>NC_137231.1:29418337-29555837 GCF_949987685.1 Ammodytes marinus
GAACACTGCTACAGAAGCCTCCTGCAAAAAAAGACAAAAATAAACTTTGAGAACATAAATATTAAAGCTGCAGTGCGTAATTTTTTCATAAAAGAACGTTGTGGGTAACTTGTGTCATATGAGGAATTCTGAGTAATTACAACAACACTGTCGGTGCATCTGCATGAGGTAGGCCTTCGGTTAATTCCTTCTGCTGTACGTCCATGTTATTTCTTAGCAGTAGAATCAACAACTGAAACATTTCAGCTCCTGCACCAGTGTTGAGAGGTGGGATTGACAGCAGTTTGTAAAAACTGCCATGCTGAGAGTTTCAGAGAGTTTTGTGTCTGATAGGCTTCATCAACTTTGTCTCAACAAGTTTGGCGACGGCTTGAATCTAACAACATTAATTTATTTGTCTTAACTTATATACATAAAAAGTTTCGCACTATAGCTTTAAAAAGTTAGATATTTTAAACTTTTCAAATCACCATGATGTTAATTCAGAGGTGCAAACACGAGGATGCTATATACTGCTATTTGCATTTCTTTGATGCTTTGATGGTGCGTGGAAAAAATATTGAGTTTTTTGCTTGAAGATTGGCGTTGAACCTTGCCCACTCCCCCCCCCCCCTTTAGATAGTTGTCAATCAAATGCTTGTTATGAGAGATGTGAGGAAACCGACTACGCGCTGATCTAAAGGCGTAGATAAAAGGGATCAGGAGTGGGATATGTATTAGAATTCTCTGTGGATAAGATAATGCTTTTAGAAATGTATGAAAGTGCACAACCTATTATTAGAGATGGAGAGTGGCTCTGATGCGAGGAGCACATAATTTTTTCCATTTCATTTTCCTTAATTTATTCTCGAAAGATCAATTGAGGGTTACCCTCTTTTACAATGACGTCGAGTCAATTACAGATACACAATATACAATGAGAATACACAACAAGCTTACAAAGAGACAACAACAATTAAAACATTCAGATCAATTGAATAAAGCAGAACAATAGCCTAATTAAAACAGTTACAAGTGGAGTGGGGCTGATTCAAAATAATAACTTTAAATTGGTTAACAGTAATGAGTGTATTTATTTTAATTTGATGTTGTGGGCTGTTCCAGGATTCAGGGGCATTGTGGCTAAAAGCAGTTTTACTAAGGTCAGACCGGGCGTATGGATCATATAACATGAGCATTTCAGTTGAGCGGGTTTGATAAAGCCCATCTGAAATATGCAGCATTGTTGTCAAATAGAGTGGTAGCTTTCCGGTCAGGGCTTTATTTATAAAAATATGCCAATGTGCATCACGTCTCTCTTTAAGAGAGGACCACCCAACCTTTTCATATAAAACACAATGGTGTGTGTCATAAGCATCTCCTGTAATGAACCTTAAAACAGAGTGAAAAACAGAGTCTAGGAGTTTAAGACATGAATGAGATGCATGGCGATAAACCACATCACCGTAATCACATCATGTTCCCACTCCTTTGAAAATGATGCTCATTGACCAAACAGGTATTTTCAAATTATTTAGTTTCCCTCAGATAGTCGAGTTATTGAGTCAGGAGAAATTGATAGACCAATTATTTTATTTACATAATTTATTTATTTTGTGTTCAGACCAGTCAGTTGGGGATAAAACAGCCTTTTATTAATAAATAAATAAAATAAATTGACAGAAGTAGGAGCTGAAGTGGAGTTTTGTTATATAGTGAATACAGTATTGAAACACGATATACGTTAAGTTGCCGTATTGGTCAGTTAGCACATGGCTACATTCAAATTTGTCCTTTCGCATATCCCCTCTCAAGACAAGGGAGGTTGGGGGGGGGGGGGGTCTTCGCTCAGGGACAGCCATACAACACCCCTGGAGCAGTTTCATGGGGTTAAGTGCCTTGCTCAAGGACACAATGGTAGAGATGGTGGACTCTGTAAATGTAATCCCAACCACCACTAGTTTTACATGTCGGTTGCCGGGGAATGAACCAGCGACCTAGTTAACTGAAGTCTCTTTTTACTCTAGGCCTACTTTGTGAATTTTATTTAATTCTTTCGTTTTGAAAAATACACAGCTCCTATTCAGCAGAAGTGAAAATATAAATACACGATATTGAATGTAATGATCCGTGTGTCACCGGGAAAAACAAACATTATTCAGGCCATTGTATGATTTGCTTTTCAGTTCCAACGTGATGAAAAGAGATAATTTGAAAGGGAAAAAAAAAACAAATTATGATTTCATAACATAAATTATGCAGGACACATGAATAGCTTGAAGAGACCTGCTCCACCAAATTGCTGAGGGATTTTTCATTTCTCTCAAATTACCTTGATACGAATTAACGGATCTATTTGCTGGAACAATATCAACAATTCCTGCTTAATGTTGCATGTGAACATTCATTAGTCAGGGGAATTTAATTGAGCGGTTGGCCTCCCTTTACTCACGGGACTCTAACAATTAAAATGTTCAAGAATCACCATGAAAGTGAAAATGATGCAAACAGGCTTTATCTTGTCTTTACTTTTATCTGGGAAAAAAGTATCTTAGATTTCTTTATTTAAATATCAAACATAAACTTAAAAAAAGGAGCTAAACGGAACTTTTAAATATGTCTGAAACAGTCAAATTTTTCCTCTGATGATCATGAATGACATGAAACAGCAAAACGAGACCATCAGAGCAATTTTTTTTTATTATTTCTCATTTTTCTTAACGCCTTTGTCATGGGTACGCTCACCCAGACCCAGGGACAACAATCTGTGGTAGTAAAAACACTACTGCTTTTGTCCAAAGGAGGTGCAGGAATGAACAAAAATATTGCAAAACATTTGACATTCCCATCAGAATCAGTTGTACTTTGTCACTAATCCGACTTAGCAAATGTTAGCATGCTAACACGCTAAACCAGGAGGATGGACATTAGCATCATCATGCAATGTCATTGTGAGAATGTTAGCATTTATCTCTATCTTAATGCTAACCTTTGTGCCAAGGAGTATTCAGTTGATTAACAGATTGAATTCAGGTAGAGAGCCACCCTAAATTGTCTGTTTTTGTTTGGTTTGGTTTTTGTCTTTTCATATTTGTATGTTTTTATTGGTCCGTCCTTCTGTCTATCATTGTCTGAGTCTGTATGTATTTGATGCTTGTAGGTGCTGTTTGTGCGTATGTATTTTTTTTATGTTCCCAAGCGCAAGACAAATTCCCCTTGGGGCAATAAAGGTTTATCTCATCTCATCTACATTTTCAAATACATGATTTAATGATATCATTTGTAGATTTCTACGCTTCACATCAAAGTGCCATTTAAGTATATCAAGCTCCATGTTCTTAATGTTTAAATGTTAGTTTGTCTGGTTGTGTTTTTGTTCTGTTTAATCTGTGTATGTTAAGATGCAATGATGCTCTGTGCTGTGCCCAAGACACTTTTCCCCAGAAGGACAATACAGTTGAACCTTGACCTTGACCTCGATTTAAGTATTAATCAAATCACATTACTATGAACTGCTTTAACCCCCTCATTAAAGTGTGGTTTTCATAACAAATTTGCAATTTCCAAGAATTATTTCCTCACACAGCGCCCATAGACCACAACAGCGTCATCATGAATAATTCAGAAATGCAAACATTCACAAAACCACATCAGACGCCGACTCGACCAAAGCAAATAAAAGACAGTGACAATATTTGTTTTTTTTGCAAAACAACTCAGTAATAAAGTCTTGAGTTGTTCGGAGATGAGAGCAAACAAACACTGGTGTCTGTGAGATTAAACTTACACTGTGGGACTCTTCTGGGAAAACAGACGGACAAAACATTTTGAAAGTGCAGAGGGAAAATGTGAATAGAATAGTGTTTTCTTGTTGTTGGAGACACAGACACTTTGGATCAAGTCACTTTTAACAAAATGGATTTTTGTGGAAAAAAGAAAAAACAATACAGTTCCGAGAAGCAACCAAAAAAAATCCTCCGCCAGAATATGGTTCAGAGTATCGGGCTGTGTAACAGCCGCTTATATATGTATTCCCCTCGTTTTGTGAGCGTATTACGCCGGTAAATGTGGGCACAGAGGCTAACTATGGTGACATTATAGCAGCGGGACACAGTGTAGCCTTTAAAGGTCTGTGAGTGTAGCCTGCACTGATTAATTTAATGAAGAGGAAAACACCACACAATAAACAGAGTGCTGTCACAAGAGACTCCCTTCACTCTTGCCAAGGTGAATACACACCGCGATTTAATGCGGAAATGATTTTTTCGACCAATCAATGGACGGCATTGTGTAGCTCCACCTTTTCAGCACCTTTTCAGATGGCTGGTACCACAACGGAGGAGTACCGAAAATAGGAGCGGCTTAGAGCGGTTATGCTCGCTTATTTCCGGACCCTACCCAACTTTTGACAAATGAAAAGCCACAATAAGCGGACTGAGCCGCTCCGACCCGACCCGCTCTGCTCGGTGGAAATGATGCAAAACTTGAATGACAATATCTTTAATATACTGTAGACTGCTAAATATGCCATGCTCTTTTCAGATACTTTACCATTGTGCACCTAACTCTACAAATACCATAGTAAGAATGATTTTGTTGATTTGGTCAAGGGCTGTGAAAAAAATAAAAAAGCATGTAATTCCCAAATGCATTGCGACTATTTTGGTAATAGCGCTTAATGTATTTATTTACGGCGAGCGTGTCTCTCAAAATAAACCCATGTGATGGTCAGTTGTGTGTATCTTTTTAGCAACATTTTGCTTTTCAGAAGTCTTCTTTCACAGTTCCCATGCAATCTCCAAGAGCCTCTTCTTCCTGCAGACCGCAGAGGGTTGCAGGAATGCAGATGGATGGTTCTGCCTACATGCCTGCTGAATATTTTGGTCAGGAGGGTATTTGTGTGGGTGTGCGTGTGCGTGTGCGTGTGCGTGTGCGTGTGTGTGTGTGTGTGTGTGGGGCAAGGCTGCAAAATGAACTTATGTCTCCTGTCCAAAGGAGGAGAGAAAAGTCCATTTAGTAGAAACTCTGATAAACTTTTTTTTTTTTTTTTTTTTGCTCTCCTAAACATTCCCCTCTGTGTCAACTGTAACACTTCAGTTCAAGCACCGTGAAATAATTTAATTGGAATGAAATAGAAAGGGGAACAAAATACATAAATAACACCAATTACTTACTTAAAAGCTGATGAAACAACTTGTATTTTAGAAGTTCCTTGTACTTCTGTCTATGTTCGGTGACTCGATACATTTGTTTTGTGTTTTATATAATGACGAGGCGTCACAGACAGTGGCCCAGACCTCGACACAGACGTCATTTATGTTGTTCTCGCTCACAAAAAAAAAATCTGTAATTTTTCAGTTTTTCTTCACAAAGAAAAAAGTCATCCAGTCTGTTGTTAAGAACAAAATGGTCTCTTATCCCTTTGTAGAATCAAGATCGATTAAAAAACATGTTTTTCTTCCCCTCGAGCCTGCACAATAAGGCCAGACCTTTTCACACCTACGGCAGTCTGACTGACAATCAGACTGATCTCCATGGCATCATATGAGCAACAAATAACTCAAATAATACAGTTCATGCTCAAAAGGGGTAGGTAGAAGTTGAAAATGTTTCTGGTCGGACCCCACTCTTATTTTTATACATCATTAACAGAAAAAAACATAACATTTAGCTTGTTCTTGCCTTCTTCTATGTGTGAGCACACACACACACACACACACACACACACACACACACACACACACACACACACACACAAAGACCTATCTATTCTCCTTTGAAGTAAAGGATCTACCTCGTTGAAAGGAGCCTCTTTGTCAGTCAGACATTATGTTTTTGTCACTATTGTGAATGCATGTGTTTTCATCCATTGCCGCTATGCAAATATCAGGAGTTTGTTGCAGGTTCTGTCGGTGCAGAGAGGCAGAATTTACATAATCTACGGTGGCCTTTGAGGACAAGAAGCTAGTTACTGAAGATGGCATCATTCAAAGCAAGATGTCTTTTCAAAGATCATAAAAGCCTTTATATAAAGGTTCTATGTGATACACCAAAATGGCTTCATGTTTTATTAATATTCTGCCAGCTTCCCTTTAACTTTCACTTCCTTTTGCGTGAGTGAGGGCAGGGCCTATCTGCTAATGCTTCTGAGCAGCTTTTGATAATAATACTACATTGTATTTTTAAAGACAAAACTAGCTTTAAGTTTTACTTTGATTTGGAAATGTAGCTGTGACCATTATTTAAATTTTTTGGATAACACACAAAGAGAGCAAAAATGGATTTAGCAGCTAAGCCCAAGCTTTAAGCCTAAAGATGCTGTACCGCGGATTATCTTCTTGACACACAATGAGGTCACCTATCATTACACCAGCAGAAAATGTTATTAAAAACAATTTTATTTTGGGTGTGTCACAGAAGTGATGTACATTTTCATAACTGAATAAAAACTGGAAAATTTGATCCTTGAAAATACTGTTTAAAGTTAGAAAACTACCTGGAAAGTAACTGTTTCACTGTTGTTGTTTACAGCAGCAGGGCCCACAGTTTTGTTTCGGAAACATATTGTAGTCATACGTTTGGTTCCAGGTGCATGGACATAATTTTAAGTTTTGATTTACGATGATAGAAATAATTGTTTTTGTAAACTAACTGCAGGCTCTGCAGATGTAAACAAATGCCCCTCCTAGTGCACCTTTAAAAGAAAAGTGTATTTAAAATAATATATATCTCAAATATAAATGATACTATTTGGTCAGTTTCTCTTTTCTCTTTTTGAAAGCATGTCATTTCACTTTTTCTGGTCTTACGTTGATATGTTAAAATGATTTCCACTCACTGTCACTCACTGATCCCTCTCAATGACACGTTACGCTTTTAGGCCAAGAAAAAAATATGTTATGTCTCATCCAATTATTTTGTTCCATCAATCTTCTCAACCATTATTACTCCCTATTCTGTATTTAGCGGTGGCTCTTTTATTATTCTCTCCATTACAATTTAATACCATCAGCAGTCCCTTTCTCCCTCCGCGAGTGCACTTTAGTGATTGCCGATTAGTCATTTATACGAGTCCTTAATAGCTTAGAACGCCTTAAAGAATTGGCCATTCTTCTCCCATTTGAACAGTTTGGATGGGGGGGCGGATCTACGTGTATATTTAGCTCTGACAATAAGTGAGTGAGGTGACGCATGGCCAGGTTTCTTTAGAAGTCCAATCTACCGAAGTTGATTGAGCTTGATGATGGTTTGCTCTGTTTGGCATCCCACCACCTCAACACACACACACACACACACACACACACACACACACACACACACACACACACACACACACACACACACACACACACACACACACACACACACACACACACACACACACACACACACACACACACACACACACACACACACACACACACACACACACACACACACACACACACACTTACTAATGATACCATTACAAAAGAGAGAGAGGGGGACTTATAATAATACAAACTAATAACTATCATTTGGAATTCTTTATTGGCTATTTGGGAGTGCAGCATCAGACAATCACCTCAGGGCACTTTCACAACTAAAGTCCTTTGGTCAGAATCAGAGTGACGGCATAATCTTTTAAAGCTATGGTGAGTAGCTTTTTTGCCCCCATAAGGAATCCTGATTACAATCACGCATCGATGTTGTAACTTTCGCTGTACGTCCAGGTTTTCTCTAAGCAGCAGAATCAACAACTGAAACATTTCCCGGGCTCTTCTTGGGATTTTTTGCACCCGACACCAGTTAGTGAACGCTGCCATACTGAGAAAGAGTTTTGTGGAGCTGATAGGCTTTCTCAACTCGTTTGGTGGATTGAATGTAATCGACATTCATTCATATGAAAGAGTTACGCACTATAGCTTTAAGCATAACAGTAGCGGAAAGTAGTAATATACTAAACTTCTGAGGCAGTTTGAAATTTGGTTGAGCATGGAGAGGGGGTTATTGGCACAATTACTACTGGGACATTTGCAACGACAAAAAAGTTGAGCAACAGCAAACTGCAATGAGGGAATCAAAGCCCCCAGAGATGGTTGCAGCTGTAGAGAGGGGGGGGGCTGTTATCAGAAGGTTGAACCCACTGAGCCAACAACAGGCCGCTGCTATCGGCTCCTTTGACAATCAAGCCACCTGGGTTTTCGGCGAACGTTTCAAATCCTGCGTTTTGCCCCCTTTCAGAGCGAATGAATTCCTCCCGAGCACATCAGGGTCTGAATGGGGTTGAATGCAGCGATGACTCGAACACTCTCCACATGCCAGGCCTTCGCCCTGCTATTCATCTCTTTGAAAACCGAGTGCAATACAACCAGTGACTGCTCTCTTTAAGACCAGACCTTAGCCCACCCTGAGTCAATCTCTGAATGTTATTACCTGAAAATAAAGTAGAACATGGGGCCATTGCATTGCACAACTGTAACCTTTTGTGAGTTATACCATTTTTCTTCCATCAACATAGCGGGACCTGCCTTTTGAAAACCTTGAGTCATCAGCCAAAAAGCTCTTACATCCTTAACAGTGAAAATGAATCTTTTCACCTCCACTCAACCTTCTTTTTTGATTTTAAACTCAGACTACCTTTTTGTTCGACCTCTAATTGCAAAGTATTATATTTTTATGTAACCTTAAGATTTGAAAAGTTCAGTTCTTTTTATGATCCGGTGAAAACAGCGTCTGAGCAACAACAAAAAAACATCCATTAGGTAGCCGCTGTGGAAGCTTTGATATAATATTTTACCATTACTGTGGCTCACAGTTCTTTGTCAGCAGATGAAGACCTGAGTGGTTAGTTTTGAATGTTGACATGTCCTTGTATGCTGAACACTAAGGCTGTCTGAGAAGTTTAGATGATGATTCAACATGTTCCTCAAAGCAGCTATAAATCGGTATTTTTATATCATAGCGATGGATCAAATATTGAAGGATAATGTTTTAAAACAAAGGGACAGCGTGGAAAGGACGTCGCTCGTTATGATGAACCTACGGAGAATTCTTACCTGAATCTGCATCCTTCTTTAGGCTTAATGAGCTTTAGTGAGATTGAGCCCATTTTTAAGCTGTCTCGCCTATATGGTAAATGGTTTCCACTTCACAGACCCAAAGCGCTTTACATTGTTTTGTACACATTCATCCAATCACACACACATTCACGCACCGATAGCAGCAGCTACCACGCAGCGTGCAAGTTAACTATCAGGAGCAATTTGGGGTTCAGTGTCTAGCCCAGGGACACTTGGACATGTGGCGGGGAGACAGAAACCACCGACCCTGCAACCCAGTGGACGGACGACCTACCCACTTCGCCACAGCCGGCCATATAAACTTGTTCTGTTACTGTCAACTTTCGAAAAGCACTAATCAACATTCAGACAAAGTTAAGAGACTATAGCGGGTTAGCAGAGAGAGATATTTTTTTCAGGAGATGGTGGAGAAAATTCTGCTCAGGGAGAAGTGAATGATATTTGTCTGGCTAAACAAATGTAGATTGTTCATATAGACCTGCCGACTGTTTTGTTGTGGTTGGAATACTCCTCCGTTTCCTCTTCCTGGTTTTACCATTTTAAGCTTCCCCCTAAATACAGGAAAAAAACGAAAAAAAAGTTTTAAGGAAGATTTTCATCGTGCAATAACGCAGGCTTGCTTGGTTTTCTCGATATAAAAATTATTGTAAAGCTCTTCAAAATATATACGTGCAACATTTGCTGTTAAACAGGGATGTTTTTGCAGGTTTACCCACCGGCTATGGGTAAAAATGTTTAATATTCCAATTATGGCCTAGTGTCTGCGCTACTAGAGAGGGTAAGGTTCAAACACATTGCAAAGACATAGCTGTAAGAATGATATGAATTTGTGTGTGCCCCTGGGTCACAATAATGGAGTGTCCAGGTGAACAACCTGCAGTAAAGGTCATATGTGGGCAAGGTCCACATACGTAAAATACGGACAAGAAATAACAAGTTCCCCCCCGGCAAAACAATCTGTGTACAGCCTATGCTCTGTAAATGGGTATGTAAACGAAGGGGCCTCCACCGTAGCTAACAACCTACCCGTTTACAAAGCCTAGGAGGTGTATTAACAACACTAGATTTTTATTCACGCATACACACACACACACACACACACACACACACACACAGAACATGATATATTTAAATATTCTCTCCATCCTATCTGTTTTAACTTGCTCCAGGTCATGCAGAGCAGAACCCTGCACGCACACATAATGACGCACAAAAACTCGATGTTTGCCGTCACCAAGGACAAAAGCCTGAAAAATAATAATGATCATGATTCTGAAAACAGCAGAGAAATGTAATTTCCCCTTTCATTTACAGATATTAAAACACACATACAACAAAGAGATTCTCCCTGTCGCTGCTGCTGGCTTATTACGCAACACCTTTCCCCCCTATATGGCCAATGTCAGACACCCCTTCAGATATAATTATCTTAACAACCTCCACACACACACACACACACACACACACACACACACACACACACACACACACACACACACACACACACACACACACACACACACACACACACACACACACACACACACACACACACACACACACACACACACACACACACACACACACACACACACACACACACACACACACACACACACACACACACACACACACACACACACACACACACAGTTCCCCCCCCCCCATCAACGTTAATGGAATATGCAATAATGTGGGCTTCATTGGGCTATCACACTCACTGACACCGAGCTGAAGCCTAATGTAAGTGCACTACTGTCTCCGGTTCCTCATCAGAAACATAGACAGAGGTTACATAATGTTACATATGGGGACCTATGTGGTGGTCATCATGTTTAATATGAAATCTCTCTCTCACGACTGAATGTACTATGGATGTCCAGGGCTGAATCACTGTTTTAGTTAGCATTATGCTCCCATTTTAGTGTTGCCTTTGCTTTGTCTGTTGGGCAGATGAATAGTAGGTGTAGGCGTAGGTGGAAGCATCATAAAGAAAAATAAATAAATAATGTGTAGGCTATTGATTTAATGTCCGACTTAGAGAATAACATTACATTCTGAATTTTCTTTTACTCATTATGATTGGATTTATGGATGTTATGGATATAGATGGGTAGATGCTGCAACTCTCAGCTCTTTTTAATCAAATGCTTTTCTGTTTAACTTAACAATAACTTTCTATTTTGTTAGTTTTTTATTTGCAATATGCCTTTTTGTGAACAATTTGTCTGCCTGTTCTTTTTGCTGTACAATCTCTTGTATGACATTTCAATATCATTTATTTAAAAAAAAGTGATAAAAATGACATTTACAGAGTTCAGTGAGTAACTGAAAAATACAGGATTTTGGAATGTCACGGTCAGGGGGACATTTCAGCCTGACCAAGTGAAAATTGCGTCTTTTGTGCAGATGAAGAGCTTGTTGAGACTTTCATTTGCCCTTGTCGATGTTTTGAACAATCCCTATTAAGACCGTGGGTTGAACCTCCTCGAGTAGCTAGCTCTGTTTTTTCTGGCAAAGACACTCTTCAGAAATAATGAGACAGGAGCCCGGCTGCAAGTGATTCAAAAAGCCCTCACCAAAGTCTGCCAGGGGAAAGGAGTAGTTTTCTGACTGTGTTCAAACGGAATGTTACCTTTTTAATGCTGCATGTAACTTTTACGTATATGTAGAAATGATCAGCAAGAACTGATTGGAAACATTTTCGTCTGACATTTCAGGTGGGAAGGTTTTTTTTTTATTATTATTATTATCAAAAAAGTTCAATTTCTTTGTTCATTTGCAAAACAGTAACATTGAACCAGTTGGCTCAAAGTTGGCGCAGGGGCATGTACCTGCAAAGTTGAGCAGTTTGCCATCTCCCTTACCATATTTTGCTTGAATTATGCATATAATACAAAAAAATACAGAAAGATTTACTAAAAGGTGCTATGAGGAACTTTTAAATATTTTCGAAAGTCTAGTTTTCCTCAGATGATCACATATGACATGTAACAGCAAACGAGACCATCAGTGCAAAGAGTGCTATTTCTACATATTTTTCTTAAAGCCTTTGTCATTGGTACGCTCACCCAGCAACAACAGCTGGCATAGTAAAAACACTACCGCTTTTGTCCAAAGGGTGTGCAAGAATTAAAACAAGCTGAAAGTTCCTCGGAGCACCTTTAAAGTAAATTAAGAGTACAAACATAATATCAAAGATACATATACTGTATATAAAAGCAGCAATATACATAAAAGTGAGGATATACAAGTGACAAAGAAATATATATAAAAAAAGAGATATATGTATACATGAAAGGGACAATTTTGTAGTTGCAGTGGTTTGTTGTCAAGGTGAAGTGTGTGTGTGTGCGTGTGGATGAAGAAGGCACATATCTCGTGCGAAGCCAAAATCGCACACATGATGCCAAAAAACATCCTCCCAATTACAAATATAACAGTAACACCGACATGGGAGTCACACGTTTTGAGTGTGTGAGGGATATCAAAGATTGTTGCTTGTACATCTCACACACACACACACACACACACACACACACACACACACACACACACACACACACACACACACACACACACACACACACACACACACACACACACACACACACACACACACACACACACACACACACACACGCTTAGTGATGCTGTGTGTGCCTTCTTCAGTTAGGTTGATGTCTGGAGGAGTTTACTTCAGGGGAGCTCATGGCCTGCCCAACAGAGCCTGTTTAAGCTGTAGGGGGGATACCAGGATCCAATAGATTAGATCAATAGTAAAGTCCACTTGAAATCTGCTTTAAAACTCACAGCAGTCAATAAGAATAAACACAGACAAGTACCCGGGCTATAACGTCCAAAGCACTCTTTGTCAGTGTCCGGCCAAATTACATTTAGTTCCAAAATCCAATAACTGATGGAAGAGAAGACATAATATGCCTAAACCTGAGCTATACACACACACATAATGGAACAGATTATGTGTGTGAAAACAAAGCATTGGAAATAAAATCCCTCTCGAAAATCCCCACAAGAGACCCCTGTGAGACGAACCCTCTTTACTCGGACCTGCTGTTGTTTGCTTTTCGCTGAAGGGGCAGATGGGTGATTTTTCAAGCATGCCAAATTGTCCGTGGAGGGCAGACGAAGAGCATCAGAGTGTGTGTGTGTGTGAGCCAGAGTGTGCATTAAAAAAAAACATTCAATTTAGTTCAAAATGTCAACATTTTTATTCAAATGAGATCAACTTAATGCTTTGCTATGCTATGTATGTTTTCAAATATGCCGAATAGCCTACAGTACGTCACGCTGAAAGCTGGTTGAGATCATGCATTTAGATGTCTATAATATTTTCATTTCAAGGTATAGGTGCAGCCATAAAAATATATATATATATTTATATAGACACGAGGAGTTTAAAAGGTATGGATATGGTTGACATGCTGACATGTAAGTGAAGAGATGGGGATATAGCAGAATATATGATCAATGCTCGTCAGTCAGTCAGGTGCATTTCCCTGTGAATGCTCTGCTTGCTAAAGTGAAAACACCTTATAGATGGAGAAAGTTCCAACAACACCAGGAAAATAGTGCAATAACATGACCCGAGTGAACCTTTTAGCTGGCTGATGTGTTTTTTGGCAAATAAAAATTGGTGGCCAAAAAGGGCAAATACACTATTCAACAGCCCAACAGCTTTTACAGTATAGGAGAAATATGAAAAAAAAACATTAAAAAGGTGCACTATGCAGTTTTAGAGTAGAATGATTTGTTTGCATTTGCAGAGCCTGCAGTTAGTTTACAAAACGTATTTTGTCTAAATGTAATTCTTGGCATTTAAAGCTGGGGTGGAGGATTTGGGGAGAAAATGGCAGTTGGGATAGAGATTCGAATCCAAATACCTCAACCGCTCCACTTGTTCTCTTTGGTCCCTCCCCTACACCAACAAAGTCGTGCCAAAGTGAATGGACAGTCCCAACAGCCAAAGAACAGAGAATCGTAGCCTGCTCTGATTGGTCAAAGTGTAGCTCATGTTAAAGCTCCCATATTATACACTTTTCGGTTCTATTATACACCATATTATATGGTCTTAGTGGTCCCTAATACGTTTTGCTTTAATTGTTTGCTGAAAAAAACTTTCAGATAATTTATTGTACTATGCTGATGTTCAGCTAATCTCACAATGGCCTATTTTTTTAAAAGAGCTGCAGCTCCCCTCGTAAATATACAATCTTTGAGCTCCCCCCGCCCCCTGTCCGGAAGCGAAGCCAGATACGCCTCGCCCTGTCTGTCAGGGCCGTGGACCAATAAGAAATAGGGGTGTGGGCTGCACAGTGGAAGCTTCTGGCTTTCCAGTTTTTGAGGTCAGAAACGAGGAGAATTCTGACTGGAGTATATTGGGGGGGAGGGGTGGGGGTTTCAGAAAGGGGGAGAGTGAGAAAAGGAGAGATTGTTATTTTTTTTAATATTTTGGCAGTCTCTAGGCACACCGTGGACCCATGGATATGTTAGAACACATTTAAAAAGTGCATTTAGCATAATATGTGACCTTTAACTTTGACCAATCAGAAATCATATACCCCGGCTTTAATAATTATATCCATCTATTATTATTTTGAGGCACCTGGGACAAAATGTAAGACTAAAATGTGTTTGAAACATAACTGTGGGCCCTGTCGCTGTAAACGGTGAAACTGTAACTTTTCAGGAAGCTTTATAACTTTATAAGTGTTCCAAGGATAAATGTTTTTATAAAGTTATGAGAATTTACCTTTGGAAAAAATTCACTTCTCTGACACACACCAACGTGACATAGTATCACTCTATTATTAACCATATGTTTCAAAAACCGAAACTTCCATTACTGAATAAGGAATAGGAGAATGCAGCAAACAGACAAAAACTCAATTGGACAAAAACAATAAGGAAATCATGACGTAAACATGAGGAAATATGTCTTTGTGGATTACTATGAGGAATCGCGTCTAGTCTAGTGCTTCAAAAAAACATCACAATGTATTCCCTAAGTCCTTAAATTTCCTTTGCACCCTGCTGCATAGTATCTTTATTACAACATCATCTTTTCCACCCAAGTAAAGAATCCAAACTTTTATTTATGTTTTTTCCTCTAAGCTCCCTACAGCTTTGTGCAAACCACTTGAAAAGCAGATGGATGGAAACACAGTCAAACAGTCATATTCACAGCACATGTAATATATTATAGATATTGATATTTTCTCTGTCAAAAACTCGCGAAAGAAAAAACTTCCCGTCTGACAGTGATGGTGGATCCAAGCCCCATAGTGAGTGTCCATGCAGTTTTGATGGACGACTGGACGGATTGTTTGGCACAACTTAAGCACATCTGCTCCTCACATCACAGGTAGGGGTGTGTGTGTGTGTGTGTGTGTGTGTGTGTGTGTGTGTGTGTGTGTGTGTGTGTGTGTGTGTGTGTGTGTGTGTGTGTGTGTGTGTGTGTGTGTGTGTGTGTGTGTGTGTGTGTGTGTGTGTGTGTGTGTGTGTGTGTGTGTGTGTACCTCCTCCCCCCCCACTTATAGAGGCTCAGTCATCAGAAGCAGCAGAAGGTTAGCTGGGGTCAAGCCCTCACGGTCAAAAGGGACAAACACACAAGATGGAGTACATTTAAAACTTCTACCTGAAGAATAAAAAGTGGAAAAAAAACAAAAGGCAGGTGTTCTGTCTGTCAGGTTACAAAGAATGGTAGCAGGCAGCCTGAAAACACCACATTTGAAACACTGATGTCATATTGTACATACTATGCATGTACACTGCTGATCTCAACAGTGATTGTGTAAAAAAAAGAAAAGAATAAAAACAATTGATCACAAAAAAAGGCTGGTAGCACACAAAAGAGAGATTTGGTACTTAGCATTATCTTAAAGCTCCCATATTATACACTTTTCGGTACTATTATACACCATATTATATGGTCTTAGTGGTCAGTAATACGTTTTTCTTTAATTGTTTGCTGAAAAAAACGTTCAGATAATTTATTGTACTATGCTGAAGTTCAGCTAATCTCACAATGGCCTATTTTTTAAAAAGAGCTGCAGCTCCCCTCGTAAATATACAATCTTTGAGCTGCCCCCGCCCCCTGTCCGGAAGCGAAGCCAGATACGCCTCGCCCTCTGTCTGTCAGGGCCGTGGACCAATAAGAAATAGGGGTGTGGGCTGCACAGTGGAAGCTTCTGGCTTTCCAGTTTGTGAGGTCAGAAAAGGGGAAAATTCTGACCGGAGTATATTGTGGGGGAGGGGTGGGGGTTTCAGAAAGGGGGAGAGTGAGAACAGGAGAGATTGTTATTTTTTTCAATATTTTGGCAGTCTCTAGGCACACCGTGGACCCATGGATATGTTAGAACACATTTAAAAAGTGCATTTAGCATAATATGTGACCTTTAAAAGATATAGGGCCAGTTTCACAGACAAGGATTAAGCCTAGTCCTGGACTAAATGGAATTTTGAATGGAGATTGCCCATTGAAAGTACCATTTAGTCCAGAACTATAGCTTTAATCCATGTCTGTGAAACCAGCCCATAGGTTTGTATTCTTCCAATCCAAATGAAGCTATAACAGTAGGACTATAGTGTGATGTTCTGCCCTGAGGCAAGATATTTAAAGTTTGTGATTTCTTTACACTTCCCAGCTTAAGTTAAATACACTGCCTCTGGATATCGATACTTTTTCAGGGAAAAAGAAAATCAAAAAACAACAAAAAGTGTCTGCTGCTTATCCCAGACAATCCAACACTGTCATGTACATCAATCATCTTTCATATCGGCTTTCCATTCTTAATCCTGTTTACTCATTTGTCTGATCGCACAGTTTCGCAATTTATAATGATCTTTCTGTTCAAATCAGACAGACAATCTGACACAGGCGGGGTCTTTCAATCGAAACCAACAACTCTGCTTACGGATTTTTCGCCTCAATTTTTAATCTCTCTGCCTCGTTTGTCTCGCACGCTGTCATGTCTGTCTGTCTCTGTCTGACTCTCCTCTCTCTCAAATTCAAATTAGTTTTATTGACGTGACCATATTAAAACAGTGTTGCCAAAGCATTCTATACAAGAACCAGTTGGATAGGTACTTACACACAAGTAGACACATGATACAAAAAAAGCAATACCTGTATATACTGTACTCTTCTCCTACGTCTGTCTGTCTTTCTATGTTTATTTTGCGTACAGTCTAACCAAAGACATTTGAGAACGTACCTGGAGGTAAAAAGGAGTCTGTCTGTCTGTCTGTCTGTCTGTCTGTACTCTCATCCTACTCAACCCTACCTATTTAATGAAACCAGAAGTTTCATCGACAACACATGTTTAACAATTCTACATTTAATATTTTTGTTGTGAAAACTTGTGTTGTTTCGTTCTGCCTATTTCCTGTCAGTCTATCCTGGGAGAGTTTTTTTTCCATCACTTTTCAGCCCATTAAAAGTTGTAGTAGTAGAATAGTTATTTATTAATCTGTTGGCAGATCTGAACACAGAGGGTGTTGTATGCTGTGCATATCTTAAACCCCCCTTGAGGCCTTGTTATTGGTGGTACTGGGGTACATAGATCAAACTGACTTGATTTCAGTTAACACAATTTAACGTCTTTAATAATTTAGCTGTTTAACTTCTGCTGCAGTGGGTGTTAAAACAGCGTTCGACTTTCCAGAAACTTTGGGGCTAAAGTAAAGTGAAGTAGGTTGATGCAGTATCGTCTTGTTTTTTTTTCCCCAAAAAGTTACCTCACACAAATCAGTTAAAGCCTCATACGTTAGCCTGTCAATCCAGACCCACATCTAGAACAATGTAGGGTCTGGCGATGAGCAATAGACTTTCAATACACAAAGGGCGGCAGCAACGCACACATTTCAAATACCACTGCACGCCATTGGATAGCACTACGACCAATCAGAGCAATGAACAAGGTTACGTATCAAGCCCCGTTCGTTTAGCGAACAGCAGGGCTAACTGGTGAATTAAACTTTTGCCGTTGTAGGTCGGTCTTTCTTGCTAATGAAAGATTTTGAGTGCAGTCTTCCAAATCGTTTAAGTGTCGAGGCCAAAGCCATCTCAAACTCAAACAACGTCTCTGCAGCCACCTTTGATGTTTACTATCACGGCTTAGACAGCGCATGCCTAGCACTGTCGTCATCCAGTTATGCCCGCCCTTCTCCGATAGAACGATTTGATTGGCAGCTCCGAAATTTTCCGACATGGTTAATGACATCCAATGGATCATGTCCAGAGCAGTATGTGGAGAAAATTTATATTTGCCAGCGGCAGGTCTGGATTTCCAGGCTAGTACTACGTCACTATGTAACAGGAATTTGGGCTTTCATCACTGACATATAAAAAGTTCCTCGTAGTCACTTAAAACACGGAGGAAACCACCGCAGCACGACGCATGTTAATACACCTGACAATGACAACATGTCACTAACTTTCAGACAACATGGCAACTGAACTAATGAAATGGTAAAAAGTGTATTTATAATCTATTGTTTACTCGTATTTAATCAAGGGTGAACAGTGATAGTCTGCAAATGATATTAAAATCAGCATTGTTTTCTGGTAAATTCTGTCAGGTGAATGATTTATTCATAAGCTCTCATGAAGCGACAAATTTAAAATGTTTTGAAACCCGTTGATGGCTGATACTGTATGTCTTGATATGTTCCTAATAAATAATATCTCAATTAACTCTTCATACACACGAGTGAACTCAATGTATAGCTTGAGGTGAAATACATTCTATTTGGTTTCGTGAATACAGATTCCCTAATATTTTTAATTAGTTTTAAACTATGAAAGAGTGATTAAGTTTAATAGGCTCTATAGAAAATAACTATATACTCAGTCATGTAATTTTCATTGCAGACATTCTATGTCGCTGTCTAAATTGCTGTATTTTCTTTGTTTTTACTATCTCTTAAATGCAATTTCTAAAGTCTAATCTTGATGTATTGTATGCCCCTGTGAAACACTTTGAATGGCCTTGTGTCTGAATTGTGCTATATTAATAAACTTGCCTTGCCTTGCCTTGCATATAGTGCATTTTTTTTTATTATTTAAAAAACAAAAATCCATATTCGCCTTCTTACAAAGCACATTTTCTGTTAGGCGAGAAATTCAGTCAATACAGTCCATTGGGTTTAAAGACACAAGGACAAACATTTAAAGCACAGAGGCATTAACTCACATTTGCATACAGAATAAAGTGTAAAAAGTAAAAAGCGCTTCACAATTCTTAACACATTCACCCATTCATACACACACTCATACAGGTTCTACAAGGCCAAAAAGTTGCATGGCACTACATCATCAAGCCCTTAATCACCAGAGTGAGTTGTGTATTCTCAGAACATTGGGCTTGACTTGCTGCCTGATATGGATTTAAGGAGGCTTATGAAAAGTTTGGTATTAATTCAAACTTGTGCCAGAAAAAGGCTGAAAGCTTCTTGCACACACACTGACATCTGGTGACTTTCAAAACTTGACACGTGTGTGTGTGTGTGTGTGTGTGTGTGTGTGTGTGTGTGTGTGTGTGTGTGTGTGTGTGTGTGTGTGTGTGTGTGTGTGTGTGTGTGTGTGTGTGTGTGTGTGTGTGTGTGTGTGTGTGTGATCTTTTATATTTGTCACAATGGAATGAGATGAGATTCATTGATTTTGACGGTTACAACAACATTATTAAATGTTTTCATACTTCAATAGATTGCTTTTTTTTTACTTCACATCTCAATAATTCTATATTCTTTTTAATCTGCATTAATATTCCAATCGCGTAGTATAGTCTTTGTTGCATAACTTTCCAGACAGTCAAACTTAGTGTAGAGCTATTTCCTGAATCAATATAAGGGAGAGTGGCCTAAGTTGTGCATTTTGGAAGTTGTTCCACCCCTTGTTTCTAGAACACTGTGGAAGAAATTGGAAATGTGACCACATATTTAAGAAGAGCCATCCATTTGACTCATCCTGTAAAGAAGGGAGACACAAGGAATAAGATATAAGCACATTTAAACTCAAAAAACTGTGTTTTGCCTTTCAAAGTAAAATTTCCATGATCAAGGTTTTTTGATTATTGTGTCTGAACAATTATAGACAAGTTTGAAAACATTTGACACATGTTTTAGTGCTTTGGTATGCTACATTTTGAGTCTATATAGTTAGCACGATGTCAGCCCTAAACTGCTGCATCATGCTTATTATCCAAAATTCTGGGGATGGGGTGATTTGTGCCAAAGGGCCTGGGTGAGTTATAAGTAAGTAAGTAAGTAAGTAAGTAAGTAAAATGTATTTATAAAAGCACATTTATGACAGTTTGCACTGTCCAAAGTGCTGCACATAGTGCATTCAGTAGGTAAACTATGAAGGTAAAATAACAATAACCAAAATAAAAGACGAAAAGCCCATACATCCACATAAACACAGATAGTAGTGCAGAGGTAAGATGTCCTTCAATCTTTGTCAACTATTTACTTTATATAAACCTTAAATAAGTAATTGTCTAATGGATTTGTCTTGCATTACAGTTTATGAGATATATATCAATGGCACAATTTACCCCATGGTATTCTCTCCAACCGCACAACTTACACCACACCGGGGGCAAGTTGTGCATCAAGACAACTTTTTTTCCGAAAGCTATATTTCTTCAACAGTTTATTCCAGATCCAAAGTTTTTATTGCCAGGGATGCACAACACCCTAAAATATATGTACATATTTGAGTTGGAGACTTTACTGTCAAGGCCTTACTTTAAAGTCACTTTGAGTGAAAAGTTGCACAACTTAGGCCACTCTCCCCTATTTCAACTTATATTTACTTTTTTTTTTTTTACACTAAACAATTAATTGGATTTACCCAACCATAACAAATGTCCCAAAAATGATTTATGACATTGCGGCTCTTATGCTAGACAAAATATTCCGTTTACATCCCTGTCCTAACGATAAAGAGGAGATATAAAGTATATATCTAATGCACTTTGCTTTTTTGCAGTTTCTGGCCTTTCAAAATATGTGAATTTTTGTTGCTTTGATGCGTTTTAATGCATTTCTAATTGAATATGTTTGAACTGTTGGTTGGTTGGGGGAAAAACAAACAATAAAGTAACTTGTGATGTACAATACATTACTAAAAATGTTCATTTCATAACATTATCATTAACATATTTAGTGTATGTATGTCCTTTTGAAGATGAAACACTCCAAAAGGCCCATTCAGTGTACACCAGGATTTCGGCACTGCCAAAGGCAAAAAAAAGAAAAGAAAATGCATTCCTCGATCATGCGTTAAACTGATAGTGAACCCCGGAATCCGAAGGGACACAAAAGCTTTCTAACCGCTCTTCCTTTTAAGTTGTGCAAGAGTTAGCCTTAGCATTGATAGGGCCCGTTTTCCCGCTCTTCAATAGCGTACAGGAGTTTACCGCACCACACACACAAAACCGGACTATCTCTAATAATAGCCAACCACCTGGCCCTTTCACACATCACCGGCCATGATGAGTCCTCAGGAACCAAAAATTCCCCCTGAATTAGTTTGCGATTGGAAGAACCGGCTTGCAATGATTGTGGACAAAAGGGGTTACAGAAATGGCACTGGGCTAACACCTGACTTTTTTTTTCCCCGGCTGACATCTCTGGCACTCGGACAAGGATTAACATCCAATTTGCCCTCTCTCTTCCTGGGCTCAAGTCTGTCCAAACAGCCAGGCACTTCAAAGAGTTGGAGATAAAAGCGGGTTGCATGGTCATTCTTCAGGGGGGGAATTGGCTTAGCGGAGGGCTCTGTTTAAAATGGCATGAATTCATACAAAAAGGAAAAAAAAAAATCTGTTTTGATGTTTGAGGGTTCCAGGTCCAGCTGTATTCTACAGTATGACGGTTTCTGACTCTGCCCTCCAATGTGTGTGTGAGCGGCAAATACATTCTGAGAGATGCCCATGAAATATACAGTACACACACACACACACACACACACCAGTGCTTTGGTTGGGACAGGTGTGTGGAAAATATTGTACAGGTTTTAAAGGGTGCACTTTGCAGTTTCAGAGGAGGGGGATTTGTTAACATTTTGCAGTTCGTTTGCAAAACATATTTACTCTACATGTAGTTACTATTGAAAACCTATATACGTATAAGCCATAAGCATTTTTATACATTGTGGGTGTCCACTGAAAATGAATCCTAAGCTGGCATTGGTACATAAAATATTGGTATCATACATCTTCAAAAGATGCTGCTGTAGCCCATAACTGATCATTCTTAACAGCGTTGCCAATTAACATTAAAATTCAATATCAATTTATTTAAACTACATCCACTATGGCCTACTACAGTATTGAATACAAGTTAAACGTTCAATGTTGTCTTATTCAGAAAGCAATAATAGTTTCTGATGTTTTCTTATTTTATAGCTCAAATTTAATCAAAATATCACTTTTTCCAATAGATATCATGATGACCTTTATTGATTGAATTGTCAGCCGGCATTGGTTCATAAATCTTAGTAAATATTGGTGTCATAAATCTTCAAAGGATGCTGCTGTAGCTATCATTTGGACAGGACTGTGGAGTAGTGAGTTTTGAAAGATGCAAATGTGCAGAAAGCTGATGTATGGCCACAGGCAGCAGCAGCTGGTTTGCACACACTGCACTTTGCAGTGAGTTAACTTGCTGTTAAGTCAGCTCTTTGTTGCCATTGGCTACAACCTCACTGATTGCTGTCTCACCCAGTGATTGTTTTACTAGAATTGAACTGGCAACGCAACCCATCCACTTAATTACCTGGGCCCTAATTGATAAAATTAATCGGTTTTAAAAATTAATCTTGATGGTGTGGTTGGTAAGCATACAGCAACATAGTCATGGCAATCCATTCAGTAGTTTTTGATATGATTCAAGTTGTTAAAAGTTAGTCTAAATGTTTTCTTCTTTTCAGTTTGAGCAGTAGAGGGGAAACTTGCTGATGGATAGTTCCTATTGGGGGGTAAAATAGACTTTTCTCTTTTTTCAGCCCACACGGCTCCAGGCTTTTTAAGAGCAGTCTGAGCTGCCACTTCTCTCCTATTATCCCATCTCTCGTTCCAATTTTTTTTTTTTTTATTATTTCATTTTCCATCAGCACCGATGTCTTAACAGCAAGATCCAAGCCTTCGAAATACTGAACCCACTTCTGCTGGCACATTTTGAACAACAGATGAAAGCTTTGATCTAACCACACACAAAATGAACACTTCTACACCAGGCTGACAGTGTATTAACGCGCGATCCATTAGAAATCCAACCCAGTTTAAGGATTGGCAAAGTTTTGTCGCTGATTGACACAAATGTTGACTCCAGTACAGCTGAAGACATTACTAGACACACAAATCATTGGAACAACATTTGTGTTCTGTTCTGTATGCCAGAAACACATCTAGTCATTGTAATTCCTAGCATTTCCAAGAAACTGAAACATACAGTATAGCATTATTGCCTAAATCATATTTACTCTGCTCTACATCTACATCTACTCTACTCTACATCTACTTTACCCTACTCTATAACCCTTTAAAGATGACTTAGGCAATTATGCTATTAGGTTAACGAAAAGTAAATGTAGAGTAAAAGTAGAGTAGAGTAAATATGATTTAGGCAATTATGCTATGAGGCTAACGATGGAAGGTTTTGACTCCGGGTACAGTTTATTGGTATGGAAGTGCTTTAAGAAAGTCTGAAAATTATAATTGTGCTCATAGGGATTTGTTTAAGATTCTCTCATGGCCTGGAGGGAGTTACTGGCGGTGAAACTGAATGTGTGGACACAGCGTTATATGAATGTTAATATGGAAGACTGTAGTATTTCACACACAAAACATTATTTCCAAGTGTTGGTGTATGGAGTTCTGTCAAACAGTCCCTGGAGTGCGGTTAATTTTATAAACGCTTGCTGGTGTACCTACAGTGCATAAATGTTCTATATCTTTCCTTCTCCGCGGCCATATCTCAGCTCTTTCTTTTGTTGCAAAAAAAAACCAACTTCAATATTCTTGTCCACCCTTGCCACCTCTCAGCCTCGCTCTGTCAAAAGTATTTTCCATATCATAAGTCACTTGCTAGAAAAAAAGTTTTTTGGGAGCCCTAACCCCCAGGCTTTTATTTTGTTTGATACAGTTTATTTTTATTTTTTTCAAAAGTACCATTATTTGTATAGTGTTATCCAACGGAATTGCTGCTGGCATCTTTGTTTTCGGTAGACAATTCATTTGTTGGTTTAAACCTGTGGGGAATCTTATTGGATACATATTTAATCATGTTGATTTCATAAATCTGTTTGTGGCTACAACAATCAGACTAGTTTCAAAATAACGCAGCATTGCGTCCTCTCAAGAAGCTGATACTTTTTTTTCAGTTATAGACACAACTTTATTAGCTAAAAACGTAATTTCCTCAAAGCAAAGTGTATTGCTTTATATAAATAATAATTATAATAATATTTTTAATATAATAATAAATAAATAAATAAATAAATATTATGCAATCACAATAAAAGTGTTTGGCTTCTGAAAACTAGCAAAATTCTATTATTTAGGATTTTTTTTCAGCATTCTGGTTGTTTAAAAAAACTCTAAAGTTTTGTAAAGCTTGACGTACATCCATGACACACCGATGATAGAAAAAGTGTTTTTGTCAACTCTCAGAATTGCTTTGTGGATGTTGACAACTTGAAGACAAACTGTAGTGTACTTCTGACACTCAAACTTTAGATTTCATGCACAAAAAGAGTTTCGGAAATTTTTCCAATGTCACGGTGACCAAGGACAAAATAATGAATTACCGTAGGTGTGTTGTTCTCTGAGCTACAATGGGGAAAAGACTCTCAAAACACCTTCAACTGATGGAGGCAAGTTTTATTTGAGTGTGTGCTAGTAAAATGTCTACTCTATTCTTTTAACCTAACAACTTTTTTTCTAGTTACTTCTTCTATTTTAATTCCCAGATATGCAGCGGTGATAAGGGTGACGGAAGAAGCCAAAGGCTTATTGAGTCCCGCCCCCATTTTCATCAGATTCAGATACACAGATACACAGTTACTGTTACAGAAAAGAAAAGTAAAAAAGAAAGAAAACACACAATTTTGTTGTTGTTGTTTTTTGTTTTTGATGATTTTGCTATTTTATTTTTTTCGTTAAGCAGCTGCAGTCCAATACACAGTCAATTTTCATTCTCATTATTCATTGACCTTGCACAACTGACATGCTTTCCATTTTCCCGATGAATTTTAATTACTCATCGTTATCCTCTCTTTCCACTGTAGCCATTTTTACGATGTCTCCTTTGATATCAGCGATTCCAGCGACTTCTCCTTTGATAGCTGTGATGTCTCCTTTGATAGATGCAATACTGGATACAATTTTTGCTATCCCCTCCCGAACAGCAGTAATAGCCTGTTTTGTTCCATCCATATCTTTCGACGCTGTACATCTTCCATCTCTCCCTTCCGCTTCTGCAACAATGAGTTTCTTCAGTTTGCGATACAGAACATACAAAGCAAATCCCAAAGCAAGCATCCCCACCGTCATGCCAGCGAAGATGTATACATCTTCAACATCCTCAATGTCCAATGCAGCCAGGCAAACCACTTTCCATTCTTTCCAGCTATCCTGTGCGTAACCGGACAGGAAGGTGCCATCTGGACACGGTACCTCTCCAGCTCCTGCTTTTCTGGTTGAAAACATGCGGTCAATGGCATTTAGAGACCAATTTAGTAGTTCCATGATCAATCCACTTGCTTCAGCTTTTAAGATCCGTTCTGCTCTGTTCTGATTTTCTGTGACAATGCAGAGTTTGTTTCGCCCTTTTATTGTGGCCTTTTCAATGTCATTATCTGGTAGTCTAAAACACATCTGCAAAAGTATTCAAACCCAAACAAGTCTTTCTGCTGACCTCTATTTTTCGTTACAATAATGTTATGATAGTGCCATTCACCTTTTACTCAGCTTATTAGTGCTCCGCTTTCAGTCTATAATTTTCCATAATTTTTGAGACATAATTTTTTTGAAATTGCGCAAACTGCAACTCCCTGTGATATCTTCATCAAGTTCATTCCATAATTTAATACCCTTTACAGAAATCGAAAATTATTTAAGTGTGGTCCGTATATTTTTCTCAGTGAATTTTCTTTTTCTTCTTAAATCATGCGAAACTCCTCTTTCTTCAAACATTGCTTGTAAACTGACAGGAAGGCTTTTTTTTAAGCCTTGTACATCATTTGTACGGTGTGGTAATTTACCACGTCCCGTAATTTGAGAATTCTACCTTCAATAAAGAAGTTATTAGTGTGTGCCCTGTAAGTTGCTTGGTATATAATTCTTATTGTCTTTTTTTGAAGGATCTCCAAGGGGTGCGATTTACCTTTGTAAGTGTTTCCCCACACCTCGGCACATTAATGCAGATTAAGTAATGTAAAAATGAAGATTTAGGAAAAATCCAGACTGGTCTCTTAATATTTTCCAGAGCTGTACAGCGCTGGTATTTGACCAGTTATCTGCCCCTGATTGATGAGAACATTTTGCATTTCACATTCATTAGCATAGTGTTGTTTGAAGTTATGGGAGTGATGCCAGTTTAGAGAGAAACTGAGAGGCTGAGTTGACAAGCTGTCCATATGGTTTTGAATACAAATGTGAGTGTAGGGAAGTGGGTGAAAGCACGTTAATCTGCTCCCGGTTTTGTCTCGCCTAATAAAGACAGGTTTAATAACAAATGACAGAAGATAGAGGAGAATGAGCTTGCACACTTGCCTTCTATTTCATTTGCAGAATTTGTTGATTTGTTTGTTCAAGGTTCCTTCGACTGTTATCTCTTAAATGCAATTTGTAATGTATAATTTTGATGTATGTTATGCCCATGTGAAGTACTTTGAATTGTGTCTGAATTGTGCTAAACTTGCCTTGCCTTCCTTAACACTCCATTATTTTATACTAATAGTATTCTGCTCATCTTTGATTTACATGTTACATTTTTTTTAAGCACTTTTTCTACATGTTATTCATTCTTTACTTGCTAAAGGATTCTAGTAGAGTTGGGTAAAAACTTTTACCCTGATCAATTCAAGTCAACTTTATTGACAATTTCTGCAATATGTACCAGACATACAGTCCCGGACAAAAGTCTTGTCACTTATCAATTTTGTAGAAACAACAGCTTATAACCTGACTTTTAATTAATCCATTGGTTTTAGAAATGACTCATATGAAAGCTAAAACCTTCCCAAATTATGTTTAATAAGCTAAAATAAATGTGCTTCACTGAAGAAATATTGATCATTTAATGAACACAGAAAGGTGAGATGTTGGCAGGACAAAAGTGTTGTCACCTATAGAGAGTAGTGTGAAAATGTAACAAATAATTTACTTCAAATACAAAAATATGTTGCATAACATCAGTGAATTAAGTAGTGGTGCTGTGAGATCCATATTTAATATCTTGAATGACTTACATGAGCTTGAAGGACTGCATCCATGCGGTTTGACAATGATTCATACAATTTATTGATGAAGTCATCAGGAATAGCAAATAAAGTAGTCTCTCCCAGATTTCATCAAGATTCTTTGGTTTGGTCTTCCATGCTTCCTCTTTCATTCTACCCCAGACATGCTCAATGATGTTCATGTCTGGTGACTGGGCTGCCCAGTCCTGCAGCACCTTGATCTTCTTCTTCGCCTTGAGGAACTTTGATGTAGAGATGAAAGTATGCGATGGAGCACCACCCTGCTGCAAAATTTGACCACTTTTATGGTTGGGAATGTAAGAGGTAGCTAATTATTCTTGATATTTTAGGCTATTGATATTGCCTTCCACCCTGCAAGTCTCTTGAACACCCCCATACTGGATGTAACCCCAGACCAAACTAAACTGTTTTCTGGGCGAGTCTCGGATCCATGCAGGCTCCAGTAGGTCTCCTGCAATATTTGCGGCGGCTGTGTTGGAATGCAACCTAAGATTCATCTGAGAAATCCACCTTTTACCAATTTTCCAGCATCCATCCTTTTAGCAGGCTGTGGGCCTTAGAAAATGCCACACATTTTTTTAATTGCCTTTCGTTTAGTGCTGGTTTCTGGGCACTGATTAAACCAGGACGGTGGATTTCCCAGTTGAATCTTCGGTTGAATTACATCACATTTTTGCTCCATCGCATACTTCCATCTCTACATCAAAGTTCCTCAAGGCGAAGAAGATCAAGGTGCTCCAGGACTGGCCAGCCCAGTCACCAGACATGAACATCATTGAGCATGTCTGGGGTAGAATGAAAGAGGAAGCATGGAAGACCAAACCAAAGAATCTTGATGAACTCTGGGAGGCATGTAAGACTGCTTTCTTTGCTATTCCTGATGACTTCATCAATAAATTGTATGAATCATTGTCAAACCGCATGGATGCAGTCCTTCAAGCTCATGTAAGTCATTCAAGATATTAAATATGGATCTCACAGCACCACTACTTAATTCACTGATGTTATGCAACATATTTTTGTATTTGAAGTAAATTATTTGTTACATTTTCACACTACTCTCTGTAGGTGACAACACTTTTGTCCTGCCAACATCTCACCTTTCTGTGTTCATTAAATGATCAATATTTCTTCAGTGAAGCACATTTATTTTAGCTTATTAAACATAATTTGGGAAGGTTTTAGCTTTCATATGAGTCATTTCTAAAACCAATGGATTAATTAAAAGTCAGGTTATAAGCTGTTGTTTCTACAAAATCGATAAGTGACAAGACTTTTGTCCGGGACTACAGAGGCATCGAAAAATATATTTTCCTCTCCGACTCACGGTGCGAAGTACAAAGGTGTAAGTGAGACAAAACCAAATGGTGTAGAAAACTAAATACATTGATAATGTACAATATAAGTACTGCCATCGGTGTATGAATGGGTGAATGTGGTAAGAAATGTAAAGCGCTTTCGGGCAGAGAAAAATCGGCTAAAAAGTGCTATATAAGTCAAGTCCATTTACCCTTTACCATGTATAGCATATCGTTTAGAGTTAGTTGGTAAAAGTGTTTTTTGGAAGCCCAATGGATTTCAAACCTTCTGGAGTTTTTCTGACGGCTCATGTAACTTCTTTTACTGTCAGACAAAAATACATTTCATGACGCACAATGGAAGAAAAAGAAAATAATGATAATAATAAAAGCCGAAAACTTCTCTCAACACTGACAGTTGGGTTGAACACTGCGTGGGCAAAATCATCCGTCAAGAAGCCAAGAATTACTGCTGTCAGCGGTGGTGTGGGGCTACAAAGACACACACTTTCTCTGACAGTTGGCATTATGCGACTGATAGACAAGCTAGAGAAATCCATGTGAGATTTGTGTTAAACTTTACACAAAGTATTTCAAATTTGATGTCCTATTATTATTATTTCGATTTTTATATTGTTATTTACTTGACTACTCATTCGGGAAAACATGTCATTTTGCAATAAAAGATGTTGATTTTCATATGTTTGTGAAATAAAAAATAAATTGCTTTTCTGCTGTTATTCTGAAAACACTTTAGATTTCAACTTTGCAGCAGGTTACTAACTAACTGTCTACTAGGTTTCATGCTGGCATATATTCAAAGAAATGTGGCTAGTTAAAAAAGGTGCTATGAGGAACTTTTTTATATTTCTCAAATGGTCTTGTTTTTCCTCTGATGATCATAAATGACATGTAACAGCAAACGAGACCATCAGTGCAAAGAATGATTTTTATATATAGATTTTATTAATGCCTTTGTCATGGGTACGCTCACCCAGCCAGGAACTATAGCTGGCGTTGTAAAAATACTACCGCTTATGTCCAAAGGGGGTGCAAGAATTAAGACAAACTGAAGGTTCCTCTGAGCATCTTTAATCAAAGTAGTGAATTAATATGCGAAGTTAAAGGTGCAGTGTGTAATATGACATCATCAAGAAAGTTCTACAAAGTTCTAGAATGCAACGCTCCCTGGGTAACCCCACCCCTTTTGAATAGTATAGAAGCTACAGTGGCCTTCAAGGACAAGAACAATTCTAAATTTTAAACAATGCACTTGATGACATTCCAACTATGACACTTTCAAGATGGCGGCACTAGGCCTTGGTCCAAAATATACAGAAATATGGACATATATGAGACCCTTTCTAAGGGAAAAAATAATAGTTAAAAAAAAAAAATTCAGCTATTATGCACTAAATTAAATGTACTTATGGATATTATAATTACTTTGTACAAAATCTGCTAGGAAATAAAACCCAAAATTCTACACACTGCAGGTTTAAGTGCTAAGTTAGTCCTATCCTTTATTGCTGAATTTTGTTCCTTGGAGTTTAATGTTATGCCTCTGGACCAAGCAGAGGTTTTAAAACTACAAACATATTTAAAGGTGTTTCGAGGATGGGTGAGCATACCCATGACAAAAGACATAAAAGAAAAAAAACTATATATAAATAGCATTCTTTGCACTGATGGTCTCGTTTGCTGTTACATGTCATTTAGGAATATCAGAGGAAAAATTAGACTTTTTCAGAAATATTTAAAAGTTCCTCGCAGCACCTTTATTTTTTTACATTATTCGTTAAAAAGAGTTCTATTTCTTACAGGAGCAATACGGAAGTCTAACATCCCATTCCCTCAGGGTGGAATAAGTGTCTTTGCCAGTCATTCAACACTCTGAAGTGTGTGAGCAACTAAGCTGGGTGTTTGTCCCCATGGTGACAGTGCAGACCGGATGCTAATCTTATGCCGGGCTTTAGCCCCGGGTTCTCTTCGTTAGTTTGGAGTCTTTCGAATACGTGATGGATTGATTCAAAGCTCTGTCTGTCTGGAATGAAATCCCGTGAGCCGCTTATAAGATTCACACAAACACACAAGTGTCGGGCAACACACACAGGAAAGAGGCAACGGGAAGTTTGATAGGGATACTTTTTTTTCAGATTGTTAACTTTGTTAACTTAACTTTGGTTGTTTTAAGGCCAGGACACACCAGTCCGACTCGTTCCGACTATCCAAAAAATGGAGTCGCCGTTTCAGGAAGCTCAAGTCTTCCCGTCGCGGCCAAAAAAACACACCGAGACGACTGCTTATTTTCCGTACGCTTTGCGCTTGCGCGGGACGTAATGTCTCCACAACAGCAGGCGGCGCTAATCTGTATTGTGGCCCGAAAAAATACGAAAGCCGGAAATGATGGGACAGCTCTCTAGAGCATAAACATAGATAGAAATACGTATTTATATTTATGGACCATAAGAGCACAATTTTTAGCAGAGAGTGTCGAGCATGGTGTCGAGCAGTCAACAAGGGTTGATGCATGTGAGTACTCTCAAAACGAAACGAACAAACACATTAAAACGATGGCTAGCTGTTGTTAGCTGTTTGTGCTACCCGCCTCACTTCCGGGCTTCATTGATTCGCTAGCCCTCCACCAATCAAATTGCTCCAAATGAAAGACAGTCGGCCTCCGATTGATCATGTTCAATCGGCTCAAAACAAGCCCGACGACCTCTACGTCGGCCGACGTCACTGCACACACCAAACAGATTTGTGTCCCGACCCCCTACCGACACTACGACGGCGATTATCTGGCCGGTGTGTCCTGGCCTTTAGTGATTTAAAAAAGGTGCACCTGTTGGAAGACCAAGAAGAATTTCTATAGAATAAATAAAATACATCTTCATCTCATCACTTGAGGCAGTGGATGATGCCATCTTTAGAAACTTTTTGTCCTTGAAGGCCAATGTAGCTTCTGTTATAATTTTAAAAAAGGGGGGGAAGGCGGGGGGGGGAGGGGTCACCCAGGGAGCGTTGCATTCTAGAACTTTCTGAAATATTCAGATATTACACGCTGCAAATTTAACCCTTGTGTGACCTTAACTTTTTGTGTACACTCATGACCTTAGAGGACAAAAATGTCCTCTCCCTATACACTGCCATAAAAACATTATACAGTAATGTTTTTTTCAATTTTCTTTTACAAACCTTTTATCCCACTTGACCTCTTTACATACATATAAATATTAATTAATTTGTAATTGCTTTTAACCCTTTACATGCAAGCTTATGTGATGACGTGAGCCATTTTTATTTAAAAAAAACAATTGTTTAGACACAATAATCAAAAAACCTTAATCATGGAAATTTTACTTTGAAAGGCAAAACAGTTTTTTTTTAGCTTAAATGTGCTTATATCTTATTCCTTGTGTCTCCCTTCTTTACAGGATGAGTCAAATGGATTGACACTCTTCTTAAATATGTGGTCACATTTCCAATTTCTTCCACGGTTTTCTAGAAACAAGGGGTGGCACAACTTCCAAAATGCACAACTTAGGCCACTCTCCCCTATAGGGAAATGGCTCAAAATTGTGAAGGTGTTGAAAATGATAAATATTGATGCTTTATGTCGAGGATGAAAGCATAAAATCATTTTAAAAAATATTTTATGCTGTAATGACAGCAGGATCCAATTGGTAAAAAAAGGCCATTTTGAATGGGAGTCAATAGGGGACAAAAACGTCCTTAAGGACATGAGTGTAACAAAAAAGTGTACAGCCGTTTATTATAGATGGTACAAAGTTGCTGAGTAGAAATTCACAAAATATTTGAAAAAAAAAATCCCTGGCCAAAAATATTTCAGTTAACATAAGCACAGCCAAAGTTATACACAAAGAAGAGCGTAAAAAAAGTGTGAAAGGACAAAAACGTCCCCAAGAGCACCCAAGGGTTAAGAGAGATGTGTTGAATAATGTGAGACACTGGTATCAATTGTTTTGTAGCTGCCAAAGATAGAAATCCTCATATTTGTTTCCAAACCTGTCAAATTATTCAGTATCAGTCTAGTGTTGTGATTAAAGGGGGACTCAGTGGTTATGGAGAACGCTTGTCGTCAACTTTTTTTTTTTTTTTTTAAATCAGTGAATATCTCCTAACAATCCGCTACCTGTCTATTCTGTGTGTGTGCTGAAAACAAATCTGGTGTTATTACTCAGCCTCTGTAAACTGGTATGTAAACAAGGGGTATGTTAACAAAGGGGGTCCACTGTAGCATGCCAATTTACAGAGCCTAGGCTGTGTAACAACACTTTTTTTCCCCAGCGCGCACACAGTACGGACAGGTTACGGATTGTGAGGAGATATTCACTGATTTTGATTAAGTGATTCGCACAACAAGCATTCTCCAGAATCGCTGACTCCACCTTTAAAGAATCGAATTTATTTTATTCATAGGACATTTAACATGAAGCAATTTGCTTTAGCATATTTTGACATGTGTAATAAATTAAATGCTATATTTGCAACCTATGCATGCCTCATACATGAGCCTTGGACTTAAAGATGTATCTGCTATTTATGAGGAACAACCAAACAAGGGCATGGCAGTAAAATGTGAAATGTGAACCTGCCAGCTACAGTACATGTTAGCAGGAGACAGGGAATTAAATGTGACATCATTTTCCATGGAGAATTGCCTTCAGTTTACAGAGACATAACATACACAACTATAAATGACTTAATATGCGTTATGGTCCAATGTGCAGGGATAGCCAAGTGTCACACTGACAGGTGATTGCTAAAGATGAAATATATCTAGTGGAAATTGTACAGCTTCCATTCTACAGTATCTATTGGAACTTTCTCTGCAGGGAATTTCACCCTCAACACTGATTGACAGCACAGCGTTCCGTTTCATCTCAAAAGTTGTGGAATGGGTCGAGGTCAGTGCAGTGAGAGAGAGGCAATTTTTTTTTAAGACTGGAAACAGAGAAAAGCAAAAGACAAAAATTCGCCACATTATGTTTTTTCAAAAAATCATTAAGTGTCGAAGCATACATGGCCAAATCATAGCGTGAACCAGATCAATATATTGTTAACTTACCGCCATCAAAAATGGAGCAAAAAAGCATAGAAAAGTAAGGCACAGCAGGTGAATAAGGTTCCATTTTTATCCTAAAGATCTCAGCATGAAACTTAAAGGTCACATATTATGCTAAATGCACTTTTTAAATGTGTTCTAACATATCCATGGGTCCACGGTGTGCCTAGAGACTGCTAAAATAGTTTTAAAAATAACAATCTCTCCTTTTCTCACTCTCCCCCTTTCTGAAACCACCACCCCTCCCCCACCCAATATACTCCAGTCAGAATTCTCCTCGTTTCTGACCTCACAAACTGGAAAGCCAGAAGCTTCCACTGTGCAGCCCACACCCCTATTTCTTATTGGTCCACGGCCCTGACAGACAGAGGGCGAGGCGTATCTGGCTTCGCTTCCGGACAGGGGGCGGGGGGAGCTCAAAGGTTGTATATTTACGAGGGGAGCTGCAGCTCTTTTTTTTTAAATAGGCCATTGTGAGATTAGCTGAACATCAGCATAGTACAATAAATTATTTGAAAGTTTTTTTCAGCAAACAATTAAAGAAAAACGTATTAGGGACCACTAGGACCCTATAATATGGTGTATAATAGAACCGAAAAGTGTATAATGTGGGGTAATATGATGTGGGGCTATTACCTCTCTCGCATGTAACGCACTTTGAGCTGCATATGTTACGTTCCATATAAACCAAGACTAATGAGTCACTGAATTAATGATAATCGTGCTCCTGCAAAGTAACGTATTGGATACCAATTCTTTCATAAGGCTTACTGCAGGCTTTGCATAGATATTATTAGGGATCACAAGTCTTATTCAAAGGTGCAGTGAGTGAAATGTATTGTCAATTTACAGAACAGACTTGTTAGAAATGTTATATAATATTCAGAAGTATGTTTCAATTAGTATATAATCGCTTGATAAAAATTAGTTTAATTCTTACATTTCCACAGAATATGCCTTTTATGTCTACAGGAGCGGGTTCACACAGTTTTCAAATAAAGTTTTGAATTTGAATACTTGACAAAACAGTGGCAGAAATCCTACAAGTTTTCTCATTAAAAAGGTGGAGTCAGCAATCCTGGAGAATGCTTGTTGTTGTCCAAATCAGTTTCAGAGCCTAGGCTGTGTATTAACACCAGATTTCATTTCAACACACACACACACACACACACACACACACACACACACACACACACACACACACACACACACACACACACACACACACACACACACACACACACACACACACACACACACACACACACACACACACACACACACACACACACACACACACACACACACACACACACACACACACACACATCGGGGTCATGAGGAGAAAATCACAGATGTTGAGAAAAAGTGATTTTGACAACAAGTATTGTCCAGAATCCCTGACTCAACCTTAAAGCAATGTGACTCCCCAGGTGGTAGTTGGATGATGCTCTGTAGAGGAGCAGAGTCAACTATTGTGGGATGAAGACACAGCAGGGATAAAGCCTGGATCCTGATTGGCCCAGATATCAGGGTCCAGTTGTTCAGCCAATAGCAGCCAACACATTGGTCCCTCACCAGCTGTTTGCTCAAGGCAAAAGCATCACAACAGCATGAATTTGGGTTTTATCCAATGCTTGGACGAACCGCCTAAAAAAAACAAAAAACAGCTCTTTCCTCAGAGCTGTATACAGTAGTATACGATATAGGACTTTACAAGCAGCAGTGTGTATAATTTATTCAGAGCAGGCTTGATGCCTTCTTTAGTAACTACATTATTCCCTTTCGAAGGCCACTATAGCTTCTGATTTTTTTTAAACACTAGATCCCACAAAAAAAATTCAGATATTACACACTGCACCTTTAAAGGACTAGTTGGACTTTACGCTGCGATGCACTTTTTAAATACCATATGGACCTCTAAAGCTATAAAGTGTTAATATGTAACAACCAGTTAAAGACTGACAGTTTCATTATTTCAACAACAGCGTGTCGGTTGGGATACAGCAGCAATTTGTGGAACAGCTTTCCAGACAGGCAACATAAATTGCTTTTTGACAATTGCACATTGTCTAATCCCAGCAACACCTTGATGAATTATCCCGTGAGAACCTGGTTTTAAAGCTATAGTGTGTAGCATATGTCGCCCCCATGAGGAATGTTGTGTATTGCAATGACAATAAAGGATAATCTAATCTATCTACTCACACATACATTTGGACCCCTTTCACAGAGGGTGTGATGTTCACGTTGGGGGAAAGATCAGTAGTGTTATGTCATTTGAATCAGTTGGTTAGTGTTGCCTGGATTTCTAGATATAGGCAAGTTTGATCTATTGTGGGTTTTTTTTGTTTGTTTTTAAAATCAACAGACTGAATGTTTGCCAGAGTTTTAGCCTCCACTGAACCACAGCACTGCAGTGTCTGTGTCACATCTGGCAGTAATCCAACTTTTTAGAGAAATTATGTTTTAATTTTTTGGCACAGGATCATTCTGGCCTTGGTATTATTTTATATTTACTGTTGTGTGGTCAAATCCCGTGAAATACAAAAAAATCAATAATGTATTAGTTTGAATAATTTCGTATCTGTGGTACTTAGCCCGAGGCCTATTGGATCTCATTGAAAAACAAACTACAGTATATAGAACTATATCATACCTTGTACTTCTTCGAAAAAAGGCTCAGTCATTTCCCAAAACAGCTAGGCAAACTCTACTCAATTGTATTCAATTCTGAAGAGCATTTTATAGGACAATGAGGAAAAAGTATAAAACATAACCAGATTTATTCTTTACAGAGAGTAAATACAAGTTTGACCCACTTCTGAGAGGGCTGCTTTTAGAATCCCTCCTCAAGAAGATTGAGTCTGACATCTAACAGCAATCAAATTTTTTTGAGAAATTATGCTTTTTAATTGTTTGGCACAGATCGTTCTGGCCTTAGTATTATGTTATATTTACTGTTATGTGGTCAAATCCCATGAAAGACAAAAATCAATAATGTATTAGTTTGAATAATATCATATCTGTGTTACTTAGCCCGATGCCTACTGGATCTAATTGAACATATAAAAAAAGAGAAAACAAAATACAGTATATAAAACTATATTATAACTTCTTCAAAAAAGGCTCAGTCATTTCCCAAAACAGCTAGGCAAACTGTACTTAAATAGGTGAATTTTTAAGAGCATTTTCTTTTAATAGGACAATGAGGAAAGAGTATAAAAAATAACCAGATTTATTCTTCACAGAGAATAAATACAAGTTTGACCCATTTCTGAGAGGGCTGCTTTTAGGATTCCTCCTCAAGAAAGATTGAGTGTTCTCTCTCAGGCTCGAAAAAAGTACTCAGTGTGCTGCACAATCGCCCGAGTGTCTATTACCCCAAACACTGTCGCGTCGCCATCTGCCAGGAACAGAATAAAGTGTGCTCTGCGAGGCTTTCTTTGACTTGCAACAACCCATATTTCAAACCGTATTATCCTCTACATCAGACAAATGCATCAAAATGCATCGTGGCAAGTAGTTCACAAAAAACTTTTCGGAACTTGTTATATATACAGGTCCTTCTCATATAATTAGCATATTGTGATAAAGTTCAATATTTTCTGTAATGTACTGATAAACATTAGACTTTCATATATTTTAGATTCATTACACACAACTGAAGTAGTTCAAGCCTTTTATTGTTTTAATATTGATGATTTTGGCAAAAAAGTAAAGAAAAAACAAAAATCCCTATCTCAAAAAATTAGCATATTTCATCCGACCAATAAAAGAAAAGTGTTTTTAATACAAAAAAAGTCAACCTTCAAATAATTATGTTCAGTTATGCACTCAATACTTGGTCGGGAATCCTTTCGCAGAAATGACTGCTTCAATGCGGTGTGGCATGGAGGCAATCAGTCTGTGGCACTGCTGAGGTGTTATGGAGGCCCAGGATGCTTCGATAGCGGCCTTAAGCTCATCCACAGTGTTGGGTCTGGTGTCTCTGAAATTTCCTCTTCACAATATCCCACAGATTCTCTATGGGGTTCAGGTCAGGAGAGTTGGCAGGCCAATTGAGCACAGTAATACCATGGTCAGTAAACCATTTACCAGTGGTTTTGGCACTGTGAGCAGGTGCCAGGTCTTGTTGAAAAATTAAATCTTCATCTCCATAAAGCTTTTCAGCAGATGGAAGCATGAAGTGCTGAAATCTCCTGATAGCTAGCTGCATTGACCCTGCCTTTGATAAAACACAGTGGACCAACACCAGCAGCTGACATGGCACCCCAGACCATCACTGACTGTGGGTACTTGACACTGGACTTCAGGCATTTTGGCATTTCCTTCTCCCCAGTCTTCCTCCAGACTCTGGCACCTTGATTTCCGAATGACATGCAAAATTTGCTTTCATCCGAAAAAAGTACTTTGGACCACTGAGCAACAGTCCAGTGCTGCTTCTCTGTAGCCCAGGTCAGGCGCTTCTGCCGCTGTTTCTGGTTCAAAAGTGGCTTGACCTGGGGAATGCGGCACCTGTAGCCCATTTCTTGCACACGCCTGTGCACGGTGGCTCTGGATGTTTCTACTCCAGACTCAGTCCACTGCTTCCGCAGGTCCCCCAAGGTCTGGAATCGGCCCTTCTCCACAATCCTCCTCAGGGTCCGGTCACCTCTTCTGGTTGTGCAGCGTTTTCTGCCACACTTTTTCCTTCCCACAGACTTCCCACTGAGGTGCCTTGATACAGCACTCTGGGAACAGCCTATTCGCTCAGAAATTTCTTTCTGTGTCTTACCCTCTTGCTTGAGGGTGTCAATGATGGCCTTCTGGACAGCAGTCAGGTCGGCAGTCTTACCCATGATTGCGGTTTTGAGTAATGAACCAGGCTGGGAGTTTTTAAAAGCCTCAGGAATCTTTTGCAGGTGTTTAGAGTTAATTAGTTGATTCAGATGATTAGGTTAAGAGCTCCTTTAGAGTACCTTTTCATGATATGCTAATTTTTGGAGATAGGAATTTGGGGTTTTCATGAGCTGTATGCCAAAATCATCAGTATTAAAACAACAAAAGACCTGAAATATTTCAGTTGGTGTGCAATGAATCTAAAATATATGAAAGTTCAATTATTATCATTACATTATGGAAAATAATCAACTTTATCACAATATGCTAATTATATGAGAAGGACCTGTATTTCTCAGAACTCGAGACTCTGTGAAGAAAAAATTAATAATATCTAAATAACATGAAGGTTTGGATATGATTATACTGTAGGCCCCCTTTGTATTCAGAGATAGAGAAGTGTCTTGCTGCTTATAAGCTTCAAGGTTGTTTGAAGTATAGCTGCTATCGCTACATCTCACATAATGACAACAATAACACAGGGGCATTGTTCATACAAAGCCGATGGAGCAACGTATAGGTATGAATGAGTGACAGCAGTACAGCGTAATTTAATGGCTGCCCAGGTGATCTTGCGGTTTATCTGGGAGGAATTCAGGATCAGCTTTGTTTTGGTAAAACGTTTAAAGCTATAGTGAGTAACTTCTGTTGTCCCGTTGAGGAATTTCGGAGCAATTACAACAACACTGTCGGTGCATCTCCATGAGGTAAGCCTTCGGTGATCACGCATAGATTTTATACCTTCTGCTGTACGTCCAGGTTTTTTGGCACTGGCATGAATGTAACCGACATTCATTTATGGTAAAAAGTTACTCACTGTAGCTTTAAAACCAGGACTCCAATTATTGAGTGAGACCTCATCTTTCTCTGATATCAGCTCTCACCTTTGATTCCCGCGGGACAGTAATTCATCAAGGTGTTGCTGGGATTAGACAATGTGCTCAAAACACGAAGAGAAAAGCAATTTATGGCGCCTGTTTGGAAAGCTGTTTCACAAATTGCTGCTGTATGCCAACCGCCACGTTGTTGTCGAAAAAATTAAAGTGTCAGTGTTGAGTATAACTGGTTACATAACAATGGTGTGGGAGAGGGGGAATATGCATGTCAGTATGATGAATAAATTCAAAGGCTGGACCGTTAAAATCAGCACATTCAAAACTATAACCTTTTTTAGTGTTGACCTTTTTGCAACAACCCCATAGTGTCTTTGCTTGAGGGTCTAAGAGGCAAGAGACACAGCTCATTAAGACGCCCTTAGATGTGTCCGTTTGTGAATAAATCTTCTCAGGCAGCTACAGTGACCAGTGTCTGTGTACATTTAGCTGTGGGAACATTGTTTGGGTACATCCAGTCACAGAGAGGCAGACTGTGACGCGCAGAAGTTTAGTGTTGTTGACCCAAAAAAACATTTCAAAAATCACACACACACACAGAACAAAGCTGTTGCCCAGATAACTACATATGAGTAAAAGCAAAGACACAATGAAAAAATTGCTATTTTAACAATATCGATCCAAATGAGTTGACACAAAGTTGATTAAGCCTATGCTCTGCAAAACTCTTGTTTTGGAAGTGTTTACAAACTGGTGTCACCCTGACACTGGCGCAGGAGATTTTTTTTTACCCCATGCAGATATGCCGACAGTGTTGTTGTAATACTTGGGGGGGGGGGGGGGGGTCGACAGAAGTTACACAGTAGCTTTGAGTTTGGGTTAGGGTCTTTTTTTCCAGTTTTATGGATTGTCAAAACGCGCATTAAAAGAAACAACATGAAATGAAAAGGTTACATATGGAGTAATGTTGACACAAAAAAAAACACCGGTCAGCAAACAACTACAGACAGTATCGCTCTTAATTGGGCTGACAAATGCTACGTACCTCAAAATAGAGGCTCGAGAGTGCATCAAAACAAAAAAGGAGCCATCACAACATGTTATCCTCAAACTAACAAGTAAGCTGTAAGGTTTCCAGGTTATATGGATACATTTTGTGCATAAACATTGAAACAGACATTGTACAAGTGAAATAGAGGAATCAACTGCACAGAGCCAAAATGACTAATATTTATTCATACCTTTTGTTTCAGAGCATTACAGGTGGAGTCAGCGATTCTGGAGAACGCTTGTTGACAAAATCACTTCGTCAAAATCAGTGTATACCTCCTCACTCATCCTCAGCTGCCTGTACAGTGTGTGTGTGTGTGTGTGTGTGTGTGTGTGTGTGTGTGTGTGTGTTCTGATAAGCTATATCGTGGGCCCCTTTGTTAGCCTTTTGTTTACAGTCGAGTTTACAGAGCCTAGGCTGTTTATTAACACCAGCTATTTTTTTCCAGCTCAAATGAATTCTATCACATTTACCCTTCGCAGCTATAGAGTGTTTACTTGGCCAATTAGTTGGTGTTGAGGAGAGTTAAAGTCATTAAATAGCTATTGAGCTGCCAATAGATCAACATCTGTTCTACTCAACACAAACACACTTTTGACTTTGACTAAATGCCGTTTAGTCCTACCAGTGAAATTACAACTGGATTTTCCACATCCGTCTTGCCAAAGCCCATAACAGAAGCATCTGTTACTGTGGATGCACTGAACAGGTGTTTAAATGGAGTCCTCCTTAACACAAAGAAAAATCGTACAGACAATAATGTGTAGCCTTGATAGTCCATATATTGAATCAACACTGCTTGAAACAGAGTGGATGCACAGAGGGACATCATAAACGGTTTATTTGCCCTGCTGTTTTCACTCCATTCCTTTCATTGTGCAGTCTGAATAGATTTCCATCTAAGAATTCAGCTGCTCTGAAGGGAAGAGTATAAGAGCCACAGGAAAGAGATGAATAAAATGAGACATGGACATTTTGTTTATATTATGCACTTATGAATAAAGTACACCTGAGACTAAAGTCAACATTTCGAGAATAAAGACAAAATTCAATAGAGAGAGAGAGAGAAAAAAAGTCAACTCTTCTGGTCCATCATATACAATAAGGGGGGTCTATAGGCTACTTCAAAGTATACTGACCACTACACCGTGTCTATGAGCGAAAAGATGAATCATTTATTTGTTACTAAAGCCGATTCTGAAGTAGGGGAGAACGGGGTAAGTAGGCACACTTTTTACTCTAGTGAGAATTGCTCATCACCAAAACATCTGTCAATAGCCATTCCTACATTAAATTGAAGCTTAAGGTGTTGGCTAGAAATGTGTGTCTCTTTTTTTCCAACTTATTGTAATGAAGAAGTAATTTACCATCAAAGACACTCTGACACATTGTGACAACCAACCCCATCAAGGGGTCGGTTGTCACACACTATGGGGTTGTTTGTCACAATGTTATCTTAATGGGAAAAATCTTAAAAAGAAGGCAAGGAGGCAGAACCAAATTTGAATGTTTAATTGCATTGTCAAGTTGACAAATAGGCCTACATAACGTTCTGTAGCCTTGGCAGCTGGTCTAGTTTGGGATGCACTGGGTTGTTTTGATTTTGTTACCCTTTTTTTCTTTTGCTTGCTAGCTGCCTTTTCCTGCTCTATTCTTTCCTTCTCTGGGGTGTCAGTGAGGATACAGCTTGACAATTTCTTTCGTTATTGGGTTCCTTTTCTGGCTGCAGACTTGAGATAACATGTGACAACCAACCCCCCAAAAAATTTGACGACCAACCCCAACTTGAATTTCTTGCTAGCATCAAGGCCAACAACCATCTGACAACTAATTAGCTTGCTAACCACAATCTAAACTATAGTTTACCCTTCACACTTTCTGAGGGTAACAAGTGTTTTGTTATAAACCCATTGTGTAAAAGCCTAGAAGAAAAATACTGAGAAGCAAAATATTTTGAATTTGACATGAAAAACACAAAACATCCTCTCACCTGAAATGCAGCAGTCTAACTCCAAGGAAGTCTATGTATGTGACCTCTGATCCCAATTCTGGACCTTTTTTATATCAACATTTCAGAGCTAGCGCGCTCTGGTGGCGAGATATAACGAATGTGACATCCAACCCATGTGACAAATTACCCCGTTCTCCCCTACATTTCGTATGAGCCGTTTGATGTAGTCTTACAAAGGAAGCCTTTCTCGATATTGAATTTCGTCTCTCGAAAATTTACTCTATTCTCGTAATGTATAATACATTAAAAAAAACGTCCTCCTCTCATATGTTTCCTTCCCCTTGGCCTTAATACTCTCCTGTAGCTATGTGTGTGTGCAAGTGTTCACCTGTATAACTGAGGTGCCTTCATACTGCTGAAAGCCTTTGATGACCGATATGTAACACATATGGAGATGCTTCATGCTCCTATCACAGGAGTTTGTAATGCGGCTCTCAACAGTTGCAACGCACAAATCGGAAGTGCTGAAAGTCGGTAAGATATTTCCTATTTAATTTACCCACAGCTGTTTTAAGCTTTCTCGCTCCTGGCAAGGCTTTCTGTCTGTTAACAGAATTTAGTTTGCTTTATGATTGTATAATATTTTAATGCACAATACATGCTTTCTGGCTGTTGAACTTTGTCCCAGTTTTGCTACAAGTTGTTGTTTAGCCTTGAAGAAGAAACTGCCTAATAAGATTTTGGCACATACAGAGGTATGACGCATTCATGTGCACAGTAAGAAAAGACTCCCTAAATTTCCCATATCCTGTTATCTGCCTAATTAAAAACATTTCTGCTTTCGCCAGCAAAAACAAGGGCTGGACACACCAAACTTAGTATGTGTTTGCGCACACACCAACTTCTCTTGCATATAATCTCTGTACACTGTTCATTCGATGTATTCAATCATGTAAGCCCACTTGCGATACATGTTGTTTGACCCTTGCATGCTGTTTGCAAGTAAATTCACCTGCTTCCAAGAAGGCCTGACTCAGTTTCAATTATTCAAACACTTGGGTAGTTTGATGAAATAATTCTAGTAACAAATGGTCCTTCGAGTTGCCGGATCCAACATCTTCTTCTCTGGACAAGAAGAGCCTGCACCGTGACGACGGGGGAGTCTACGACTCTCGACAAAAGACCTCCAGTAAACAGAGCTACAAAAGAGGCTGTCTGCAGACTCTACTTGGACGGAGGAGGGGTGACGGAATCCAGAGCCTGAGCGAGTCGAGGCTTTCTTGAAATCAGGTGAATATAAACAGCTGATTTTGTTTTGTCCAGGAATTAGGAATTCCTTTGTTTTATGTATTAGGTAGATAAACTAGTTTATGAAGCAGTATTTCTCATGGTTTTACCGTAAGGGAGAATAACTGATCGTAGTGTTTGGGAAAATGCACTAAAGAGAAAAATATTTCAACCTGTAGTGTTTGGGGAGATGCACTAGAGACAAACCTATCTCAGCCTTTGGTGTTTGAGAATTTACACTGTCAAAAACAAAAGTCTCACGTACGTAATTAAATGATCATTAGTGTGGGGTCGAGGGTGGTCCCTTTATTCTGACAGATATAGTTTGTTCCATTAAACTGAGAGTTCTTTGTAATTCGGGAAGGTTTTGTGGAAACAAATTGATATCTGGCTGCTTGTTGTTACTTAGCCTGGGGATATAGTACTGCTCCAGGGAGTTAGTCTATGACAGGTTATTTATTTGTTTTGTTTTGTTATGTTTGTCAATAGTCTACAACTGCAGAGTAGACTTATTAGTTTTGTTTAGAATACATCACATAGGGTGTTCTAGTTTTAAATTGGTGAATTTTGTTAATCAATTGGAGGGAATAGGGGTGTTCACCCTGTTTAAATAGATTACTGGGTAATTTGATATTAGATTTTACATTTTAAAAATTAAATTACTTGTAAAATGGATACATTTGATATAAAAATAAGCAAAGACCAGCTTAAAAGCCTCCTTAAGACAAGTGAAGAACTAACATCTCAACTCCGGCAGCTAGTTACAGCCTGTGAGGAGGTTGTAATTAACAATGAGGTAATTCACCCGACAGCTGAAAGAGGCAGAGAAAAAGAGTTTAATAAGAAACAATGGGGAGGTGGGAAACAGAGAGGGGCCACAGAGAAAGAAAGGCAAACTGGGTGTTTCAGATGCGGCCAGAATGATCACTGGCTTCGCAAGTGCCCCCATCCCAGAGAAGGAAAAAATCAATCAGAGAGAGGTGGTGGCCCAGGAGATGAATAAGAGAATGTTGTTGAAAGTGTAAGAGGAAAAAGATTGTTTGGAACTGATTGTTTATGGATGTTATAAAGAAAGAAAAAGTATGTAGGGGAAGGGAGATAGAAGGTTTTGTAAGTGTGCATACAATTGTTATGCTGTTATGATGGGTTATAAAATGCTTGTCTCCTAAAGATGACCAGAGTTCTGACTAAATTGCTAAACGCTTTAAAGTTTAGAGCTAAATATCTTGCCAATCCAAGCCCCATAGTGAACCTTAAAGATTAAAGGTGCAGTCAATCATTTGAAGTCCCAGCATAAACTTAAAAAAAGCGTTCTTTTGTGTTCTTTTTATGAAAATGTTCACTAAAAAGAATTATTCAATGCTTTTGATTTGAACTACAAGTTAAAAGGGATTTGTGTACTGAACAATGTGATCATAATGTGTTATGTGATAGATGAAATGCATGTTTGAAAAGAGAGAAGGAGAGAGCACATGTAAAAAATGTGTGTGGGAGACGCAATCTCTGTGAGGTGAAAAATGGGAGTATCTGAAGGAAAATGTGTGTGTGTGATTCAGTCCCATTCAGAAAAGGGAGGGCCGGACTGCCTGTGTGTGCTTGAATGCTGCCCAAACACAGACAAAAAATGTGAACTGAAGAATGAAATCAAACCTATCCTAAAATGTTGTTGTGCGTTAATTGTGACATCTAGAGCAAGCAAAATGGATAGGATGATATTTTAGAAACAACCCTGGCAGAATGATGAGCATTTCTTTTGAGAACATGTTACTGCTCAAATTCATTCTGTTTCAGATGCAAGGAGAAGACGAAGCTGACCATGCTTCAATAAGGACAATTGGACACTGAGGAACAATCTGAATAGGTTATGGTAATACCTAACCATTCCCCCAGTGACTGTGATATGAAGGACACTTTGCGTCAAAATGCCACAAAAGGGACTTGTTGACCATCAAGACGACCTAGGTTCCTGTTCCCTGGCTTCTGCAAAAAACTGTCCTCTCTGAAACTGTACATAGACTGTTGCACCAGTACACACACTTGCATTTTCACAACTGTGATGTTGATGTACTTGATATTATTCTGCTTGACTGAAATATATTTACTCATATGCTTTGCCCTTTTGCTTTGAAGTGTTGCAGAAAGTTGCATTAAATATTATAAAAAGGGTGGAATGTTAACAGAATTTAGTTTGCTTTATGATTGTATAATATTTTAATGCACAATACATGCTTTCTGGCTGTTGAACTTTGTCCCAGTTTTGCTACAAGTTGTTGTTTAGCCTTGAAGAAGAAACTGCCTAATAAGATTTTGGCACATACAGAGGTATGACGCATTCATGTGCACAGTAAGAAAAGACTCCCTAAATTTCCCATATCCTGTTATCTGCCTAATTAAAAACATTTCTGCTTTCGCCAGCAAAAACAAGGGCTGGACACACCAAACTTAGTATGTGTTTGCGCACACACCAACTTCTCTTGCATATAATCTCTGTACACTGTTCATTCGATGTATTCAATCATGTAAGCCCACTTGCGATACATGTTGTTTGACCCTTGCATGCTGTTTGCAAGTAAATTCACCTGCTTCCAAGAAGGCCTGACTCAGTTTCAATTATTCAAACACTTGGGTAGTTTGATGAAATAATTCTAGTAACACTGTCGGTTCATATTTTAAGATGACACAGTAAATATACTGTTTAGAAAAACTAATTGCACCGCCACCACATTTTGACACATATGCCCAGTCATATTGTCATAATTAAGTGAGTAATTATAGGGCAACTGTGTAAACATTCCCCTCCGTTATGACCTTAATATATCTGACTGGGCTTTAATTGTTCTGGTGTTGTTCCTACATTAATCATATTAACTCACTCTAGATATTGATGCTGGATACCTAATACAGAAAATGAAAATGTGGATTTTCACCTGAAGCAGAGCTAAATGTTTAGTTGCTTTCTTTAGAGCGGCAAGACGTGTCCAAGCGCCAAGGATTTCAATCCACTCTCTCTGAGAAAGATGATGAAAACATAGCATGGATATATGTTCCCCCCTTTTTGCTAAATTGGACAAAATTGTTGATAATGACGGCAATTCCTGTTAGACTGTAGCCGAGAAAAAAGGCATTTCCAGGTGAATTTGCGATGAAATGGGCTTTTGCCAGCAAATGTCACAGAGCAATGAAAGCTTAATCGGAGGGCAATTGAAAGAGCGGGAGCTTCACATCTCACATATGATTTTTCCAAAGGCCAAAACATAAATTTCATGAAGGGTTTCTCTTGAGACATCTTTAAAAGTCTACATTTGGAGGGGAATATTGGCTGTTAGAAAACATTGTTACATCAAAAACTAATTTCACCCTTCACTTACTTACAACAACGACTGCTAACTTCTCATTTATTATTTTTTTATAACCTTTATTTATCCAGGACAATTCCCATTAAGATTGAATAGAAACCAAAAAGCTGACCTTTAAAAAAGGTGCAGTCAGTGATTCTGAACACTTGTTGTCAAAGTCATGTTTTGTCAAAATCTGTGAATCCCTTCACGATCCGCTACCTGTCCATACTCTCTCTCTGTGTGTGTGTGTGTGTGTGTGTGTGTGTGTGTGTGTGTGTGTGTGTGTGTGTGTGTGTGTGTGTGTGTGTGTGTGTGTGTGTGTGTGTGTGTGTGTGTGTGTGTGTGTGTGTGTGTGTGCATGCTGTAGGTTAATTGGCATTGACGCACATGTGCTTGAAGACCGCAGTGCATTACTGTGGTGACGTAGAGACGAGCAAGGGGACTGCTAACTGCAGTCACTGACAGGAAGTTAGCTAAAAGAACCATTTTGCTTACTGACCCTTGAAAAGGTAAAATATTATTTGAGATACAGGGCTATACAAAATAGACAACTATGAGAAAAACTAGCAATCGTTTTCATTTGAGAAGCCACAACTAGTGATTGCTTGCAAGTGTTGCTTATTATTGACTCAATTGTTGCCGATTCGTTGTCAGTTCATCAGCTAATGGACTAACTGTTTCAGTTCTAACACACACACACACACACACACACACAGGAAAACTGCTTATTGTCCATCTACGAGGTCAGATTATTTAATTTGAACTTCTTTTATACACAGTATATTTTTACCTGATTTATATAAGCAATCCCATCATCACTTCTATTTTGGGCTGTGTGTGATTCTAAGTGCCAGACAGCTGCCTGCTACACAGCCCATCAAATGCTTTCTCCTCCTTGAACAAAATTTTTTGGTTTGCGACCGGGATTTTTCAGCAAGGATTCAAACATCCACGGGAGAAATGTCAAGGGGTGAGGTCTAGATAGCCAATTAGCTCATCAGAAATAGCATAGAACAATATAAGTCAGATAGGGTGCCTAATGGAGTCTGCTCCATACTTCAGTGCCAGCGCTAACAAAGAAGCACTTCACATTGTGTCTCTATGGTGATGTCGGCGCAGCTTTCAGACAAACACATTCACTGGTCCACACAAGATAAAATAGAAATAATACAAATAATACAAATAAAAAATACGGGTAAATTTTTTAAATAAGTTAATTAAAATAAATAATAATGATAAATAGGGGAGAAAATATTAATAATTTAATTAAAATAAATAAAAATTATAAAGTAAAAATAAAACAAGCTAACAAAGAATAAGAAGCACCCCTGCAGTTGTGATATTGCCAGCTGGCCCCGTTTGCATCCAGCCTGCATTCCTCCAGGATTTCAGCTTTAGCTTATGAAAGACCCGGTCATCATGGGATCATCCTAGCAGCCCTTACTCAATACGTCTCTGCATTCTGAAAGAATGTGCTAGTGCAATAAAGTTTCACGGAGTTGGCCAGTTTCAGGGACTAGGAAAGGGTCATTGTATGTGACCCTGATAAAAAAAGCTCAGGCATATACTCAAATGATTGTGTATAATTGAACACCTACATTTCAGATAGGATCTTTTAATGCATCATATTGCGTCAAGATCATTCCATCAGATGATCACACTTCAGGACGCTGCCAGTTTGTATTATGCCCCTGAAAACACCTGGTTGGTTGGTTGGTGTGTGTGTGTGTGTGTGTGTGTGTGTGTGTGTGTGTGTGTGTGTGTGTGTGTGTGTGTGTGTGTGTGTGTGTGTGTGTGTGTGTGTGTGTGTGTGTGTGTGTGTGTGTGTGTGTGTGTGTGTGTGTGTGTGTGTGTGTGTGTGTGTTCAGGAATATAAATCAAATATCAGTGCAGCAGCAGCATTGTATTAGTTGTGATCACAATGGATGGCAATGTCTCTCTGCCTGTCTGTCAGTCTATCCACCGCTATTGTCCAGGTTGACTACAAAATATTAAATGGTTGACAAGACTTATATAGATTAAAACGAGTTCACCAGATTTTCATGGGCCCGAAAGGATAAATCCTATTGACTAACTGAGTAATCATCTGATTTTACCTCTAGCCCAAAACCATCAGGGTTACATTTTTGGCTCTTTGGAAGAAGAAAAAAATTCTTGTATCTACCATTTGTATTTTATTCAATAAGGAATTTTTCCTGTATTATTCACCAAATAGAGCCTCCTCCACATCACCCGGAAGAACATTTGGTATTTGCTAAGAATGCAGTTTAAAAAAAAATAAAAAAAAACACCTTCTCCTGTATATACTAAGACCCTGTACCGATAGTTCTGCCTGGCTGCCTCAAAACACAAGAACCTGTATGAGGACAGGAATCATTTCAGAAGCGTTGTGCACTCAGACAGAGCCTCTACTATCATTGAGTGACCCCCTCAGCATATATATTGTATTTAACCTCCCACCCCACACACACACACACACACACACACACACACACACACACACACACACACACACACACACACACACACACACACACACACACACACACACACACACACACACACACACACACACACACACACACACACACACACACACACACGGTGTCATCAGGACCAGCTCTGAAAGGGTCTTCAACAGCCACTCCCATCGAGCTTTCAGGACCTTTAATACCCTGCTACCATCCATCACATAAGACCCTCACCCCCAACTCTACCCCACCCACACACACACACACACACACACACACACACACACCTCTGAGCTATCTATCCATTATGGGTGATTGTATATTGATTTCAGGCACTTCTTTTTCTCTAACTACTGAAGAGATAAATGATTACTTGAGCTACTGTATGTATCAGACAAGTTGTGAGCTTGTGTTGATTGCTGTGTGATGTATTGTGTGGGCTTTTGTTATGTTGTATGAAGGCTATGTGTGCAAGTTGTGTACGAGAATGTGGCCCGTTGTTCGTTCTCTGCATGTCATTCCCCTGTCTGCCCCATTTCACCTATGTCTCCCCTAACTGTGTAATAAAAGCATAAAATGCCAAGAAAAATTATCTTTAGAAATAAACTAACCCTCTCAGCTCCTACAGTGCTCATTTCATGATTAACCTGCACCAGCACTTTACGGGACCAGTTTTTTATGTGCTCTATAAATGAAGTTGATTCAATTTGATTTATTCTTGCAATCACTGTCACTATTTTTGCATAGGCGTGTGAACACCTCACTCTTAATGCCAGCACTATTGAACACACAAATCAAATCCACACCGTCTCGTTTCAGCAGGGAAAACTAAGGTTTCCAGCGCCAGGATTACATCCTACGTCTCCAGGCGGCGTCCTTAACCACTGCAACATCTTGCGCGTTGATGATCCATTCTCAGCTGCTGCCAGAGGGAGGACGGAATCCACACCTCGTCTCGACACCACCCGTCTTTGTAGTAAATTAGTTTTTGTCTGAAACTTTTCTATCTTGTTTATATCCTATGTTGTGTCAGAACTTCAGTCCGTGAGGGAAGACACGTTGTCCCAATACACTGCATCTGTAGCTAAACGACAGGTAAACAAACTTGTTGTTTTTTTTTGCGGTTGCTGACAGCGAGCTGAAATAAAAACGCAAGGCCTCTGAAAATAATATGTTGTTTCAGAGCACAGGGAAGTGAAAATGCATTTGTCCCCCTCTTCCCCCTTGTATTCAGTTTTTCTACTCCATCTTACTGGAGAGGCTTGATATCTGTGCATCCAATCACACTCAACCTTTGGGACTATGTTGCTCCCAAACAAACAAATGGTCACAGCTAGGAATAGTGTAAATAGAAAATAAATAAGGCTTGGAAAATGCTCCACAGCTGTGACGCCAGCACTATACATTATTTCACACATGATGTGTGTTTAGAATGAGAGAGGTTTCTTCACAGGTGAGCAGACACTCTGTCCAACATACCACACAAACATACAGTAGTTATCAGATGGAATTGTTTTTATCCTCTGTATTGTGTACCATGACATCCCATATGTTTCGTTTCCCTTGATGTTGTTGTTATTTCTGTGCACACTTGTTCTGCATTGTACAATATATCACCAATAGAAAAATGTATTTAGATTAAGTTTAAGTAGTAGTTTAAGAAGTACACAGTTCCGAACAGACCCTGAATGTAAATAAGGACATTTACTCAACAAGTTTGAGGCACGCACTTGTACTTAATGCTAAAACAGGAAAACAAATCACAATTGATTGCTGGTTAAACCCTCTGCATCCCAGGCCACAAGCAGGAACACAGAGCATGTACAGGTGAAACTCGAAAAATTAGAATATTGTGCAAAAGTTCATTTATTTCAGTAATTCAACTTTAAAGGTGAAAATAATATATTATACAGATTCATTACATGCAAAGTGAGATATGTGAAGCCTTTATTTGTTATAATTGTGATTATTATGGCTTACAGTTTATAAAAAACCCCAAAAAATTTGAATATTACATAAAATCAATAAAAAAAAAGGTTTTTAAATACAGAAATGTCAGCCTTCTAGAAAGTATAATCATGCATGCATATGTACTAAGTTCTTGATTTGGGCCCCTTTTGCATGAATTCTTGCCTCAATGCGGCGTGGCATGGATGCTATCAGTCTGTGGCACTGCTGAGGTGTTATGGAAGCCCAGGTTGCTTTGATAGAGGCCTTCAGCTCCTCTGTATTGTTGGGTCTGGTGTGTATCATCTTCCTCTTGACAATAGTCCATGTCTCTATGGAGTTCAGGTCAGGAGAGTTGTCTGGCTATTCATGCACAGTAATACCATGGTCAGTCAACCAGTTACCAGCGGTTTATGGTACTGTGGGCAGGTGCCAAGTCTAGCTGGAAAAGGAAATTGTCATCTCCATAAGGCTTGTCAGCAGACATGAAGTGCTCTAAAATCTTCTGGTAGATGGTTGTGGTGACTTTGGACTTGATAACACAGTGGACTAACAGCAGCAGATGACCTCAAATCATCACTGATCCAAATTAAATGTTGTGTTTCATTTGGAAATCAAGGTCCCACAGTCTAGAGGAAGAGTGGAGGGGCACAAAATCCAAGGGGCTTGAAGACCACTGTCAAGTTTCAACAGTCAGTGATGATTTGAGGCACCATGTCATCTGATGGTGTTGGTCCACTGTGTTATCAAGTTCAAAGTCACCACAGCTGTCTACCAGGAGATTTTAGAGCACTTCATGCTCCTGTTGACAAGCTTTATGGAGATGCTGAATTACTTTTTCCAGCAAGACTTGACACCTGTCCACAGTGCCAAAACCACAACTAACTGGTTGACTGACCATGGTATTACTGTGTTGATTGGCCAGACAACTCTCCTGACCTGAACCCAATAGAGAAACTATGGGGTATTGTTAAGAGGCAGATGAGACACACCAGACCCAACAATACAGACGAGCTGAAGGCCTCTATCAAAGCAACCTGGGCTTCCATAACACCTCAGCAGTGCCACAGGCTGATAGCATCCATGCCACGCCACATTCAGAAAATAATTCATGCAAAAGGGGCCAAAACCAAGTACTTAGTACATATGCATGATTATGCTTTATAGAGGGCCGACATTTCTGTATTTAAAATCCTTTTTATATTGATTTTATGTAATATTCAAATTTTCTGAGATTTAGAATTTGGGGTTTTCATAAGCTGTAAACCATAATAATCACAATTATAACAAATAAAGGCTTGAAATATCTCACTTTGAATGTAATGAGTCTATATAATATATTAGTTTCACCATTTAGGTTGAATTACTGAAATAAATTAACTTTTGCACGATATTCAAATTTTTCGAGTTTCACCTGTATTGGATGAAAGTTTGTACTCACGTTTGTTCTGACGCAGTGGAGCCAGTGGCATGGCTGTTGATCTTTCTTCTTCTTCTTTGGTTTTAGGCAGACTTGACGTAGCTATGGTGTATTGCTGCACCCCGCTGTTTGTTACTTCACTCTAAATCGTTTTATATAGTCCAGTGTTGTAAAGGTAATCCAACAAGTTCTTTCCCTGCGTTCCAATCCCCATACTTCCATACTATTTAGTATGCCAGAAAAAGATTTAGGATGTCCCAATACATGCACGTCAATTGTAGTAAGCTGAAAATACATAAATACTCCACTAAATTTGTATTTTGGAGTATTCGTCTTTATTCTTGACATTTCTCGACATGATGAGAAAAATATCTTCCTTATCTGATTTTTTTTTCTCTCCTGTGGCCCCAAGACTCTTCTGTACTTTAGTATGTAGTTTAGTAAAAAGAAAGTACTATAAATAGTATGTGATTTGGAACGCAGGGTTTGTTTTAACCAATTAATCCAGATTCAGAAGGTTGCACATATGCAAGGCTGTTGATCCTACCTGTGTGGACTGCATGATAAATGTTGGCCAGCAGCTGCTCTCAATCAGGGCTGATTGAGCAGAAGGTGTCTGCATCTGGCAAGGGGACGTGGCCTTTATGCCAGAGTGGATTGCAGGGCCAGAGTTGGGCCTTTTTCTACACTGGCAGTGACAATACTCGCCCAGACATGCCCGCTGCGTTCTATTGTACGTAGAAAATCAGGAACTTCCGACTTGTAACTTGTAATGGGAGTACTTTTTCTAGTAAAGTATCTCTATTTTGGTATGGTTTTCAGCTACTCATTTCACCACTGCCCAGCCTCGGGCGCAGGAAATGGAGGCAATCAAAAGGCACCAGGGAATCTGAGGGCAGGCCCAGTCAAAGGGCAGTCGGATGGGATCAAAACAAAATGAACAAAACAATCAAAAAAAGGTGTGACAAGAGGCCGGAGCAATAGGCTTCACCACAGAGGTCGACTCCCTCTGACAGAGATGAATTGCAAAGCCTGGCTGGGTCTATATACTGAGGTTCAGGATGAGATTGCGGGTGCCAATTACTTAGCAGAGGCAGTGCCCAACAGCTCACCGGCCCTGCAGTTAAGGAGGAGCACACACACGCATGCACGCACGCACACACACACTTGTGTTTGTACAGCTCTACTTGTGTGGACATTCATTGTAATAATGCATTCTCTATAGCCCCTAACCCTAACCATCAGAACTTGAATATCAATTTCTCAATACAAGTAAATACATTCCGTATTCTTTCAACCCAATCATTCAAACTAGTGCGTTGCCCATTCAGGACGTGTTGTTGCATAGATTGTGATGCGTGACTATTTGCGTTGTGAATATAGCAGCCATTTTATATGATTGTATAGGAGACATGAACAGACGCAAACAGACAAGGTTCAGTAAAAAAAAAAAAAAACACTTTATATTTATACTAAAATTAAAGTAGATAAATTGTTGAAACAAAAACTGGCCAAACATCTCAAAGGCATAAGTGGAACAGGAACTCTACAATTATTTGGACTCTTCACTTTTGAGTCAAGGTGTTGTTGTAGTTTAAAGTTCCATAACCAGCTTCTAAAGTTTAGAAGTGTTTACCAACACAACATCAACTGCAGCCATATGCTACGCTCACCACAAACACTGTCAAATTGATATTGTCGGATTTCTACCTCGGAGGAAACGGTAGTAGCAGCTTGAAATTGTTTTTGTGTCACAAACGCTTTTATAGAAGAGGCTTGGATGAGTGGTTGGTTGGAAGTTTGGCCAATAAAGATCCAGGGCGGATGTGGCGAATTTGTTAGTGCGGTCGTCCACTCAACTGCAGGGTCGATGGTTGGATCCCCCATCTCCCCGCCACATGTCAAAGTGTCACTGGGCAAGACACTGAACCCTAAATTGCTTCTGATAGCGAGCCTGCTGTGTGTGTGAATGGTAATATGGGAATGGGAACAGTTCTCCCTAGAAAAAGAGTCTCCGGTCTCATTGGCATTTATCTGTAAAAATCTTCATATCCCACCAACAGTTAACTTTGTTTTTACCATCCCCCCTTGTGTTTTTGCACCTCTCCCTTTTCCTCTATTCTCTGTTTTCTCCAAGGTATTCTGTCCGGATAAGTGGGTGGCATGACGGTGCATTTCTTATGAAGTTGAAAGACTGGAAGTACAATCCAAATTTGAACAATTTTTTCCTTTGTGGAAAGTTTTTGTTTCGTAAGTTATGAGACTATACGTTAGAAAAATTCTCAGGCACACCCAAAGTTACATTAAAGTAATATATAGCATTAAGATGATCAATCTACCGGGAAAACTATCAGATAATTAAACTGCAACTTAACAATTTAACATTTTGGCCATTTTTTTAAAACGGATGCCAGAAGCTCTGGTACCAGCTTCATTATGCTGCTTTTCTCAATTTTTATCAATGCTAAATGAATATATTTTGTTATAAAACGGGTGGCTTGAATCCAGCGATCTGATTGGTTCCTAACTGTTGTATAATGGGCTTATACAATCATATGAAAAAGTTTGGGAACCCCTCTCAGCCGGCATTATAATTGACTCTGCTTTCACAAAAAAAAGATAAAAGTGGTATGTCTTTAATTTACCAGGAACAGCTAAGTACTGGGATGTTTTCCAAACAAAGATTTTTTGAAAAGCAGTATTTGGTTGTATGAAATAAAATAAAATGTGAAAAACTGGCTGTGCAAAAATATGGGTACCCTTGTGGTTTTGTTGATTTTAATGCCTGTAACAGCATGTAAAACTGATGACTTTAAACGCAAAGTTGGTTGGATTATGTTGTTAAGCCTTGAACCTCATAGAATTGTCTGTTTAATCATGAGAACATGTATTTTAGGTGCCTAAATGCAAGTTGCACTTCTCTTTGACTCTCTGCTGAAGTGAGACAGAATGGGATCATCAAAACAGCTCCCAAAAGATCTTAAAAACAAAGATTATTCATTGTCATGGTTTAGGGGAAGGCTACAAGAAGCTTTCCCAAAGGTTTCAATTGTCAATTTCTACTGTAAAGAACGTTGTCAGGGAATGGAAGGACACAGGCACAGTTGCAGTTAAACCCAGGTCTAGCGGACCAAGAAAAGTACAAGAGCGGCATATGCGGCGGATTGTGAGAATGGTTGCAGACAACCCACAGATCACCTCCAAAGACCTGCAAGAACATCTGGCTGCAGATTGTGTATCTGTACATGGTTCTACAATTCAGTGCAATTTGCACCAAAACATCTGTATGGCCGAGTGATGAGAAGGAAGCCCTTTCTGCGCCCACGCCACAGATACAGTTGCATGGAGTATGCAAAAGCTCATTTAGACAAGCCAGCTTCATATTGGAAGAAAATGCTTTGGACTGATGAGACAAAAATTCAGTTATTTGGTCTTTATAAAAAGCAGATGTTTTGGTGCAAATTGCGCTGAATTGTTGAACGATGTACAGATACACAATCTGCAGCCAGATTTCTTGCAGGTCTTTGGAGGTGATCTGTGGGTTGTGTGCAACCATTCTCACAATCCTCCACCTATGCCGCTCCTGTTTTTTTCTTGGTCTGCCATGCCTGGGTTTAACTGCCACTATGCCTGTGTCCTTCCATTTCCTGACAACGTTCCCTACAGTCGAAATTGACAATTGAAACCTTTGGGAAAGCTTCTTGTAGCCTTCCCCTAAACCATGACAATGAACAATCTTTGTTTTTCAGATCTTTTGGGAGCTGTTTTGATGATCCCATTCTGTTTCACTTCAGCAGAGAGTCAAAGAGAAGTGCAACTTGCATTTAGGCACCTAAAATAAATTTTCTCATGATTAAACAGACAATTATAAGAGGTTCAAGGCTTACCAACATAATCCAACCAACTGTGTGTTTAAAGTCATCAGTTTTACATGCTGTTACAGGCATTAAAATCAACAAAACCACAAGGGTACCCATATTTTTGCACAGCCAGTTTTTCACATTTTATTTTATTTCATACAACCAAATACTGCTTTTCAAAAAATCTTTGTTTGGAAAACATCCCAGTACTTAGCTGTTCCTGGTAAATTAAAGACATACCACTTTTATCTTTTTTTTGTGAAAGCAGAGTCAATTATAATGCCGGCCGAGAGGGGTTCCCAAACTTTTTCATATGACTGTACATATGCATTCCAATCAGTTTGCAGAGTAAAGAGTCCCATATCACTTCGCGACCCAGGAAGTAAAGCCGGTAGTTTGTAAACAAATGGAAATACTCAAATGGGTTGTTATTTTGCAAAAATTGCTTAGTAGGTATGTATTTTGTTTGTTTGGTCAATGTACACCAACAGTGGATCCACTTCACTATTCTTTCATTCATTGCTTATACATTTTGCTGCCTTAATCTTAAAGGTGCAGTGTGTAATATCTGAATATTTAGTGGAATTTAGTGGTGAAACTTCTAGAACGCAACACTCCATTGGGTAACCCCACCGCTTTTGAATAATAAGCTATGATGGCCTTCAAGGACAAGAAGCTATAGTTACTAAAGATGGCATCAGACACCACTGCCTCAAGTCTTTCCACAATATCAAGTGATGAGGCGAAGATGTATTTAGTTATTTTTGTCTAAAGTACTTCTTCTTCGTCTTCCAACAGGTGCATTTCCCCAGGAAACTCACTATAAAAATGCATATGGCCATTAAGTTTGTCCATCGTGTGCTGCTGTAGCATCCTGGCCATGCAAAATGGCAGCCTCCATGTAAGGGTGACCCTATGGACCTAGTGTAAAAGACTCATTCTAAGGAAATAAAAGATAAAACAACTTTAATTTTCAAGTGATTATACACTAATTAAAACATACTTATCAGTATTCTGTTCTGAAAAATGCCCATTAATTCTACACACTGCACCTTTAACCCTAAATATGAAGGGTATCTTGCAACAAAAATTGCCTTTTCTCTGGTAACATTTTACAACATTTGGAAATACAGTATCTCTTAAATCAGTTGTCAAATATTGCCATAATGAGCATTACCGTATCGAGCTGTTTTCTGTCTTGACCTGAGGCGATCCGTTGTGTATTATATGTATTTTTATACAGTTCAATGTTTACTGTACATTACACTGTGTCAACTCTTGTGTTCCTGGGAGAAGATTGTGGTAAACAAACCTGGAATCATGTTCATGGACACAGACAATTATTTCATCTGGGACTCTCCATGTTGTTGCTCGGCTCGAGGCGATTTAGAGTGTGTGTGTGTGTGTGTGTGTGTGTGTGTGTGTGTGTGTGTGTGTGTGTGTGTGTGTGTGTGTGTGTGTGTGTGTGTGTGTGTGTGTGTGTGTGTGTGAGTGAGTGAGTGAGTGAGTGAGTGAGTGAGTGAGTGAGTGAGTGAGTGAGTGAGTGAGTGAGTGAGTGAGTGAGTGAGTGAGTGAGTGAGTGAGTGAGTGAGTGAGAGTGTGGAAGTTTGTGTATTTGTTAATGAGAGGACCAGCCAATTCAAGCTTTGAATCATTGGACCGATGACAGTTTCGGAAGGAAAAAAAATCAGCGCACACAGTACTTACAGGTAGCAGATTGTGAAGAGATATTCACTGATTTTGACAAAAGTGGTTCTGACAGCAAGCATTCTCCAGAATCCCCGACTCCACCTTTATCAGAGACACAGGCTCTGTTCAAAAAGCCCTACTAACGTCCTCCCTCCTACAAAATCAACATGTACAGTATATACTCCATACTGTCTACTTGAAAATCGATTGTATATGCGAGGTTAGTGGGATCGTTTACACTGAAGTACACAGAAGCAATAAAGAATTAAAAAAAAGGCTTCCATGCCGTTTGAAAGGACACAATGCATTGTTGGGCGGTTGAGTAGGAAAAGTAACCAATCAATCCATACACAAAATCTTACCGAAAGTTAGTACTCATCCCAGAATTTCTCGCCAATACAAACTCGCATCCACAAACGTCACATACTTAAATTGACGTCAAAATTAGTATGAGGACGTAAGCATGCCTTATAGAACACACCCACAGCCTTGCTGCACAGGCTATGTGTGTCATCAATTGTTATGTAAATGTAGGCATGAATGTATATAATGAATGTATAGAATTACCAACCCATCTGTGTGTGGGTGTGTTTGTGGGAAGCGGGAATCGACAGTAATGGAGGTATAGAAAAGACAAGCGGCCAGTGATGAATGCAAAATACAAAAACCAAACAGCATTCTGCTCTGACAGGATAAATATAAACGCTATGGATAGATTGCGAATAGAAAAATTGGCCGTATAATTTGGCTGTTGTGTTTTTCACTCAAGAAGAAACGATGAGATTGATGACAGTGGTGCAGAAGACATCTGTAACGTCTTCACCAGCAGCAGTCCAACTGACAGGAAGGCGGGTGAACGAGACAATTCAAAAAGACATGTTCTACATACTGTTGCTGTAACTGGTTATTATTATTATTACAGAGCAAAACAAAACAAAAGGCACGCTATAGAAAGTGATAAGAAAAGAACAGGACAAAGAAGCGGAATGAGCAGCTGCAGAGAAATGTGAGTAAACAAAAAAAACGCCACCATTAAAGCTACAATGCGTAACATTTTCATATCAATGAATGTTGGTTACTTTCAAGCCTTCGCCGAATGAGTTGACACAAAGATCAAAAGGCCGAATGAGTTGACACAAAGATCAAAACTGTCAGCTCCACAAAACTTGATCTACCGTTTTACGTCCAAAAGTGTTATAATTACTGAGAATTCTTCATGGGGGAATCAGAAGTTACGCACTATAGCTATAAGGACCACACTTAACAATGTTGTACCTCAGCATAGTAAAAAAAAAAAAAAAAAAAAGCTAACTTAATTAATGACTACCATGTACCACATGTTGAGTGAGGGAAGCAACCCAGATCAAACAAACCGTTACGGTGTTGTGTGTGCAGGCTGGGAACGGCTAATAAGGGGAGATTACAGCAGGTGTTCTCTCTTACTAATTAGGTGAATGAAAGGTGCTCTTGAAGTTACTATGGAAATTAGTATACAAAAAAAGTGGCTTACTGCAGGCACACTCAGTCTCACACCATTCTAGGGCATGTCACAATACGTAGCCATACACACAAAAAAGTCATTTCTTAGGCTTTTTTCTGAGCATGGCTAGTAAGGATGTACTAAAGAAAATGTAAGAATTGATATTGCAATATATATTTATTTTCTATCTGTATTGTGTAATCAGCTCTAAAATTGCCATTTTGAAAAATCAATAAATAAAAAATTCAATTTTTAAAGGGGGTTGTAAACTGCAACCTCCGTAGATGTCGCAGTAATATGGCTAGTTCTGCTTCCTGCTTTCCTACTGTGCAGACGCTTTTCTGCTTGCTCTCTCCTCCTCTTGCACTTTTTGCTTACATTCTTATGTTTCCTCGATAATAAATTTAGCAGCAGCTCCTGGATACATACAAATCAAAGGGACTGTAATTTATTTTTATTTTTATAGATACTACAGGCATTTTTGGTAAGGTAAGGCCTGAAAGCCAAGAGCCACAGAGAGAGCTAACAACCGGGCTAACCAAGCTAACAACAGAGCCTGAAAATCTGATTGTTGGAGACTTTGCTGTTAGAGATATGAAAAGCATGTGTAGTGTTGATACCAAAGTACTCTGCTTTCCCAATGATATGGTGTCGGACTTAGAAAAAGAATCCTGGAAATTGCAGCAGCACACACAACTGTAAAGAAAATCATTCTGCACATCGGGTCAAATGATGTTGTAAAGCAGGAGTCTGAAATGTTGAAATAGGATTTTAAGAATCTCCTGAACACGGTCAGCTCACTGAATGCTGAGGTGTATATCAGTGGTCCTCTGCCACCAATCAGAAGAGGACCTGAGAGATTCACTAGACTGTTAGCACTGAACACGTGGCTTTCAATAGCGTGCCCTGACCACTCAGTGCATTTTATTGACAATTTTAACATTTTCTGGAACCGCAGGCAGCTTTTTAAGACAGATGGACTTTGTCTAAATAAGGCTGGAGTCAAACTATTCACATCCAACGTGATTTACGTCCTACGTCACCCATCTGTTCGTGCCAAGGACAAGGCCCAGGAGGAGAACATAACACAGCGTAGCAGCAGCGCCGAAGGACAACTGCCGGCTCCAGATTACAGCTCAGACCATGAGAGATATCAGGGCAGAGAGGAGGGGGCCCCACCCATAACAAGCCCACCTCTTGCTCATTCAATCTCTCCAACAACCACCCTTTCTCCATCCTCTCCTGATCTGGGATTCAAGGAAATCATATTTACCCCCAGCAGTCAACGTCCCCCTCAACTCGCCAATCTAAGCCACAGTGCCCGGCTCTTCGCCCCTCCACGCACACCCCCTCCGATCCCACCGCAACGTCATCATCATCAGGCTTGGGAGACTGATGATGTCAGCACTTGTTGATATGTGCCGGGCCGCGGCTACACAGTTATCGCCTTCGACTCACAGGATAAGCCGGAGCCCTGTTTTTCAAGTTTTATCTCAAGAAACGGGAAACCGTTATCAAATCTGATAAGCATTCCTCTTCAGCTACAATCTGTTGAAATAAATCGGGCTGACAATGCTTCGAACACACTAAATTTAGCTTTATTAAACATCAGATCCTTGGCAGGTAAAACATTTTTAATTAATGATCTTATTACTAGGCACAATCTTAATTTTATGTTTTTAACTGAAACTTGGTTAGACCAAGATAACAGCTCAGCTGTTCTGATAGAGTCCGCCCCCCCAAACTACACTTTCGTGAGTGAAGCCAGAGTGTATAAAAAAGGAGGGGGGGTTGCTATTTTGTTTAAAGAATCTCTACAATGCAAAAAGATGTCTTATGGAAATTTTTATTCATTTGAGTATGTGGCTCTCCAGTTAAATTCAGCCTCTAGAGCTATTTTCATTAATATCTACCGGCCACCGAAATACTGTACAATCTTTTTAGATGACCTTTCTGAGCTGCTGTCTGTAATCTGTATTGAGTTTCACTGTGTATTAATTGTTGGAGACTTAAATATTCATATCGACAAACCCGACGACAGATGTGCGAAAGAACTGTGCTGTGTCCTTGACAACTTTGGACTAGATCAGCATGTTGACAAACCAACTCATAACAAAGGGCACACTCTGGACCTTATAATTTCCAGAGGAATTAATATTTCAGACGTAACAGTGGCAGATTTTTTTTAAGCAAAATCATTGAAAAAGCTGTTTATCAACAGCTAAATAACTGCCTAGCAATGAACAACTGCTTTGATGTTTTCCAGTCAGGATTTCGACAACACCACAGCACTGAGACTGCTCTGGTTAAGGTCCTCAATGACATCCACTTAAACAGACAGTGGCAAAAGTTCTGTTTTAGTTTTATTGGATCTCAGTGCCGCTCTTGACACAGTTGACCACAACATATTACTAGATCGACAAGCAAACTGGGTTGGACTTTCTGGAACTGTACTAAACTGGTTTGAATCCTACTTAAAGGACAGAGACTACTATGTGTCAATAGGCAATTTCACATCCGAGCGGACACATATTGAATGCGGGGTCCCCCAAGGTTCCATTCTTGGGCCTCTTCTGTTTAACATCTACATGCTCCCACTAGCTCAGATTAATAATAAGAACAAATTATGCTACCATAATTATGCAGACAACACACAAATTTACATAACCATATCACCAGGAGACTACAGTCCGATACAAGCACTGAGTAAGTGCATTGAACAAATCAATGATTGGATGTGCCAAAATTTCCTTCAATTAAACAACGACAAAACTGAAGTAATTGTCTTTGGTGCCAAAGATGAACAATTAAAAGTCAGCGCACAGCTTACATCTGTTATGCTAGAAACCACACACCAAGCCAGAAATCTTGGTGTTGTCCGACTTGAATTTCAAGAAACACATTAAATCAATTAATAAGTCAGCCTACTACCACCTTAAAAACATATCAAGAATTAAAAGACTTATGTCTCAGCAAGATTTAGAAAAATTTGTCCATGCATTTATCTTTAGTAGACTTGACTACTGTAACAGTGTCCTTGCAGGCCTTCCAAAAAAATCTATCAGACAGCTTCAGCTAATTCAGAACGCTGGTGCTCGAGTCCTCACTAGGAAAAAAGTGGATCACATTACCCCAGTTCTGAGGTCTTTACATTGGCTTCCTGTCACTCAAAGAATTGATTTCAAAATACTGATGTTGGTTTATAAAGCACTAAATGGTTTAGCGCCAAAATACATTACTGATCTGCTGATACGTTATGAACCGTCCAGAGCCCTTAGGTCGTCTGGGACAGGTTTACTTACAGTCCCAAGAGTTAGGACTAAACGAGGAGAAGCAGCTTTTAGTTTTTCTGCACCAAGTATCTGGAACAGACTCCCAGAAAACTTGAGGTCTGCTGCAACCCTCAGTTCTTTTAAATCGAGTCTGAAGACTTTTCATTTTAACCTGTACTTCTTATTTTATTTAAATGTTTTACTTCTTTTAATTCACTTTTAAATGTCTTCTAATGTGTTTTATGTATTTTAATCTTGCCCCTGTAAAGCACTTTGAATGGCCTTGTGTTTGAATTGTGCTATATAAATAAACTTGCCTTGCCTTGCCTAGTTGTTGAACGTTTTGAAAGGTTGACTCAATTCATCTGCCCAATTATCAACTTAATGTGATGTGCTGTATTAAGACAACACAGGGCGTACAAACCAACTTGTATATCAACTCTGTTTTTAAATTTTTAGTGAACTATGTGGAATATCTCAAAATAGGCTTACATCTTATCACAATTTATCGTGATATATCAAATAGTGATCCATGCATCGTGATGCAGTCCTATCTTGAAGTCCTTGCCAATACCCAGCAGCACTAATGGCTAATGTTGTATATCGTTAGCCTCATAGCATACTTGCCTAAATCATATTTACTCTACTCTACCTTTACTCTACATCTACTCTATTCCACATCTACTCTACTCTACCATACTCTATAACCCTTACAATATGACTTAAGCAATTATGCTATTAGGCTAACGAAAAGTAGATGTAGAGTAGAGTAGATGTAGAATAGAGTAGATGTAGAGTAAAAGTAGAGTAGAGTTAATATGATTTAGGCAATTATGCTTTGGCTAAAAAACATATAGTTACAAAGGGACTTCTAATAGTGGGACAGAGAGGTAGCGTGGAGTTAAATTGTTCCTACACAGACATAAGAGCTTGTTTGTCTAATTTATTCCACTATTACATTTACAATTTTTTGCAGTTTTTTTTTCTATTTTAGTTTTCTCTATAATTTAGTTTTTTTCAATTTAAAAGCCTATTAGGAAGTCATTTAGTGTCAGACAATATGCATTTAGATTGCTTCCATGGTGTGTTTATCAAGGACACTCTGCTCTCAAAGTTAAAATGCACGTTTTATTTTCTATTTCCTCCGTCAAGGTTATGCATGTGTTTACCAGCAATTCGGCGTTGATTTGAGCTCAACTTCAGTGTCATGGACGGATCCTGTCGCGCTTATAAAAATATGTAAATTAGTGAGAACAAACTGAAAAAGCTGCGAACAGGCAGATATGCAGATTCACAGTCACACACACACACACACACACACACACACACACACACACACACACACACACATACACGGGTGGCTCATTCCCTTTTCTACACCTAGAATTTATATTGTTTTACCATAATCCCAAATGTATATTTACTTACATTGAGCTTCCTAGTTATCATATATGTCAAAGCAAAATTGTTTGGAAGACAGAGCAAAGGAAACTCTTTATGATTAATTTAATTTCGGAATATTTTTTTTTTATTAATAAAAGATTTACTGTAAAAAATGTATTATGCTGAAAGCAGGCTATGGGACAGACACCATTTTTTTAAAGGTTGAAAAGCTGCTTTAACTCGTGGCCAATTTTGCTTCAATTTCAAGCTGAACACACCCAAATAATATAATACAAAGTCTCTTTTTGATATAGGAATAGCATTGAGAAACACAAATTGACCCATAAAGTTGGTTATATTCAGCCCAGAATAATAAGAAGAAGCGTACTAGTTCCAACTGTAACACCAGCTTTAAAAAAATGGCATCAAAGTGTGTTAAGAACGTTTTCTGGATGTTTTAGTCATAATGATTGAGCTGCCATTTTGAAAGGCAGCTTTGCTTTCTTTATCTTCCTCCCACAGGTCTCTGCATATGCTTGGCTCTGTGAACTGCATTCCACTGCACACAGCACGGAGCCTCAGCTATGGAGCTACTTTAACTTTAATTGAAGGTCAACAGTTAGCTTCAAACTGTGTTAATGATATAAGAGTAGAATATTTAATAATGGTCTCTGATACATTTAGCTTCAACCTTTATGTTTTAAACATGTGTGGCATGTGACAACCCGTGTGGCTTTAGCATGTTTGTGTGTGTGTGTGTGTGTGTGTGTGTGTGTGTGTGTGTCTGTGTGTTGAAACAAACGTGTGAATATTATATGCCATTTCTCTACTTAAAAAAAGCCAATACATTCTACGCGTTGCACCATTAAGTTTAAGGTCAACTTTATTATCCATAAAGTAGAACATTTTCTTTTGCTTCACAACAAAAAAACATGGGGAAACAAAACAGAACAGCCCATCAAGGGGAGAGGACCTGTCATCCATAATATAGGCAATCAATTAGCTAATTCAACAAGTGAAATATCTATGGAGCCTGCAATGCAATTTAATCATTTGAAAATTCAACTAATGATTTTGCCTGTACTAAAGTGTAATAATTAAACATTTTAATTTATACGAGTTTTGTACGATCCATAATTCTAAAAGCCTTTAAATGTACAGTAAGGCTATGTATATTTCAGCATGTCACAGTTTGTTTTCTTCCATCATCATACTATTGAGGATGCAGCTTTGTCGGTCTTTTCTTTTGAGTTTCTCAGTAAACTTACATTTTATCAACTTGGGTGTGTGTTGCAGAGAGGACTCTAGGGATTTCAGTGCCGTGTGGATCAGCTCTTGTTACTTTTTATCGTTAGAAGTGTGCAAGGTAAGGTGCCACTGAAGTGTATAGGGCCCACACACTGGGTCACTCACCACAGTTGTGTGAATCGCATACAGGTTGCAACCATCAAGGGAAATAATATGCAGCTATCTTGCACTGCTCTGGTGGTGGAGAGCAAGGGTGGCAGTACATAATGCAGCCAAGGTTAGAGTTGTATTCCTATAGAGCAAGAAGACTGTCTGCACGGATGGAGGAAATATCAAGTAGTGTAATACTATAGTCATGGAAAAAGTTATAGTTAAAGCTGGGGTATATGATTTCTGATTGTTCAAAGTTAACATGAGCTGTACACCTTGACCAATCAGAGCGAGGCTCCGATTCTCTGTTCTTATTGGCTGTTGGGACTGTCCATTCACTTTGGCACGACTTTGTTGGTGTTGACTAGAGCGTGTCAGGGAGGGACCATAGGGGAGGGACCAAAGAGAAGAAGTGGAGCGGTTGAGGTATTTGGATTAAAATCTCTATCCCAACTGCCATTTTCTCCTCAAATCCTCCACCCCAGTTTTAATATATTCATAATTCTGAACGGGAGAGACATTGTCCATGTTTAAAGTTATTTTTTAAGGTTGAAAAGCTGCTTTAACTCATTGTGGCCAATGTTGCATCCTTTTCAAGCTGAACACACCTAAAGAATATATTACAAAGTCTCTATTTGATATAGGAATAACATTGAGAAACACAAATTGACTCATAAAGTTGGTTATATTCAGCCCAGAATAAGAAGAAGTGTATTAGTTTCTACTTTAACACAAGCTTTAAAAAAAATTGGCATCAAAGTGTGTTAAGAACGTTTTCTGGATGTTTTAGTCATAATGATTGAGCTGCCATTTTGAAAGCAGCTTTGCTTTCTTATTTCTTTATCTCCCTCACTCAGCTGTCTGCCGATTTAGCTCTGCCACGACAAACAATTAATCAACGTTGTGTCAACGGCTTAAATAACCGACATTCATTTATACGAAAAAGTTACACACTAAAGTTTTAAACAGAGGAGCAGCACAATGAAATGTAAGATAATTTTTTTAGATATATAATAATTTGATTTGAATATTGTATTATTGTGTCATGCATTAGCATGCCCGACCCACAAGGGTTTACAAGACACCATTATAAAACTACTGACAGACCAAAAAACTAAAATAGATGCTAAACAATACTAACATTAACGATATAAACCATCCTGACGTTTCATCCAGGCTTTAGTCACAAAAGAGGCTAACTTATAAACATTAAAGGTAATATATTGATTACTGTAGTGTATTTCGTTATGACACATTCTAAGATCACTGATAATCAGGAGATTGTTTAATTACATACATACTTAACTATAAGGGGAGCCTGGAGCAGCTCTCGTGGGTATGTATGTGTGTGCAGAGTGGATTGCTTAAGTTGAGGAAGCCAGCAGGCTGATCTGTAGATCATTCAAATTGTACACAATAGAGGGCTCCGAGAAGGTCCTTGGTGGGGAGGACAGTCTGGCTTGGGTTTACATGTCTCGGGGAAAGGGTGAAGGTCTAATAGCTAATGTATTGGCTAAAGGGATTGTCCTAAAGTTACTGAATCAGACTTCCTGGCCCCAAATGGCAGAGCACCTTCAGGTGATGATTACCCCAGATGTCCTCTGGGCAGTGTAGGTCATAGCTAGTTAGGGTCCAATCAGGAGTTAGGCGAGGTGGAGCTTACTGACCTATGGACCAATCAACTAACTTAGATTTTCAGATTAAAAGCCACCACAGTACAGGAAGAGACAGGTCTTTTAGTATACAGGAACTTTTCATAGCTTTTAGTTTTATGCATGTACCTCTATTAGTTTTTTGGCTACAAACACTTTAACTTTTTATTGGCTTCGTTTTGACTGCAGGATGAGTTTTGTTGCTTAAATAAAAGAATTGTTCCTGAAGACCTCCTCATCTGCCTTAAACTGCGTCTTCTTTCATCAACCCACTACCAACGCCGTTTTTCTGAGTAAAGGCCGAAAATATCCTGCATTACCTTAAATGAATTAAATAAATTGTATAATCTCTCTATAAAGCAAGAAACGTCTGTCTGTCTGCGACTCGCACATCTAGTCATGTTAGTCAGATCGGTCTGAGCTTCCGGATATTGCTTGCACACGACACAAAGGTGTGCATCCTTCATTGATTTGCACTAGTCTTATCTGTCATGACAAAGAATTATTTAGTACTTGCAGACATCTTGCGTCCAAACTCCACTTAAAAGGCAGCAGCAGTTACAGTTTTGTGACTAAAAAGATTGAATAGAATTTGAAGTTTTTCTATTTTTTTGCACTGGCACAAACATTAGGTAGAAACGATTCCTACTGTAAAAACAAAACACGCAAAACAACATATATCATGTGCAGAAAATCTGAGAGATTTTATTTGCCCCTGGGCCATGAGTTACAACCACAAAGACACTGTGCAAAGAAAGCAAAGATTAAGTCACACTTATGAAGAGTTGGTAAGCACAAATAATACACAAACCCAAAATGATATAGCTGCAGAAGTGCACCGTATATATTGTCAAGAATAAGTATTCATGCTATAAACATAAACACATAAAAAAAATTAGGGGCTAATACAGAAACACAAAACACCTCAATCCCAATGTATAAATCAATACATTGTTTTGAAATATACTGCTATATTCAATGTAATTGAAATCAGAATTTTTTAAATTCCATAATACTGTTTTCGTTGTAATATTTGTCTATCGTCTTTAATAGTCTGCTGAGACTTGTTTTCTTTAGAGGCTCTACAAAGCTACATTTACTGCTATGACAGATGCTGGATTAACTCAACAAGTCACGGTGTTTAACCAAATTATCTGCTGCCTAAAGTGAGCTATTGCTCATGAGGCTCGTCCTCTTTAGCCCTCTCAATTTAAAAAATCATAACCACTCATTTCCGAGTGACACAACTGCTACAAGCACTGAACAACTTGAAAGCATTGAAAGAAAGGATACATGAAACGCGTGGACTCAGCTAAAATGATGTGCCGCCTACATAATGTAAGGTTACATTTTTATCTCAATAGAGGCAGTTAAAAAATAAAAAATATATGCTTTTAGCATACATGGCCATCTCAAATTAGGCTTAAAGTCGTCGGGCCGAACGACTGATGTTTTGCTGTGCAGTTGAGATGAATATAGACTGAAGAAATTGTTCGCTAAGGTCTGCTTTTACACAGCCACTGTTGGTATGTCTGTCAAGCTTTATATACGTAGGCCTACTTATTCTTGAAATGCTATGTAATTTTTATTGTAGACACAGGTTGATGAAAGAAGGGTTTCCATTTTTTAGCCAGGAACCGTTGATTTTGCTCAAAGATCTATTGTCGTTGGCCGGTTTGATCAACTGTAGACAGCTGGCTAATTGAGCTTGGTCATATCACGCTAAATACAGAAGCTAATTAGTCGTATGTAATGTATCATAAGTACAGTAGGAAAACATGTAAAAATGTGTCAGTAATTCTGCTTTAATCTAACCCTGTTTGAATGCTTAGCTTATTTACTTGTTCATATTTTCAAACGGTATGGTTTCATTTATGACGTTTCAAGAGACAAGGTGTTGACTGTTAAATGAGGACTAACCAGTGAGTTTGGCTTATATAGTAACACACTGTTTAGTCCTTTCTTTACTGAGAAAAATATTCTACTACTATGGCACCATGCACGCTTCTTTAATTTACAGAGAAATATAAAGCTTGACAGGCCAACACTGCGTAGTAACAGTTGCTATGCTATGATTGGACAATCGCTGGTTTGGGGGGGAGGGGTTTAGCAAACAATCAATTAATCTCCAATATTTGGCACTAGACGAAGTGAAACAATGAAAAACCAAAACATTTAATTGATTGCCATTTTTCTTTTTAAATCACCTCTGGCTATCCAAGCCAACCTGGATGACCTTGGTTATATATTCATATATTTATATATATATTTTAATTTGACTAAAAGTGCAAGCAAGTACAAATAAAGCAAAAGCGCTTATAGCATGTCCAAATCTTTTTTTTTTTTTTCTCAAAAAAAATTTGTTCCATACTGAATTTCTTTAAAGCACAGAGTTAAAAAATATACTACAAAATCGTCTTAAAAAGAGGAATACAAGCAGATAGGTATTGCCGTTTGCTTATTGATTATTAGTAATACATTTCAAAGCTGGTGGGAGAAGGTGCAACAATACACAGTACAGACAGACACACATTAAGTGAAATAAAAAACAAAGGAAAGGACCTGAAAAAAAAAGCTAATGGAACTCATCCTCCATTTCTCTCCAAGTGCTATAAACAACATCCTCACGTATTCACTCGTCGTCACTCTTGTCCGTCAGATCCTGCAGGGAGAAATATAATGGGAGTTAAACAGCTGATTAAAACACGGTGAAATTAATAGGCAGAGGAGAAGGGAGAGAGAGAGAGAGAGAGAGAGAGAGAGAGAACGGCTTATGATTAGCTGTTATTGTCTGTCGAGAGCATCAACAATAGGGCGGCGTATGGGAGAATATATCAAACACTGAACATATTAACATTTAAGAAATAAGTATCTGAAGGTGAAGCCGGTGCCCTTTCCCCATTCACCCTCAACATTCTGTTTCCGCGGAGACGCTGATGGAATGGATTGGGAGCTGAGGAATTTTTAAAGTACAGTTCTTTAATCTGTAGTTAAGTTTGTGAGATAGAGATGCATAGAGACAGGCATGGGGGATGTAGTCTCTTTGAACACACCACACAAAGGCACGCTATCCCTTCGTTCCAAATCACATACTTTTTCTTTTTACTACACTACATACTAAAGTACAGAAGAGTTTTAGGGCCACAGGAGAGAAAAAAAATCAGATAAGGAAGTTTTTTTTTTCAACATCTCAAGAAATGTCAAGAATAAAGATGAATACTCCAAAATGCTATTTGAGTTAGTGGGGCATTTATGTATTTTCGGCATACTACAATTGACGTGCATCCTACATCTTTTTTTTGGCATACTTAAATAGTAGGGAAGTATGGGAATTGGAACGCAGGGATAGATTCTTTGAACACACCACACAAAAGCAGACTATGTTCCCACCACTGTGACTGATGGACAGCTGAGGAAATCACTCTCTACATTTGTATTCACAGTGAAAGCATGAAACTCTTGGCCCTCGCTGCTCTGGAGAAGATTCTGTTTTTAAGTCCAGAGCTCTTTACATTAACCTTCCAACTTGCCCACGGCTCAGTATCGCTGTCGGCATGAATAACGGCAACACAACAGTGAAATAAGGCTTCAACTGAGCTGCCCACTCACTCACTGATCAAAGTATAATGGAAGGGAAAAAAGACTTTCTGAGCCCTGTAGATTTAATATGAAGCAAAGTGCTGGTTTTTAATACTTGAATAAAAAGGTTTTTGGTCGAGGGGTTAAGATGGATTTATTATTTATTTCTAAGGTTAGAGACGCTCCAAATAGGCCAGTTTGGAGGAACATGGAGGAATATGTATTTTAAAGCTTATCGAATCGGACACAAAAAACAGCGATTTATAATAATCACAGACAGGGTTTTGCAACTATTTTACTTTTCTCCTTGGGCAGTGGCGAGGTGAAGTAGAAATTATTTTAAATCCACCAGGAATGTCTTATTGCATGTTATGTGATTGGCCATTGAATTGGATATGCAAGTTTAAGAAATAGATTTGACTATTCACAGATGGAGATGAATACCATGTACTTTTTGAGTGTAAAAATGTGGATGTAATGTATTTTAGAAAAAAAGTACCTGCCAAATTATTATGTTTATTTTCCATCCATGACCAAATTGATTTCGCTTTTGAGGGCAAGTAGGCCAGGGGTTATTGTTAAAACAGGTGCCTTTTTGAGAAATGTTTTGCCATTGTTTAAGTGATGTTTTTGTTTTGTTTTTGTTTTGTTTTTCCTTGCCGTGCACCAGTGTTTTGTTTTGTAATGATTTCAGTTGAATTGTGTGCTCCATGCCATGTGCTATGGCCGTGAGCCGTAATAAATAAATGAAATGAAACAATCCTATTTGGCGACGAGGAAACTACACTGGTACTATTAGGCTAAATTAACAAGGCAATTTAGCTTTTCTTCAACATTAAGGCAGTGGGCGAAGTGGGTAGGGAGGTCGCCTCTAGATTGCAGGGTCACCAACACAAAGTGGCGCAACATTGTGAAGTGGAATGAAAATGAATTTTAATTTTTTTTTATAAATAAAAAACTGAAAAGTGTGGCGTGTAAAAGTATTCAGCCCCCTGAGTCAATGCTTTGTAGAACCATCTATCGCTGCCATTACAGCTGCAAATCTATTGGAGTATTTCTCTACCAGCTTTGCCCATCTACAGACTGAAATATTTTGTCCATTCTTCTTTGCAAAATAGCTGAAGCTACAGATTCAGCTTCAGATTGGATGGAGAGCGTCTGTCAACAGCACTTTTCAAGTCTTTCTCAATATTCTCAATTGTTTTAGGTCTGGACTTTGACTGGGCCATTCTAACACATGACTATGCTTTGATTTAAACCATTTCATAGCAGATCTGGTTGTATGTTTAGGGTAGTTTTCGTTCTGGAAGGTGAACCTCTGCCCCAGTCTCAAGTCTTTTGCAGACTCTAACAGGTTTTCTGCCCTGTAATTGGCTCCATCTATCTTCCCATCAACTCTAACCAGCATCCCTGTATCTGCTGAAAAAAAGCATCCCCATAGCATGATGCTGCCACCACCATCTTTCACTGTGGTGATGGTGTGTATAGGGTGGTTATTTTTTTGCTCCACACCTTTGTGATATTGATTATATAGGTCATGTCACTATAGCATCCACTGAAACAAACTAAATATAGATTACGGAGAGAAAATAAAGCAAAATATTGTATTTATGTAGTTTACTTTTGTCTTACACATTTCAAAACTAAGAGAGTATACGAACCAATCAGCGCAGTGGGGATTTTACTTGTGCGATGAACAAGCGGATACAACATGTTTACTGTGTGCTAATGATATGAAAATTGGTGCAGAGGAAAATCAATATTTTTTTATTCAAAATAAGCAAAATGGACAAGAACATTAACTGGTTTAACCCATTGATGACGGCTGCTGCGCGATGCCACATTGCCTCTCCTGCCTGATGGTGCATTGTGCAGCATTGTTACTTTATCTAATTTTCATGGCATGCACAGCATAGAATGCACTGTCATTGGTTCAAATACACATGAGGTGGGTTTTGTTGATTTTTTAAGACCACGTGACCACCAAAAAGTTGTGTGGTTTGCCGAAAATCACATCAATCAAAAAAATTAAAAATTAAAAATAAAACAAAATAATTTAAAAAAATAAGCCGGCTGTGTCAGCGATAGTGTATTACAGAACAGTTAGTGGCGTTTGGTGCGCAGAATCAAGGTCCACTATAGGCTACTGACGAAAATCACACTAAATATTTTATATTATTTTTTATTTTTTTTCTCCCCCATCTAATTTTGACGATTTTTAGAAAAATGTGTTGGTGTGTAAGCGCTAAGGGAGCATGTTTAAATAAAACCTGTGAACCTTAACTTTTAAATGTATTTTATTTCATGTTTCTATGTGCTACACAGGCTTAGATATTAAGGTTTTGGTAGACTTGACAATTCGTACTATTTTTTCAGAAAACCCTCAGGGAATGTCCTTAATAGAAGACATGCATCCTAGATTGCCATAGTCATCAATGGGTTAAGCTTGTTAAAACGTGAACTTTATATAAACATTTTTTTTAGGACTGTTGGACAAAAATTAATTCTGACATTATTGTACGCCCATTAAATGTATGATGGAAGACCAAATAATTAACTGAATAGTTCAATTCAATAAGAGAAGACATTTTGTATAGATTCAGGGATAGTTAAAACACTCCTAAATGTCAGCTCTATCTGCAATAATGTTGGAGTTTGTGAGTGGCATCTGTTTTAGTGACTAAAGTTTTATTTTCTCTGCGAGAGGAGAAATACCTGGTCCTCAATCCACATTTTTCAAACCAAACTGTTCTACGTACCGCTGTGATGTGTCTCTCCAAACACTATTTTAATAATCACAACAAGCCTTTATATAGCTCTGGAAAAAATTAAGAGACCGCTCAAAATGTTGAGTGTCTCTTGCTTTACTATTTATATGCATATGTTTGAGTAGAATGAACATTTTGGTTTTATAATATAAACTACTGACAACATTTCTAGCAAATTCCAATACAAATATTGTCATTTAGAGCATTTTCAATAAGTGACGTAGAGATAAAGATTTAAGAAAAATCCAGACTGGTCTCTTAATTTTTTCCGAGTCTATATGTATATTTTACTTTTCACTGTAAATGTTTGGGAGGATGCGGAGAGTTGTTTTTCAGTTAAGTTGCAATCAACTGTCTGCACCTGGCGTTACGGGTGTGAAACAGCAGCTGAATGAACGGTTGGAAGGAAACCAGCGGGTATTTGGATCATGTCTGATGAAACTGAGATCCACCTTGTTCGCCAAGGGTTGTTAAGGGAATACTTCACCCATATGGAACCGGCGTTCTATCATTATAAAATCACTATTATAATATAATGAATAAGGTTTTTCTTCCTTGAGTCTTCATTTGCCCCAGCTGTCCTGTTAATCCTTACGGTAAATGTAGAGTAAGACAGTGAGACCATAAAACACTCTTTCTGCCTTTTTTTAGACTACGATGAACCGATATTTACATTTTTTGAACATTTATACTACATAGGATCTCAGAGTTCTATACACCTTCATATTTCCACTGGTGAAGTAGGTCTTTAAGGAGCACTCAGAATTCTCCATTTCTGTTCCATTCAAAATAAACCTTAAGAATAAGCTGCCACCAATTTTCTTACAATTATTTGATCTCTTCTCTCTATTTTATGTCAGTATCTTTTTTCCATGGAAGCAATAGCTCAGGACAGTCCGTAGAATGTGCTCATTATACCACAATTAAGGGGAATTGTTTCAGCCAGACGCGAAGAAAAGGGATGGCTACCCTTGAATTTACCGATTCACAATATTACATTCACATGAAGGTGACCTGCTGACTTTTAAACGGTCAATTTTGCTTTGAAGCAAATATTTTCTTTTCTATGTAAATGACTGAGCTATATTTTTCTGAAATATTAGCTAATTGAAATTCTTCATTTTAAGATTCGAAAAAGGGACAGTCTGTATTAATTAACATTCTTTAGAGGAAAAAAAATGTAAGGTAGCTTCAAAAGCTATTTTTCATCTGCAGTCCCTTGGCATGTTGTTAATAGGCATCCTAAAGTGAGAACAGCATAAATATAAAAATACTTTTATAATGTGATTATTATAATGTTCATCAGATGACACAGTGGAATGCAGTGGAATGTTGGACCTACGTTGTCATCCTGGTCATCGTCGCTGTCGTCGTCGCTGACAACCGGCTTGGCCTTCACTCTGCTCTGCTTCTTCTTGCCTTTGTCTTTGCTCAGCTTGATTTTAACCCGCACAGACTTGGCTGCAAGAAACACAAGGGACGTGTAGGAGTTATTTATGGTTTCAAACCAACAAAAAATACGTAACTCCTAAACATTGTTTAATAAGTCCATACTTCTTCCTACTCCTTTTCAGGCATATCATATCAATATATGTAAATTGTTTCTTTTTTGTGAAATAATTTAAACATAATTTTTGTTTATTTATTGTATTTTCATGATTTTTATTTTGTTTTGTATATTTTTTTATATGTATGAAATAAACTGAATCAATCAATCAATCAATCGTTTACGGTGGCTCTTAATTATTTTTTTTTTCATCTCATTAAATATTTTTTTTTCAATCAAAATTTTCATCTGCTCCAATAAAGAGTATTTGCTGAACTTAATATTGTTGGGTTTCACACTGTTATTTATGGTAGAATAGTCTTATTCTGTGCATCAGTTTGAAGTCAACAGTTCTCTGCTCTTACTGCTGCCGTTTAGATCTAAAACCAGAGCAGCATTCACTGGTTATATAGTGTAGAATACAAATGATGCTACCCGAGTGTGTGTGTGTGTGTGTGTGTGTGTGTGAACTAGTGTGTCTGAAACAGTGTGTGTGCTGTACCCTCGCTCTCTGACTCTTCCTCGTCATCCTCCTCCTCATCACTGTCGTCTTCGCTCTCCTCCTCCTTGGCGATCTTCTGCCGCGCGCTTTTGAACACGGACTGAAGGACAATGGAGTCTTCGTATATCTGCAGGTGAGACAAAGACACATGCTTAGCTCTTTATACCATAGTCTGTGAGAATACTCTATTCTGATTGGCTGGAGAACATTCCATAGGTGTGGATTAACCCCTGACACCTAGATGGAACTGTTAAACAAATTTGTCCACTTTAATGCGTTGCTGGAGTCTTCGTATATCTACAGGCGAGACAAAGACACATGCTATACATAGTTCTATGAATGAAACACATTACGTTGAATACAATAGGTCTATCACAAGTGTGTGTAGGGATAATACAAGAGCAGAGTTTTCAGCATTAAAGGACGGAGAAATTTGAGAGGAGTCCAACTGAATGAATGACTGAATTGGATACTATTTATGAATCATATTATATGTTCTATATTTCTAGCACTGCTTGAGCACTAGAGTGAAATCCTCAGACAATGAACAAGACAATGATAAATGGGGTGAGAATAAAATACATATTCTGAAACTCGTGGATCCAATGACTGAGTATATGATTTAAGATGAGAATAGGAAGTTCAGACAGACTTCCTTTATCAAGCACGGGTGAATTTTTTTTTTCTTATTCCCGTACAATATCTACGTATGTTTTAAAACCATCAATCCGGTATTATTATTTTGTTTGTGTGTGTGTGTGTTTGTGGGTGTGTGTGTGTGTATGGTTTAAATCTTCATTTATTTTTATTTAATATATATTCAGAGTGTCTGTCTGTCTGTCTGTGCGTTTGTGGTTCTGACCTGGGATCCCTCCAGATTAAAGGTCTGGGCATTGTGACAGAGCAGCATGACATCCTTCTCCAGGTCGCCCGCGCTCCTGTATTTATGGTTCCTCACTCGGTCCTGTTCACAGACAGACAACAGCTGGATTCAAACTCATCCCATCTTGAGGACCCCCTCGAAAAAATGAGATGCTACGTCTCAAACAAATAATAAACTCAAATAACATTTTTGAAAATGAAAATGAAATGAGCCTTCATCTTGTGTGACTTTCAAGGCAACTTAACTAACTTTCTCAAAACTTATATAAATATTATATTGCATTGACATGACACTTGTTCTTATTGGTTAATGTGAATTTATTTTCTCAAGGAATGAATTAGTTGTTTGGTGCATAAAATGTCTGAACATAGTATTATAAAAAAAGAGAACATTTGAGAATCGTAATGCATAAAAAGCCCAAAATGTGTCGGTTTATCTCGTAGACCAAGATTTTAAAAACATACTAACACAACACAAACGGAACCAGGCATTCTCACTCAACAAATGACTGAAACAGTTGATTGCTTATTATAACTGTTAGAGATAAACTTTTTGACTTCAAGTAGTTCAGTATCCGATTCATTTTCATTTATTAAGCAGGAACAGTTCCTGCCTCATATGAATACACAGCATGCCCTTGAACACAACTGTTAATACTCATAACACCCAGTATGAATTATAATTAAAGTAACATTATATTTATTGATTCCCTGTGTGCTGTCTATTCTATAATTCATGAACTAGAATCATCAGTTTACAGCTTATTTACTCTGCTCTTTGATAATGCTATCATCCTAACCACCATCATATCCCTCATTAATTAATTTTTTTTTTTTTAACCTTTATTTATACAGGTAAATCCTATTGAGACCGGAGACTCTTTTGCAAGGGAGACCTGTTCCCATTTAAACGTTACCATTGACACACACATTCATACACCGACAGCAGCAGGCTTACTATCGACATTCACACGACGCAAGGTGGGTGAAGTGTCTTGCCCAAGGACACAACAAACATGACAGAAATGGCAGGGCGGGGATCGAACCGCCAACCCTTTGAACATTGGCCGACCCGCTCTACCACCTGAGCCAATAATATGAATTACTGCTTCATTGTAGTTAACAAACCTTGATCTTCTTGAAGTCCACAGGTCTTCTGATCAGCTCATAGTATTCCGGTAGCTCCTTCCTGGACGGTAACTGGACAAACACCTGGCTGAGTTGTCTTCCTTGCCTACAAAAACACAAAATGAATTTAATTTCATTATCAAATATATTATTACATTAACTAATAAACTACATGTGAACTATGAGTGTACGGGTGTCAAATCATGGGGAATAGAGCACCGCACTGGCACTTTAAGTCAACAAAAAATTATGTTTGTTATTAAATTATCAATTATTTTGACTATTAAAAAAAAGGAATTCTTGTAACAATTTGATTAAAATAAACAAATTCAATCCACATACATGTGACACTGCCTGCCTTACTTGAATCTAGAATAACAGAAAAAATCTACACTGCACTACAGTGAAAGAGAAAATTGGATGAACTTCTAAGAAACCATGTAATTACTTTTACAACTTCGCAAACCTTGGCAACCCTTTGACAGCCAAGCTCATACAGAAACTCCAGGAAAATATACAACTTGTTATCAATGAAAGAAAAATCTATATGAAAAGGTGTAAAATTAATGAGACTGTCAGAAAGAAATAGTGTGAAGGTGTGTGTGCGTGCGTGCGTGTGTGTGTGTGTGTGTGCATTGCTGTCTCAAACAGTGTAGACGTGACAATCTTAAAATTCTGCACACAGTGGCTTCAAATGGGGAGCAAGAGATCAGGGAGAAAAAATAATTAACCAAGTTGGAAACAATAATCCTCACGTTTGAAAGGTGAGTAAAGACACACACAGACACACACACACACACACACACACACACACACACACACACACACACACACACACACACACACACTCTGAGAGAAAAATTAATTATAATACTTATAGTGAATAATGCTTTCTGACCTGAATTACAATGACGCCTCTAAAAGTGTGAGCGTGTCTTCTTCATATATATTATAAGTATAAATGACACAAAGCAATTCAACTATAAATTGCTTGGGGCCAAGCTGGCTCTGTAAAGTAAAGCAAGGTTAACAACACATACAATGGAAATAATTACAATGTGGCAACACACGCCTGATGATAGAGTAAAAACATAGAAGGTCATAATATGAGTGGGGCGTTATAAAAAAGCACCGAGCTGATACAATGTTTGTCCTTCAATTAAACATTAACATACACATGACGTGTTGTGACTCCATAGCTGTTCACCAGTCACTTAAGCACCAATTAACATACTCCATACATTCAGGAAATGTGTGTGTTTGTGTGTGTGTGTGTGTGTGTGTGTGTGTGTGTGAAATAGCTGCTAATTAAGGGTTACTTTCAACCCAACGTCAAATGCCTTAAAGGTCCATATTATATTTATACACTAAGCATGTGCAATGCTTTATGCATGGTTGCATACGTTGATATTTACAATTATGTGAGAAATCAAAATACCCTTGAATTATTACCCTCCTGTGTCAAGAGATGAACATTGATATCAAAATATCATTTAATATATAAATATCAAAAGGGAAAAATGAGTGAAGATCAAAGAGCTTTTTAAACTTTGATTGCTCATTTTAGTCATATCAATTGTTTCTTAAACTGCTTTGTTTCCACTCCCACAAAGGTTTTCTATGCCTACAGCAAGGTCCTTGCAAAACGGATCCAATTTTTAAAGGTTCAATTCTGCCAACAGAGACTTCTCAGTGTTATGTTTCGACACATTATTAGCATAAACTCAAGTTGCTGGAGTCTTCGTATATCTACAGGCGAGACAAAGACACATGCTATACATAGTTCTATGAATGAAACACATTACGTTGAATACAATAAGTCTATCACAAGTGTGTGTAGGGATAATACAAGAGCAGAGTTTTCAGCATTAAAGGACGGAGAAATTTGAGAGGAGTACAACTGAATGAATGACTGAATTGGATACTATTTATGAATCATATTACATGTTTTCTATGCCTACAGCAAGGTCCTTGCAAAACGGATCCAATTTTTAAAGGTTAAATTCTGCCAACAGAGACTTCTCAGTGTTATGTTTCGACACATTATTAGCATAAACTCAAGGTGTTCGTTTTGTATGATTTCGTAATTCAAACTATGCTGTCAGGCCAAGTGGAGTTAATTTGAAGATTGCCTGTTGCAACCTTTTAAGTGCCTCTAAATAAGTGATATTGAAATAGGACCAAAATTGTTAAAATCATGGACCAGGTGGGCAAAGCTGTTCAAGGAAAAAAGTTAGCGAAATTGATTCTCTTTGGCATGATTACTGATGATTTGGCGGGATTACTTTTTAAACAAATAGAAAGTGGTTTTGGATCGGAAGTCTTTTGATGTGAAAAAAATCAATATACAGTGCTGTGTGAAAGTTTGTGAACCCCTTGAACCTTTTGTAATTTTATTTATTTTTACCATTATTCATTCATTTTGATCAATACCAGTATTTTTTATATGAAATAACAGATGTTTATTTATCAATTCAACATTTTTCTTTTCCAGAAATCAATTGTTAAAATACATAAAACAAATGATTTGCCAACTGTTGTATGTGCAAACGTTTGTGAACCCTGAGCTGCATTGCTTAAATCAAGCAGGTTGACACAATCAGGTGGGCCAAATTGATTGATGAAATAGACCAATGTAATGAGAGATCTTTAGGGAAGAAATTGGGTGGCACTAGATAAAACAGAGATAAAACCAGGTCAGTTGAGGCTCACCAAAGTGAAAACAATCTCAGAGGATCTCAGGAAAAGAGTTTTGATGTTGCACATTTGTCTGGGGACAGCTATAAATTCATAAAAAAAAATTGAGCTCCATCGGTCCACCGTGAGACAAATCATCTACAAATGGAGAGCTTTATGAGTGACTTAACATCTGCCTAGAAGTGGACTTCCTTCAAAAATATCCTCAAGCGCCACAAGAAAAGTGATTTTTCAGGTAAAAGCCAACCCAAACATTACATCTGGAGATTTGCAGACAATTTGACACCACCATTCTTCACTTGGGAGAAGGTTCTCTTGGTGGTAGGCAGAGTTGACCAAACAGTTCAATTTTGGACTAATCTGTCCACAGAATAAGATTTCAGGTATCTCCAGGTGCTCTCTGGCAAAGTTGTGACAAGCAGTTTTGTTCTTTTTTGAGAGCAGAGGCTTCTTCACCAACCATACCATGAAAGCCATTTTGACTGAGTTTTCTTCTTATTGTGGAACCATGCACATCTGTCCCAGATGCTGCAAGAGAGGTCTGCAAATCACTAGATGTAATGTTTGGGTTGGCTTTTCACTGAAAAATCACTTTTCTTGTGGCGCTTGTGGATATTTTGGAAGGAAGTCTACTTCTAGGCAGATGTTCAGTCACTCTTAAAGCTCTCCATTTGTAGATAATTTGCCTCACGGTGGACCGATGGAGCTCAAACTTTTTTTTAAATAATTTATAGCTGTCCCCAGACAAATGTGCAGCATCACAACTCTATTCCTGAGATCCTCAGAGATTTGTTTCCCTTTTAGCATGTCTGACCTGTATGGGTTCACTTTGGTGAGCCTAAACTGACCTGGTTTTATCTCAGTTGTATCTAGTGCCGCCCAATCTAGTGCTTCCATAAAGATCTCTCACTACATTGGTCCATTTCATGACTCAATTTGGCCCATCTGATTGTGTTTACTTGTTCGATTTAAGCAATGCAGCTTAGGGTTCACAAACTTTTGCACATACAACAGTTGTCAAATAATTTGTTTGATCTGTTTTAACAATTGATTTCTGGGAAAGAAAAATGTTGAATTGATAAACAAACATCATATAAAAAATACTGGTATTGATAAAAAATGCATTAATAATGGTAAAAATAAATAAAATTCCAAAATGTTCAAGCGGTTCACAAACTTTCACACTTGACTGTACAGCTCCGGAAAAAAAATTAAGAGACCACTCCAGATGTTCAGTGTCGTTTTACTCTTTAGAGGCATATGTTTGAATAAAATTAACATTTTGATTTTATAATATAAACTACTGACAACATTTCTACCAAATTCACAATAAAAATATTGTCATTTAGAGCATTTTCACTAAGTTATGTAGAGATGAACATTTAAGAAAAATCCAGTCATATCTTAATTTTTTCCGCGGCTGTATTAGAAGATAAACACACTGACTTCTTCCCAAATGGTAGACGGCTTGAAGCGAGACTGCAACCTCAGATCTGCCATAGTCAATATCTATATTAATAAACTGGCAATTGTCAATGGTGCAATCACTATTTAAAACACAGAAATAATGTGTTTGTTTCATGTAGATTTCATGATGTCTCCTACTAAAGAAAGTCTGCAGCAGAGAATGGGCTTTGTCGATCAGTAATAACAATAAGTGGACCCTATATTAAATGACCACCTTTAATAACCTTGGTTTAATGATTAGATCCACGGGAAACCTCTGCTCTGCTGGACAGAAACTCACAGAGAAGCTAGAAAGGGCTTCATCATCCAAACAGCCGACAATTGATCATATCTTGGTCGACTGATAAATTACTTGTCATCGAAACCTTAAATTTAAGTTGCTAATGTTCTAGTTTAAGACATAAGATTACGGCTCAATGCATCACATCATCATACGCAAATAATGTATTTCCATTCAAATCTAAAAGAGTCACACAACTGACTTTAAGTAATGAATGAACACGGAAAGCGTTCAGACTATAAATGAATAGAATGGATTCACAATAAGTCATTTGGTCCCATTTTCTTTTAAAGAGCACATCAGTTCAAAAACAAAGTCTACTTTTGATTAGCACAGCTAAAAAGATATTTTAAGTCATATAAAGAGAAGATAAAGAAAACATAAGCGGCTGTTAGTTCTTTGAAAATCTTATTTTTAAAATGATCATGGATTTAACATCAAATATGAGCCTTAAATAATACAAAACCACTCAAAGTTTGGGACTGAAAATACAATGCCATTCAGCCTGATGCGTTAAGTCTTGGAAGTCACATGATCGCCTCCCTGCTGTGAGCTCACAGAATCCGCTGTGTAAACTGTGGTGAAACTACAAAGGTGAATGTTGTGTTGAAAACAGGCTTTTATATCTGTGGTGTATGAAGTGTGATGCATCTCTCAGCCTAGCGTTATAGCAACAGGAACCCTCGGGGAACAGACCCAGTTGCTGACTTCTAGAAAAACACGGAAACAAACTGAAATGCGATGACAACGGGGGGGAGGGGGGTCTATTTTAATGGCTTTGGACAGCACAACAGTAAAACAACTGAGAATTAAAAGCAGCATCAACATCTGTGTGACACACTTCATTTGAAATCAAAGGGATGTCTGTTGAGATGTTTTGTCAGGATTCTCTAACAAAGTGAAATCTTAATTAAAACCTCCTACGAGGAACTGTAAGATGTTTATGAAACGGTCTCAATGTTTCTCTGATGATTATAAATTACTTGTACAGCAAACGGGTGAAAACATCAGTGAAAGAAATGCTATTCTGATAAATGTATTATTAATGCCTTTGCTCTGGTACTATTTCCTCGGAACTTCGACAAAACAATTCACCGCAGCCAGACGGGAAAATCCTGTGTTTCCTTAACGGTACTTAATCAAAGTTTACTTTGCTTTGCCATCGTCATATTACTATTATTAATCTGACAAAGTCACATGTACATACATGAATCGCAGTGCGTCCATCGGTTACTCTTTCACTCACTTACTAAACAAATGCACGCTCCGCCGGCGCACGCTAGCAAAGATCTTGAGGTCAGCAGACGCTGGTGTCATAAAAACTCTACCACTTTTGTCAGAAGAGGGCGCAAGAATAAACAAAAACTTAAAGCTACGTTAAGTTTATGAAGGAATTAGAGCTTGGACTTTTGCCTGTTTTATAAAAATAAATAAAACATACAAAAAATAGAAGTTATCATTTTGTTGAATTTTAAAATAACTATGAATTAATTTAAATTGCACTAATGTTTGACTCAATGCAGATTGTAGGTTTGTTTTGTGTTAAGGGTTTAAGAATTTAAACCTAGGAATCTTAGTCTATAAAGTCTAGTAAAGTGAGAGTAGAGGCAGAGTCGTCATTGAGATGCTCTGGGATGAAGAACCATCAACTGAGAGAGGAAAGAATTTGACTTCTGGAACACCAGGTAGCACTTTCCTGGAAAGGCTCCCGCATAGTAAGTCGGCCAGCCAGCGCATATTTCAGGGAGGGAAACACCAATGCACATGTCTTACAGACACAGACACAGACGCAGACACACACACACACACACACACACACACACACACACACACACACACACACACACACACACACACACACACACACACACACACACACACACACACACACACACACACACACACACACACACACACACACACACACACACACACACGTATTTATGATTTCACATGGGGGAATAAAAGGAAAAATCTGCAGACATAGGAGAATTTACCACAAAGACACACACACACACACACACACACACACACACACACACACACACACACACACACACACACACACACACACACACACACACACACACACACACACACACACACACACACACACACACACACACACACACACTAACTCTTAGGACTGTTGGACTGAAACTACAAGGATGTTTATCAGTCACACAAGACATGACTTCATGTCTGTTCGAAAATCTGTAACTTCCATTGGAATTTCAAAGCACATTCTCACAACTAGAGCCACTTCTTTCCAACTACAAATTATTTTTCCGAAAGTTTACAAATGGTTCAAATGTGCCTCAACTAATCTTAATGTTTAATTCAGACACAAAGCTCTCCATCACAGCAGGGACCCATATTGGCCCCATTAAATATAATTGTAAGTAAAATAACCCAATAGCCTTTTAGAAGTCTAACTGAATACATTAACACTTCACAAAGAAAGCAGAGATGTTTGGGTTTGTTATTCACAGTCGGTGGTCCCCCCCCCTCCTCCTACAGATGAAAGTAGTATTGAAGTGAGTATGGAAGTTATTCAGTCCTTCGGCCATAACAAAGGTTTTGTGAAGAAATAACAGGAGGATATGATGGAGATTTATGAAATTAAAATACATTTCATGCTACAAAGGCTTGTGGATCTTATTTTCTGTTTTTATTCTTACGCCTAGAGAAGATGCCTTGTTGTCAAAATCACTTTGTCAAATTTAGTGAATATCTCCTCAGAATCCGCTACCTGCCTGTCTGTACTGTGTGTGTGTGTGTGCGCTGAAAAAAAATCTGGTTTTAATACACAGCCTAGACTTTGTAAACTGGTATGTAATCAAAGGGGGGGGGGGGGGCACTGTTTCCAGTAACATACCAGTTTAGAGAGCCTAGGCTGTGTATGTACACCAGATTCAGCACTTACACAGTACTGTATTAGTCCTCCATCGACCACAGTCACACCCTAAAGCAAAATCAATGTAATTAGATGTTAAGTTGTAAGTACAGTGGTGTGACACTTAACAAGATGTTGAGGTTGCAGGTACATTGATTAACACTGAAATGAATCTGTTCAGTCAGATCAGACACATAAGGAGCACAGCTGACGGGCACTGGAGCTGGTGACCAGATGGTGGTTGTTGATTTATAGTGAAGGAAATCAAGCCAGCTATATATATATTATGACTCAACTTTATAGTCATTTTAGAAGATGGCGGTGTCGGTTAACTGTTTAGAGGTAGTTTCCAATATTTACACTGACCTTATTGGGGGAGAAAATGGGTTTAGACCTTTGAAAAAATCCCTGTTTTTTTGCTTGCTTTCTCTAGCAATGTTAAAAGGTCTGGTGTTGTTTTTTTCCCTGGTAAAAATCAACGAAGCAAATGAGAATGAACATGAAAAACTGCTGCAAAGATAGTGGTCTAAAAACAAAAGAGTTCTGTTTGTTGTACTTTTTTTAAAATAAATAAAAATAAATAAATAAAATGTAATTGGCCTTAAACTTTATAAAATGGCAGTTCAGTTAGATTTAAAGGTGGAGTCAGCGGTTCTGGCAAATGCTACATGTTCTTTTAACAAGAAGGCCTTTTGACAACAAGTGTTCTCCAGAACGGCTGAATAAACCTTTAGCCTCATACAGTATGTCGGCCTGTATAAATCTCCTTACCCGTCTCTGTAGTTGATGACGGTGTCGATGATGGTGTTCATCTGCTTTGTGAGTTTGGGCGGGTTGGGAGAGAGCTTCTCTGTGGGCGGACGTCCACGCTTCTTCTTGGCCTTGGAGCTGCTCCCCTCCTCTCGGCTCGATGAGTCTTTGTCCGGACGTCTCTTACGTTTGCGCTTTTTCAGCCGGATCTCCTCCTCCATCTCCTCCAGGTTTCCGTCCTCGACAGCCTGAAGTCGTCAAGAATTTTTTTTTACATATTTTATTTGAATTTTAAAGCTATATTGTGTAACTTTTTCATATTAATGTAATGTTGGTTACATTCAAGCCATCGCCAAACGATTTGACACAAAGTTGAAAGCCTACTGGCCCAACAAAACTCTCTCTGTATTTCCCAGTATGGAAGTGTTTACAAACTGGTGTCTCCCCCCCTCCCCCTCACTCACTCACTAGCGCTTTAATTAGAGCCTTGAACTCTATAGCTTACAACATACTGTGACACAGGTCTCAGACTTCCTTTGTTCCATCCCTAAGCCTCAGTCGATAAAATGGATTCAGACCTCAGATGTCTCTCAGTGGGAGTATGGCAACGTGGATTGTCATTGTATTGTGACTGCACTCAACTGTGGCTTTAACCCAGTCGTTAAGGGCAGTTTTGATGACGATCAAAGAAAGCATTCGTTTTTTGACAACGTTAAGCCGTTTGAGGAAAGTACTGAGCTTTTACCGAGAAGAGGGAGGATAAACCCTGATTTCTGATTTATCTGTGGGAGCAGTGAAACAAAATACAAAAAAACGTCTAAGAAATTAAACTTAAACTGCAGGTTAATGATAATCTGAAATATGAAACACAGACGGAAACGTACACCCACTGAGCGACTGAGGAAGTGTGGCGTTCAAACAGGTGTGCAATGCAAAGACGTTATGTTTAATTATGCAAATCGATTTCATGCAAATCAAATCAGTTGTGGGCTTTATTACACTAGATTGCTAAAATTAACCACATTGGTGCAGGATAAAGAAATGGAAAAAATAAACAAACTTTATCGATGGTTCTGCAGCCACTGTTCTATGACGATTAATACTGATTCTGATTCAGATTTTTTACGCTCAATAAATAATGAAAACAGCATAACTTGCAGTTGAATAAACAAATATTATGTTATTGACTGAGTTACAGAAGTTACATTTATCACCATATTTGCTCTTTTATTTCTCAGAAAACGATTAAAGCCTCTGGGAACCTGGTCTAAACTGGTGTTGTGTTCATTTAACATAACTGCTGTGATCCTATTGGTGTGGGGAGGGGAGGTGGGTGGGGTGGATGGATGCGCTTTGTGCGATTGTTCTATTTGTGTGCGCTGTTTGTAGCCTGGTCCTACCAGACCACCGTACTTCATTTCATTTGTACAGAAGCTGTTAAAGTTTAAAACTGTTGGATCTGCCCAGTGCCACTCTGGATCTGCGGCCCAATCGCAGTAGCTTTGATGCCATGTCATGCACCGGCTTCTGACTACAACTGAAACTAGCGCACGTCATTGTTCTCTGTTCGCTGATTGGACAGGTAAAAAATCTGCCGGAGAAAACCTGCGAATATACCGCAGACCCAGACTGACTACTGAAGGGAAATGAAAATTGAGCGGCAGTAGGTAGGCGGGCGGTGCCAGGCTAAGCTGTTTGTGCATGCTGTGAAGAAAACAAAAACCCAATAAATATATGTTTGAAAAAATTAAAGTCAATATACTGTATGATATCAACGTTTGCTGTCTCAATAAGCTTTAGAAGGATTTTGTGGATTTGGGTTTACAGGGGGCTTTAAATGTCATATAATCAAAGGTTTACCCGTAGCCACTGTTTCTCTGTCATCGCGTCGCTGTAGTCGACGTCACGGCGACAGCGGGATCCTCGTCCGAACAGCTTCTCCTTCTCCTCCTCGTAGGTCAGACGCTCCACCTCGTCGTCGTCCTTGATGATCCAAGATGGCAGCTCGTCCTCCTCCATCAGACGCGGCTTACGCTTCGGGTTCCGGGCGTGTTCCCGACGCCGGTCCAAGTCCATACGCTACGGACACAAAAAAGGGAAATTGCATCGGGTCAAATAGCAGCTGGTGACACAATTCTTGTTTCTTTTACGCTGATATCACCAACACATTTTTTTTTTCTTTTTTTTTTTTTTTTTTAAACCTTTATTTATACAGGTAAATCCCATTGAGACCGAAGACTCTTTTTCAAGGGAGACCTATTCCCATCCCCACGTTACCATTAACACACACATTAATACACAAATAGCAGGCTAACTATCGGGAGCAATTTAGGGGTCAGTGTCTTGCTCAGAGACAATTCGACATGTGGCGGGGGGATCGAATCATCGACCCTGTAGCAGAGGCTCGACCACCCAACCCACTTCGCCACAGCCGCCCTCACTAGATGGATGAGTCAAATATGATCAGGCCATGCTGTATTATTACCAAAGCTAATCTGACCAATCACAGTTCTTAAGCAGTCTCAGTCTCTGCCTTTGCCCCAATGTTTTATTCATTTTTGGGAGCGCACATGTTGGCTCGGTGGTAGGCTCTTGCACTATGCTGTAACTACTGAATAAATTAACTATAAATCCAGCTTTAGTATTGGATATATCAAATGCCTCTTCAGAAGAAACCCTTTGCCTCCAAATGCTTAGGAAGATTTCATAACAAGCAAATATGAGTTTAAATGAAAAGAAATATGTGGTGACACCACCAGGAACCAGTGAAGCCTGAAGTAGTGTAATGGTTAAAGCTGGGGTATATGATTTCTGATTGGTCAAAGTTAACATGAGCTGACACTTTGACCAATCAGAGCGAGGCTCCGATTCTCTATTCTTATTGGCTGTTGGGACTGTCTATTCACTTTGGCACGACTTTGTTGGTGTAGAGCGTGTCAGGGAGGGACCATAGGGGAGGGACCTAAGAGAACAAGTGGAGCGGTAGAGGTATTTGGATTCGAATCTCTATCCCAACTGCCATTTTCTCCCCAAATCCTCCACCCCAGCTTTAACACACACTTGATTTTGAACTTCATAAAGTATTAAGCACACCAGCAGTCTCCCCAGAGACAAAGCTACTAAGCACTAATCATTTCAAACACAAATTGTCTCAGAGTTGCTTAGTGTCAAACTGTCTGTGCATGAAGTGGTGAGCCTTGTATCCAAGGCGATTAAATAATTTATTACGCAAGAAGAAGCATCTGGCTGGGGACGGCAGCTGCACTCTGAAGGTGCACAAACAAAAGGTGATATTTAAACAGAGTAACTGTCTTGACATGGAGGACAAGCTATTATAATTAAATGATATTTCCCCAGAGTTTTACTCTCTTTGCACTTTAAATGTCACTTGGACTTCTGAGAAATATTGGCTTTTCTTTTCTTTTTTTAAATGTTATTTTTTGGGCATTTTTGCTTTTATAAGAGAGAGTTGAAATGGAGCAAAGAGGAGAGCACATGCAGATAACTGACCCGGGCGGGATTCGAACCCGGGTCTGCTGCAGGGCCTTGCCCCGGGGGGGGTGGGGACGACGACGACGACGACGACGACGACACCCTACCCACTGAGCTACGGGTGCCCCACTTTGGCTTGTCTTACCATGAAGATCTCAAACTCCTCTTCACTGCGGGCTATCATCTGGTTGAGGGTCTCATCGTCAGGCACTTCGTCTTCTTCCTGGAATCACATTTTGAAAACAAATCAGTCTCTCCTGAGGACATTGGAGTCTTAAGTTTTTAAATGTTTCAGCAAAAACAGAAAAGACACACACACATGCTCCATTCAAAACAATTCAGCTGAGATTGAGTCTAATGGCGGAGATTGAATTTCAAAACCACTTTGTATTAGTGAAGGATTTGGTAAACCCGCTCATCCAAGTAGATGTTACTGGGCCCGCAGTAATTCAATCATAAGCAGCATGCATAATTCAACTAGCAGGAAGGAAATAGTAGATATTAAAATATGATATATTAAAAAAATGCCTGATCAAGCACAAATATCTCATCTAAGAAGTCTTACTTTATCCATAAATAATTTAATTTAAATATACAGGTGACACCCAGGAATCTCCAAGTCAAATTTGAGAGTTTTTAATACCTTTATAATGCCACTTAAAATTGTTGCCAACTTCAAGGCCATACTGGCAAAAGTAGGAAAAATATACTGTAACAGAAATTCTGACACATTTTGAGGTACTTTAACTCTATACTTGTACTCACATTGATTCCACACACATTGATATACTGCATACACAATTGCTTTGTGACGTGCATGTGTGTACTCTTAATTGCTATTAAGACCCCGCTTGTACCTGTATGTAAGTTGCAAACTCAGACCGCACCTCATTCTGTTCCTCGTGTTCTAGAATGGCTTGGAGGAAGACGCGGCGCTCCTGACCCGAGGACTTCTGGTCGAACATTCCGGCCTGGATGACCTTCTGATCCACATTCAGTTTGTACTTAGCGGCGGCCAGGATCTTCTCCTCCACGCTGTTCAGGGTGCACAGACGCAGCACGCGCACCTCGTTCTGCTGCCCGATGCGGTGAGCTCGGTCCTGGGCCTGAAGGTCCTAGGAACAACCGCACATCCAAGTGATAAGATCATGTCAACTGTCTAGATTTAAAAGAGTGCATTTATTAACACATTTCAAGATGAGAACAGGTGCCAGAATAAACGTTTGGTGAGGGACACATTTTTTGGTTCAGTTGATCAAATTAAACATTTCATTAAAATCCAGCTCTTAGCTCGGTCCTGGGCCTGCAGGTCCTGGAAACAACACAATCATGTGGTGGCGGGATGGCCTAGAGGAAAGGTGGCCGACCAGTTACCATGAGGTCGTTGGTTCGATCCCTGGCACTGCTCCTCAGGTTTTTATTGTGTTAATTCAATCAGTGGCAACTACCAAGAACAGCCAACACTATAACAAACACTAGACATTTTCTACAGTACAATCACTTATCATTCACACACTCTGAAAAGTACCATCCATCCTTACATGTTACAAATGAGAGTGAAATCTACTAGTGCACAACTGTACTTGATGTGGGTTCCAGTCACTGTCAAAGATGACGACAGTGTCGGCGGCTTGCAGGTTGAGGCCGAGGCCGCCGGCTCTGGTGCTCAGCAGGAAGATGAAGTACTGCGATCCCGGCTCGTTGAACTTCTTCAGCAGCAAAGCTCTGTCGTCAGATTTTGTGGTTCCTGGAACACCAGACATCATCGTTTTATTAAAGATATTATTATTTGGCAATTTCAATGATTGACAGTGTGGTGAGACAGAGATGAAATGGGTTAGAGAGAGGGGAATGACATGCAGAGAAAGACCACGGACCGGATTCAAATCTGGGTCGGCCTTAGGAGGACTGAGCCTCTATGGGGGGGACGCTCTAACCACTACACCGCTACACCACAAGCGCCTTCAACATCGTTTTCAAATGCTTAGATGATATTTTTTACAATTGAAAATGTCACTGTATTACAACAAAGGTTATTAATTCTGCTTCTTCTGTTGTCAGCAAAGTAAAAATATCTCCTGTATACTGTGCTGCATCTATGACCAATTAAACTGTTTCTGTGCTTGTCTGAAAAGGGCAGGCAGTGGCTTTCGTTAAGCGAGGTTCAACCCAACAACCCAACAACTAATTTATATGTCTGATTAAATTATGCTAAACAAGCATGTTCACAGTCCACAGCTGCATATCTCAGAGAAGTCTCTTCAAAGAAGGTTGTATTTTGAACTTGCTTTATGAAAGCTGTTCATAGGAATGATTCACTGATTCTTTTAATTAATTTCTTTCCTTGGTTGTAGACTAAATTAATAAGAATGTGAACAAATTTGAACTTTTTTTTGTTTTACCTCATAGTAGAATAATTAGAATGTATGTCTGCCGGTGTGCCTTTAATGTGAGAACTAAATAAAAGAAGAAAGTTACTGCAAGGCGGTAAGAAGCTAGACATGTATTGTTAAGTATAGGTGGAATATTACCGTCGAGACGTAGATACTGAAAGTTGCGGTAGCCTAATTAAAAACACTCTTTCTGCCTTTTCTCAGGCTAGGATGAACCGATTTCTAACATTCATGCAATTATATACTACATAGGGTCTCAGAGTTCAATACACCTTCATATTTCCACCGGTGAAGTATGTCTTTAAGTATAGGTGTGATCTTACCATCAAGACGTAGATACTGAAGGTTGCGGTAGCCTAAGTAAAAACACTCGTTCTGCCTTTTCTCAGGCAAGGATGAAGCGATTTCTAACATTTATGCAAATATATACTACACGGATCTCAGAGTTCAATACACCTTCATATTTCCACCGGTGAAGTAGGTCTTTAAGTATAGGTGTGATCTTACCGTCGAGACGTAGATACTGGAAGTTGCGGTAGCCTAAGTAGTCCTCCAAGATGGTCATGAGCGAGGTCATCTGGCAGAAGAGCAGGACTCTGTGGGTGGTGGCGTGGAGCTTGGGCAGGATGCGATCCAGCAGCTCAAACTTCCCAGAGGCTCGATACAGCTCGTGGCTGAGTGAGTGGAGGGGATCAGGAAAAACATTAAAAATAATTATTAATCGTTAATATCTTATTCAGGCCTCTTGTCTAGCTGGAAAAGCGCTATATAAATCCAATGTATTATTATTTTTATTTTTTTAAAGGTTATTTTTTTGGGCATTTTCAAGCTTTATTAGATAGAGTTGAAATGGGGAGACAGAGAGAGAGGGGGGTGGACACGCAGTAAAAGTCCCCGGGTCGGATTCAAACCCGCGACCACTGCAACGAGGTCTGAGCCAATATGGTATGCGCTCTATCCACTACACCACCGGAGCGCCCCAATGAACTATTAGTTTGACAGTGATGCTTTTTTTTTGAAGGATGAAATGAATGCATTTCTTAAATGTTTGTATGTTTGAGTTATTTACTTATTATTTTTTTTTATCCATCTGTTTCTATTGCTTTACCCATCTATGTCCACTAGACTTAAAACTGTAATCTACCTATATGACACTTATAAGTTGTCTGTTCATGTATCCTGAAACAAAGTAGCTATGCCATGTACCAAATTTTGAAAAATGTAATTAAAATGTAATTAAAAAACCTTGTCAAAACCTGGCACATATATTTGCCAACAGAGGGCTCAAAGGTTTAGATCCTAAAAGCTGTTAATTTAGCTAGAGCCTTTAGACTGTAGCACATATTACAAATAAAAAAACTCAACCAGCCCCAACTAGCACTGATTCAAGTGATTTATCAGTTTTTGTGGTAGTTAGTTAAAATAACCACTTTCATACTTTCCATCGTGGCATAGAAACATTATAATCAACAGGAAATGCTTTAATTTATCACAAATGGTTGAGTTGAACCAAGATAAGTTTGTGATATCCACTGCGAGGCTCATACGAAGGACAAATGGACAGACCACACAGCTCATTATTTTTAATTTGTCATTTTCAGTCAGATAGGTCACAACCGGTTACAAACAGATACCACCCGCCGTGTCAACAATATTTTTCTCTATCAGAAAAAACACTGTTGAAATCGTCCTCTAACTACAGGCCAGCCACCATTTTAAAAGTCACTGATTTGTTTAGACCCTGAAGGTAGGCGGGTGAAACATGTAATTGCTAGCAACCTCCACCCCCTTGAAAATTGTTTCTCTTGTGGTAATAGTAGTGATTTTATTTTATTTAAATTTATGTCAACAGTTTTCCAGCAGAAATACACATATGAATAAATAAATAGCAAAACCCTAACCACCAATGCACTTGTCTACATCTGAAATTGGTTTTGAGATAGAGGTGTGTAACAATGTGTAGAAAGGCAACGCTGGCATTTTTCTATCCATAGAGAAGTGAACATCCAGTGGTTATACTGCATCTTAATTGTCACTTCCATTTTTTTATTTTAACTGTCCTTATTTTAATACTTTTAACTATGTTTTAACCAGTCATATTGTCTGTAGCACACTTTTTGTAATATACCCAATTAGAACATTTTGTTTCAAATTGTGTGATGTATTTTCACAACACCATTGCAAATGCAGAGCTTTCTCCCAATGATCCTTGAAGATTAAATAAAGATTGATTTAATGAATATGAGTAAATATAATTCCTGACACCATTGCAACATTCATTTTCACGCATCTGGTCTGAGGTAGTCTCGCAAAGCCAGACCAAACTACAGCAAGTAGTATGGTCTGGAAGCACTCCGTTTAGAGCCGTCTATTCGGGGGGAAACTGGGCTGGCCTGTTTTTATTTGTTTAAACCAATCACAATCATCTACGGCGGGGCTAACCCCGGGAAGCAGCCAATGGAGGCGTAGCGTTGTTTGCCGACGCCAGCGCTTAATAGACGCTGGCTGAAGTGGTCAAGCCAGACTAGGTCTGAGGTGAATTTCTGATATGAATAATTTATAACTGGGGCCAAGTGCCAAGTAATGTAGAGCCATAACAATTATCTGACGGAGTGTTTAGTACTGAACCTTTTTCATTGAGCCTCACACAAAGGGGATTTGTCAAACCTTGACAATGTTGCCGCAAACACTGTGTTGTTAATTAAGCTAATCTGGGCGTCAATACGTTTGTTTGTTTGTTTATGACTGTGCATTTGGTTCAGAAAAGAAACCCCTCTTTATGGACTATGGGATAAAGGCCAGTTTGTTTATAAACAAGCTCAACTTGGGAGGATTTTCGAAAATAATTTAGAAAATATAAATATTACTTTACTATACCTGTTAAAAACCAGTTGGCTCTTTTAAATTCCACAATAAAGTTATTAAAACAGCTGTGCTTATCTTTATCATTGAAAGGCATCAATAGGGAATTAACTGGTAATATAATACTTTAACTTTTCAGCATCCTCCTAGAATGAAAATATAGTGAAACAGTTGTAACACTAATACTTATATATTAATACACACTCAGAAATGTATGTATATAGTTTGCAATAAATAATTTAATAAATTTTGTATGGTTCTTTTACATGTTCAATAGGGAGAGTACATACATTATATCATATACATAATACATCTTTGTTCACAGAACACATAACTAATCCTGATCCAGTATCAGTCTGGTTTTGACTATTAAGAACCAGCGTGGCAAAAAATCTGGATTCTGTCATTTAAAATGCTTTGAATGGGAAACATGTAATAAAATTATAAAAATACATTTATATTTTTTTCCTACTTACCCATTGATGATGCCATTTGGATATCCCAAATGCTCTGCGAAAGATTCCTACGACAAGAGAGAACGTTTACAATATACTGGTTCAAATAAGGAGAGGCTGTCACACTAACTCACACATTTAAATTGGCTGTCTAGTGTATACCAAACCTTGTTCTGAGCTATTTAAAAAAACTAAATGTCAGGACGTTCGTGTTCCCTTAAGACAGACAGACAGCCTATTAGTTTCTTCGTAAATTAAATCAGTCTGTATACTAAAGTTTTCTCATTAACGAGTTGTTTTAAAGTTATAAACCTACAGGCAACGACTGTCCTTCAATTAAAAAGAAAGATGTCAAATAAGTTTTGACTCGATCGTTAATTCAGTCCAGGAACAAGTTTAACAAGATATCAAATTTGAATTCAGGAATAAATCAAAGTTTATAAAATATCTCACATCATACAAGCGTTGATAAGGGATGTATCAAAATATGTACTTAGTTTAAAAGTCATGAACAATTGTTAAGGGTACAAGCTAAGGGTCTAAGGGCAGGGTGTCATACTGTATGGAATGTAAAGCCCACTGAGGCAAATGTCTATTTGTGATATTGGGCTATACAAATAAAACTAATTTGATTTGATTTGATTTGATTTGATTTGATCACTTAGCTGGTAATTACAGTAGGTAAATGACAAAGACATGCTTCAGTGTAAATCAGTTTGGAGTGTAAGTATTCAAATGCTGTTAACAGCCAGTAAGTTGAGCTAGCACAACTCACCTCAATGTGTGGGAACATGTAAGGATGGTTACAGATCTTCTTCAGCTGCATGATGGTGTTCATCAGGGTCTTTGCTCCTCCTTTACCCTGGAGGAAAAATGACAACATAGATAAGGTAAATGAATGGGTTGGAAACTGCATTTTACAAATTCACTACTGACAAGAAAATCCATTGTTAACACACAACCTAGGTTCTGTGAACGGGCTAGCTACAGTGTTTACATTCTCGTTTACAGAGCCAAGTAAATGTTGAGTGAACAAACAGTACTGACAGGTTGCGTATGTTGATTTGGACGAAAAAGTGATTTTGTCGACAAGCATTCTCCAGAATCGCTGACTCCACCTTGAAGTCGATAATTTCAAACTTGTAAGGCAGGCCGTTGCTATTTACAAATCCAACGGTTACGGATCAACATTATCATTATTTTTTGAATTACATTACATGTAATTTAGCAGACGCTTTTATCCAAAGCGACTTACAACTGGAGCACACATTCATACACCAATAGCAGCAGCTACCACGTAGGGTTATCGGGCAATTTAGGGTTGTGTTAGTGTCTTGCCCAGGGACACTTGGTCATGTGGCGGGGAGACGGGGGATCGAACCACCGACCCTGCAGTTGCGGGTCGACCACGCTACCCACTTAGCTACATACCCCATACATTCATGTGAATTCATCTTTCTGGCCAACAGGCAAATGTAAGTCTGATATTCACTCTTTCTTTTAGCTCTGTTTTGGATCCCTACCGACTCCTGAGGGAATTTTCTTTCTCTTTAGCTGTTACACGCTCCACTTAATTCAGCAGCTTGTCCCTGACTTTCTCTGTACCTTAGTGCTGAGCAGGTAATGAACGGTGGGGTTTTACATCCCTTACATTTAAAAACAGCTGCCAGCGGCAACCGAAAACGTTACTGTGAGGACGCAGTGGGAGTGAACCAGAGCAGAAAAGGTTAAGGGTCAAACTTATAAGCAATAAGCTGAAAATTGCTATAAAGCTCCGTAAAGCCCTGTGTCTGTGGAACTCTCTCCCACAACCCATCTGTGACACTGACTTTCTACCCACTCCCACTTTCTAGTTGAGTAGGCTATTATTGTTAGACCTATTTGTTTTGTTCTTTATGTTGTTACATATGCTGGTCTTAATATGGGTTTCCTGTTTGTTTATTCCTTGCTCATTTTGTGTTAAGATACATTTAGTTATGTAGGCATATTTGTCAACTTAACAATGCAATTTTAAATTGAGTTCTGCCTTCTTCATAAGATTTTTCCCATTAAGATAACATTGTGACAAACAACCCCATAGTGTGTGACAACCGACCCCTTGATGGGGTTGGTTGTCACAATATGTCAGAGTGTCTTGATGGTCAATTACTTCTTCATTACAATAAGATGGAAAATGAGAGGGATACACATTTCAAGCCAACACCTTAAGCTTCAATTTAATGTAGGAATGACTATTGAAAGACGTTTTGATGATGAGCAATTCTCACTACAGTAAAAACAAAAGTGTGCCTACTTACCCCGTTCTGCCATATTTTATTTCTCTTCTATATTGCACCGATACTTAAGAATTGCATTGCCAATGACAGCTGCTGTAATAGTGGTGCATATGATAAATCTTCAATCTTAAAACCCACCTCTTCAAATTGGCATACTCTGTGTCATTTTAAGTATTATATTCATTCTTCGATAAGTCTGCTGTTTGTTTTTATTGCTCTGTGTTTATGCTTGCTCTGTTTCATTGTTGTGCATTTGTTTTTATCGTTTACTATTTGAAGATGTAAAGTGTCCTTGAGTGGCCTGAAAAGCACTCATGAATAAAAATGGATTATTATGATAAAAGCGGAGAGGAATTCACTCTGCCGGTGCATTGCTACAAGCAACACTTTTCACTGTTTCAAATTGTTATGATAAAAATGAAGATTCTTGTTGTTTTCAGTATCTGTAACACCACTGGGAACCCTGTTAAACTTAGTTTCCTTACAAATGATTGCCTGTTTGAACTGAACAGATTTGAGCTGCGTATTCCAATTTAAATCACAATCCGAGCAGCTGCATTCATTCTCCAGGTGGTCTGAATAAAAGTTTCTTGCACTCCACCGAAATTGAGGTCAAAAGCCAAGATGCAGCCTCACAAGCTGTACTTCTGAGGCAACAACACAACATTGTAACAATACTGTACCTTGTTTCTTTCTCTCAAAGATGGAGTCAGGGATTCTGGAGAATGATTGATGTCAAAATCACTTCTTCATTGAATATCTCCTCACGATCTGCTACCTGTGTGTACTGTGTGTGCACTGAAGGAAAGTTGTACTGGTGCTGATACACAGCCTAGGCTCTGTAAAGCTACGGTGGGCACATTTGCTATCATACCCTTTGTTTATATACCAGTTTACATAGCCTATTCTGTGTATTAACACTAGATTTCTTTTTCAGGGCATACACAGTACGGACAGGTTGCAGATCGCGAGGAGATATTCACTGATTTTGACAAAAAGTGAAAAAGACAACAAGGGTTTTCCAGAATTACTGACTCCACCTTTGAAAGCAAAAGTGGATCTGAGATGATGCTAGATAACTCGCTGCTTGAAGACCGCAGTGCATTAATGTGGTGACGTAGGGACGAGGGAGGGGACTGCTAACTGCAGTCACTGAAAGGTTGTTAGCTAAAATAACCATTTCGCTTACTTCACCTTTAAACAACAAACGCATTGGGAGAACCTGGTTTCAAACAGCAGGAAACTGTTAGTATTGCTGACATCTAAGATTTACCGCTCAGTTTGTCAAGATGATCCGTCTATGACAAGATGACACGCACCAATATACTGTATGACAAAAGCAGAGGCGCGGGGTGAAGCCAGGGGGGGGGGGGGGGGGGGTCTTGATATGTGTTTACCTTCTTATCCTTCTCCGAGCCGTCAGTGAGGAGAATGCCCTTCTGCATGTGACGGTACAGAACCTTCTGGATGGCAGACATGTCACATTTTATGACATACTCCACCTGGGAACGACAATAGAAAGGGAAAGCATCACTGATTTGAACTGACACCCGCATCTTGATCACTGTCAAATAATTCTTGACACCATGAGGTGAACAAAATAAAAAATTTGATAGAAAATACAAAAGAGAAGGAAAGGAGAGCGGGAAAGGGATATCTAAAACTAAACTAAACTAGCAATACTTTATATACAGTATAAAGAATAATCTCTAAAAGGTGCTCGATTTCTGAGCGATTATTGTCATGAAATTCAAGTCGGTAAAATTGTGTTTTTTAACAATATATTTATCGTTTTTTCTTAATTTACACATAAACAAATACTAATTAAATAACAATACAAAAAATAATCTGGGCCATGTTTCTACATGTTTACAAAGGCAGCATTTTAAACATTAGCTGCCCCTGCTGCTGAAGAGGAAGCTGAATACCTGACCTGATTAAAATACATAGGCTCCAACAAAATATTGTAATTGTTTTGAAAACCATACAAAGAAAAGTGATTTATACTTGGAATTGTTCAGTATGGAAATTAAGTTTAAGTTGCAGTCTGCAGCTTAAAGCTTGCTGCTCTGATTAGGCAAGAACATAGAGAGGAGGATGATGTCGAAAGAAATTGGAGAATCATCTTTAAATTATTTTGTGTGTGTGTGTGTGTGTGTGTGTGTGTGTGTGTGTGTGTGTGTGTGTGTGTGTGTGCTACTTACATTGTTTTTATCATTCTCTTTGCCTTCTACGAGTGGTAAAATGATTAATTATTCCCCATTCTATGAGCGCCCTCAGTTACAATGATTTTTAGATTATTTTTTAATTGGACGATTTGTAAAATGGATTTTACTATTATCTCATAATGCCTTATAATGCTTTAAAGATACAATTACCATTAATATTTGATTTCAGTTTATTCCCAAAAGATAAGACTGCAGTTAGCATCAGTAGTAATAAGTCTTCAGAAGTCAGATAATTGCTAAAATAGTGTACTTCCTCAAACATCCTTGTAATTGGATTGACCATTTGTAAACCATGAAATAACAAAGTTATAGAGATCCTATTATACTACTTTTCTGGTCTTAATTTCTTGTTAAAAACTGCTATAGAGCAACCTGACACGAATCACATCACAAAAAACTATGTAGACTTTCGGGACACTCGTCCTCTTACCCTAGCGAGCACAGCAGTCTCTCTCTACACACTGCTTTGAGCTTCTCCGCCCCTCCCCCCCTGCTGCAAACCCCACTCCATTGTGATTGGTTATCTTCCTTCGGGAGATTTTCAGGAAGGTGGAGGCATGCAGCCGGAGCTTGCCTGAGCAGCATTACCATACATGGAAACATGACAGAAACTACCCGAGCGTGACAGAAACTACCCGTAAATTTGAACAAGTTACGTCTCGACCGGCTGCCATAGTGTTTAGTGCTCTGCATAGCCACCCCAGACGGTCAGCAGGGAATACGTCTAAATGCATGTACGTAATTATTTGATACTCTAGTATGGTTAAACATGACTATAAATCATTATAACAACGTTTATAGGTCATAAAAGTCGAAAAGTATCATAGGTCCTCTTTAAGGCCCCAGGAACTATACCATTGGGAACTATTTTTGTTAATGGCAAGGCTTATGCTGCATCCACACCAAACGCGTTTGGGGCGGAAGGGGCGGTCACTTTGCATACAAAGTCAATGCACAGACGCGAATAGACACGAATGCTTCTCGCGCGGCGCGAATGATGCGTTTGGCGCGGAACACGCAAAATTCGCGCCGCTCATTCGCGTGACTTGAAAATATTCATCTCACGTGAATTTTTCGCGTGAGGTGCCGCGGTGATTATCACGCGGTTGTCGCGGAGCAACGCAAATTTTCGCGTTTGGTGTGGACGCAGCATTAGGGCCAATCCCATTTCTCATTTTCACCACTACCCTTACCCCTTGGCCCTACCGCTGCCAGAGAGAATTGGGACAGCCCTACCCCTTCACATGAATTCGGAGGGGAAGGGCGAAAGGGGTGAATTGGGATTGAGCCATAGTCCCCTTTGCCATTATTTACTTGGAAGATGGCAATTTAACCAGAACAGTTCAGTCAAACAACAGCGTAGGGTAAACCATGTTAAAACAAAAAAATTGTGATACATCAAATCAAAATGGAAACCTTTGAGCTCCAATCTCACCTTCTCTGGCAGCTGAGACTCCACCTCCTTCTTCAGTCTGCGGAGCAGGAAGGGACGCAGCACCTTGTGCAAACGCCGAATAATCAAGATGGTCTCCTCCTCATTCAGATCCACCTAACAAAGTCAGAAAGAACATTTAAATAAATCACTATTATTATTATTATTATTATTATTAAACTTGGATTTATATAGCGCTTTTCTTTGGTACTCAAAGCGCTTTACAGGGTTCCAGGTTCAATACGTTCACACACAGTCATACCGGTGGTGGTAAACTACGATAGTAGCCACAGTTGCCCTGGGGCAGACTGACAGAAGCGAGGCTGCCATTCAGCGCCATCGGCCCCTCCGACCACCACCTCAAACATACAGCAGTCATACACATTCACACGAGGCAAGGTGGGTGAAGTGTCTTGCCCAGGGACACAACGACCATGACACAAGTGGCCGGGCGGGGATCGAACCGCCAACCCTAGGATCATTGGCCAACCCGCTTAACCACCTGAGCCACAGTCGCCCCAATCATTACTTATTAAATTTAAATTTTATTTATACAGGTGCCATTGAGACCGTATACTCTTTTACAAGGGAGACCGGTTCCCATTCCCACGTTACCATTCACACACACATTCAGACATCGATAGCAGGCTAATTATCGACATTCACACGAGGCAAAGTGGGTAAAGTGTCTTGCCCAAGGACACAACAACCATGACACAAGTGGCAGGGCGGGGAATCGAACCGCCAACCATTCAAATTGGCCGACCCGCTCTACCACCTGAGCCAGTCGCCCCATTTATTTGATCATGGTTCTTAAACTTGCACTAAATAGGCAACTCCCTGCCCGGCCCTCTTGTGTTGTCTCTGACATGCTCCTGTGTCTGTCTGTTGTTCTACATGTAAATGTTTGTATGGAATAGCTGTGGAATAGCTCTTTGGGATCAATAAAGTTGTTTGAACTTGAACTCGATATCACAGAATGTTGTGTAATGCATTACTCAACAGCAGGAGATAATATTGTACAGCTTAACAAGTTGTGTGACTACCTGAATACTCCTGCTCGTCGGAATATGTATTGAATTTTAGGCATTGTGTTATTGTGGCCACTGGTGAGCCTTTTTGTTAAAATGTATTGTAAGTTTTTGACCATTATTAACTTTTTATTATTTTTTGTCTGCCTCCCAATTCATTTCTATTTGTATTATACTTGTAAAGTGACCCGCTAATTAGAGCTCAGTCTGAAACTAATTTGCAAACTCAATTGAACTGGCAAGTTGAATGTTAATGTGAATAAACGTGTTGAAGCAAATACTTTGGGTTCTTTTTTTTCAATGAGTTGTTATTTGGTTTGGAAAAATGAGTATTTCTTTAACTTTTTTGGGTATAGGTTTCTTTTTCAACATAGGGGAAGGACATATTTATTCTCCTGGATTGTTAAAAAACTTTTTGCACATTCAAAACATTTCACATTTTGTTTTTGCCTTTTGCCTTTCATACATTTTTTTTGGAAGACATATCCCCTCCATCCCTCCCGAAAATGTACACCTGTGCTTTTCTTTGCAGGAACTTCAGTTTAAAGGTTTCCTTAGCCGCAGGCAAAATGTTACTGAAGATGGACGGCTAAACCTACCATGACCTTCTGTGAGCAAAGGGATAATACTCCAAACTAGTCGAAAATTTTAAGAAAATGGAAAGTTTTGTTCCGCAGCAGCACCCTTCAAGTCCTATAAAGGATGCTAGCATGTATCTGACAATGGCTCTAACTTTCCTGAGGACATAGAGTGTTTTTTCAATAGGTTATATACCTTATACTTATGCCTCCATTTTAGAAGTAATGACAGGTGTGATTACTATCGAGGCAGCCCAAAGTTCTCCAGGGTAAACATTTGAAGAGATTTAGTAGCTTTCAGGGGATGTACCCAGCAAAGAAATGGGCCCTACTATATGGATCTTCAACTTATCTCAACAACACTTTAAAAGTTATGGTGTGAGGTTCTCCGGTGGCGTAGTGGATAGAGCGCATACCATATTGGCTCTGGCCTTCGTTGCAGTGGTCGCAGGTTCAAGTACGACCCGTGGACCTTTAGCGCATGTCATCCCCCCTCTCTCTCTCTCTCTCTCTCTCTCTCTCTCTCTCCCTCTCTGTCTGTCTCCCCATTACAACTCTGTACTACCTAATAAAGCTTGAAAATGCAAAAAAAAGTTAGGGTGTATACCTTCTCCCATTTAGAAGTTGTTTTTGTTTTGTTTTTTGTTCAAAGTTTTTGGACTCCACTGAATACAACCGCACTGATGCTTACTGACATGTGATCAGAAGACCATTTTAATTGCTGCAAGCTGATTGTGGAGGGTTAAGTTTTTAGGAAATATGTTCACCAATGTTCACAAGCAAAGCCTTGAATGCTTTGTTCCTCCCATACTACACTACACATCAATAAAAAAACATAACAAACTGGGGGAGAAAAAAGAAATAAAAATAAAAAGCACTTAAAAAAGCCTATGACCCCAGGCTATTTCCTTGTAATACTAACCCTCTCTCCTGTCATGGCGAAGGGGGCGTTGAACCACTGCTCGAAGGTGCTGCAGCTCTTGAAGATGGTGGGCAGGAGGAAGTTGAGCAGCGCCCACAGCTCGGGCAGTTTGTTCTGCAGCGGCGTCCCGGTGAGGAGGAGCCGCCGCGGGGCCACGTAGTGTGTGTTCAACACCTGGGTCAGCTTACAGTGGTGGTTCTTCATGCGGTGACCCTCGTCCACTATCATGTACTTCCAACGAATCTGTAAGGTGGAAAAAAGGACTTAGAATTGGAATTGGAACCTTTGGGGTGCTCCAGTGGCGTAGTGGATAGAGCGCGTACCATATTGGCCCCGGCTTTTCATTGCAGTGGTCACGGGTTCAAATCCGACCCGTGGACCTTTAATGCATGCAATCCCCCCTCTCTCTCTGTCTCCCCATTTCAACTCTGTACTATCTAATAAAGTTTGAAAATGCCAAAAAACTATCTTTAAAAACAAAAATTAATTGGAGCTTTTGGTAACACCACTGCATACAAATAAGATATTTTCCTCACTGGTAGAGCGCATAACATTAAGGCTAAAAGCCCTTTTCGCATGGGACCCGAGTTCAACTAAAACCGCTTTTAGCCATAGTGCCCCTGACTCCTGGAACAGCCTACAACATACAATTAAAATAAATACACTCATAACTGTTAACCAATTTAAAATTATTATTTTGAATCAGCCCCTCTACACTTGTAACTGTTTTAATTAGGCTATTATGTCTCTCATTCAATTGATCTGAATGTTTTAAATTGTTGTTGTCTGTGTGTGTGTGTGTGTGTGTGTAAACTTGTTATGTATTCTCATTGTATATTGTGTATATGTACAAACTCGACGTCATTGTAAAAGAGGGTCACCCCTCAATTGATCTTTCGAGGTTAAATAAAGGAAAATGAAATGAATGAAATGAACTCAGGCGCAAGCTGTTTGCTGCATGTCTTCCCCCTCTCTCTCTTTCCTAATTTCAACCGTATGCTTAAAGCTATCCAATAACGGTAAAAACACCCCCGAAAAAATATTAAAAAATAAATAAAATGTCCTACACCTTGTCTTGTTTCATACGGCTATAATAACTGTTTGTTCAGTGTACAAAGTTTTTAAATTGATGTTTAAAAACCATCATGTTTCTCATATTTATCACATAAAAAAGACACAATCTTTGCTTACTCTGTGAACTATTTCGACTCTTTGCTTCCAAATATGTATCACAGTCACTGCAGCTTGAACAGAAATGATAACGAACGCCATACAACAAGAACAAAACAGAAAAACAATCTTCAGAAATATAGTAATATATAGTGCTATACTGTTTCCAATTCCTTATAATCACTTGCCTTTTAGATCAGTTAACCAATTAATTTCCTTTTACACAGTCAGATGCCCGTTTGGTGTCTAAATCTTACACATAATTCGTACCACACATACATTGTTTCCTTTATACATAAATACAAATTAAATATGCCACTGAAGTATGGATGGCCCTTAATGTCTTGTGTGTAGATGTTGCGACGCACAACACCACTATGTTTAAAATTATTCTAAATTTACCGTAGCTTCCCAGCCAAATACAAGGAAATACAGCTAACATCAAAACAGCACAACAAACATAAGACTTGTGCATTAATGTAATAGCAAGTACGATGGACTACTGCAGATCATTGTTCCCCGGTGTCCATGAAAAGTCGATAAATCAATTACAGCTCCTTCAGAGTGGAACAAAGAAAGAGCTGCCATGTTTTAAAGTTCAGTACTTGTGTCAAGCTAGACTTTTACAGTATGAGCCTAACGATCCGAGCACTTGTCTGCAAACCCATTAATTATGTTGTCCCCAGATAATTATAGCATAGGCTTCTGTTTGCCACTGTCTGCACACTCTCTACACACTGAACCATAATATCAGACAAAGGCCTTCGATGAAGTCACTCCTGGAGTTTTAGACCCAAACCAAACACATATAATCCCATTTGTGCCCGGTGAATGCTCAAGCATCTATAATTTAAAAGGTGTAGTCAGTGAATCTGGAGAAAAGGCCAATGTTTTTTTTTTTTTAGATATTTTTTGGCATTTTTATGCTTTATTGATAGTGCAGAGAGACAGTGGTGAAATGGGGCAGAGAGGGGAGTGACATGCAGAGATCGACCGCGGGCTGGAATCGAACCCGGGTCTGCTGCTGGGCCCGGCCGGGGGGGGACGCCCTACCAACTGAGCTAAGGGCGCCCCTCAAAGAAAAGGCCAATGTTAATACACAGCCTAGGCACTTTAAACGGTGGACCCCCTTTGTTTATATACCTGTTTACAGAGAATAGGCTTTTCAGCAAACATAAAGTATGGACAGGACGCTGATCGTAAGCAGATATTCACAGACAAAAGGTGATTTTGACAACAAGCGTTCTCAGGAATCGCTGACTCCACCTTTAACTACTGATTAGTTGGGGTGGGACACTGTGTGTGAAGGGCACACAATGGCATCGAGGTCAAAAGAGAAAGTGAATGATGTGAATTATACAGAGAAGATAAAGCTTTGAATCCCTGTCACCTTGGCCAGTATTTGCTTGTCCTTGATGATGTATTCATAGGTGGTCAGCAGGGTGTTGAACTTCCCGCTGCGCAGTTGAGGTACGAGCCCGCGGCGCAAAGCAGGGGTGCCCTGCCACGGGGGAGAACACAGACAGATAAGACAAGTTTGTTTGGTAAGTCAGACAAAAGGCAATCAGAGTCTTCATTGGAAATCAGAAGAAAAAATATTATTATTATTGTTTTGTTTTTTACCTTGTAAGCAACTTTGACCACAGAGGGCGCCCACTTGTCAAATTCATAGACCCAGTTAGACATAGTCCTGTAAGAAAAAACGGGAAAAAAATTATTTCGAAATATTTAAAAGTTCCTTAGAGCAACTTTAAGGGACCCCTAAGAGGCAGAGCATTCATTGAAATTATCAAAGTTCCTATTATAATTGTTTGGATAAACATCAGAGGAGAGAAAAATCCCTCACAGCGGCACAGTGCCATAACTTTCTGAAGAGGACAAATGGCTTGCTGCTCACAATGAAAGACTTTTCTTAAGAGAGGTTTTTGTTCAAAACTAGGCCTCCCGCACGGATCAATCTCTTTGCCCACTGACACACACACACACACACACCATCAGTGTAAGAGATTAAGGCTTTCCTCCACCTATTTAATTCACTGTTCATTTCAAAACAAAATTTAACACAGTGGCACTGAGCTCAATTTAAGCCTCTGCTGTGCTATTAGACTATTAAAAGCAGTGCACACCGAATTAATTATGCAAAAATGGTTATATATATAAAAAAATAAAAATAAATTTGTTTCAATGCACCTATTAAAATATACTAATGAGGTAAATGTGAAATCGGGAATCAAAACACTTCCTCTCAAATGTCTATGTTTGTCTAATTTTCGCTGTGGGTGATTTTCACCAGCTAAGTTCAAAGAAGCAGAGGAAGATCCCAGGAGCATTAACTCATGTTGTGAGTGTTTCTGGGGGAAACGTGATGAAACTAAAAGCACCAAAAACAACTGCACCCTGGTTCCACCTTGAAAACATGGCATCCTGCTGCGTCAAAGTGAAGGCTAGAATGTTTTAAAGAGGACTTATCATACTTTTTTGACTTTTATGACCTATAAACGTTGTTATAATGATTTATAGTCATGTTTAACCATACTAGCGTGTCAAATAATTACGTACATGCATTTAGACGTATTCCCTGCTGACCGTCTGGGGTGGATGTGCAGAGCGCTAAACACTAGGGTAGCCGGTCGAGAATTCCCTTGTTCAAATCGGTTCAAATTTCCTGCCATCGTCACATTCCCGGATTTTCCATGTATGGTAATGCTGCAACTTGGTGGCGCGCTCCGGCCATGCCCCCACCTTCCTGCTCTCAAATCTGCCCGCGCGCTGCTGAAAGTGTTTTCCGGAAGGAAGGTAACGTATCACAACGGAGTGGGGTTTGCAGGAGGGGGTGGGGGGGGCGGAGATGGCCGAAGTGCAGTGTTGACAGAGCATGCTGAATCGCCCAGATGAGAGGAAGCGTTTCCCGAAAATCTACATAGTTTTTTGTGATTTGATTCGTGTCAGGTTGCTCTATAGCAGTTTTTAACAAGAAATTAAGACCAGAAAAGTAGTAAAATATGAGATCTTTAAAGAGATTACTGGTGTGAAAGCAGCGGGGGAAATCAGACATTTTGCAAAGCTAAATCAATAAAGAGATAACAATCTTTTTTTTCTATCTCATGCCTTTAAAATGAGCAGCAGAAGATGGTGCCAAATAATCTGGATTGCGATCTAATACTTCTCTGAACTACACATTTTAAACTAACAATTCCCAAATTATTTCTGCTTGAGACCCCAGTTTGAGTTTTTGTTGATTCTAGGAGCACCTTTGGACGAAATATGTAGTGTTGTCACGACACTAGCGCCTGCTGACGTGAAAATCTTTGCTAACGCATCTACACTAACGCATCTACATAAGGTAAGCCTTCGGTGATCGTGCATGGATTTAATACCTTGGATTTAATATCTTCAGCTGTATGTCAAAGTTTTTAGGACGACAGCAGTTTGTAAACGCTGCTGTATTGAGAAATACAGATAATTTGTATGGAGCTGATAGGCTTAATAAACTTTGTGTAAACTCGTCTGGCGATGGCTTGAATGTAAAAGACATTGATTTATATGAAAAAAAGTTACACACTATAGCTTTACGTTTTGTGGAAGCAGTTCAACTTCCATTCTGGTTCCAACAGAAGGATATATTTCCCTCTGAAAAACCACAGACCAAATCCTCTCTGTCAAGTAGCCAAGAATGGGCTTTACCAGTGTCAGGGTGTGCAGCTCAAAACAGACAGTGTGAAGAAGAATTCTGACAGCCAGAGAAAAATAATCCTGACAATGTGCCCGTTAGACCAGCTTTAGTCTAGGGGAAGCTACAGTGTATTGTTGTTGTTTTGTTCGCTTGGGGCTGTCTGAGCAGGTTAGTAACTTCACTGCTTCGTTGTCAGTTTGTCTTTGCCATTTACATCGCTTCCCTGTAGGCAGAAGACGGGTGTGCACACCTGACACTTGAAATTCAATCAAGCTAAATTGTAATTTAGGTAGATCCGTGTCTCAATCAAAAAGACGGTACTCCTGACTCGCCCCCTCTTCTCAAATGACAGGCCTATCTTGTGATTAAAACTGATGAGGTTGGTGTAAATTCAATATGAAATGATTGGCTGACTGCTGCGTACATATTTTAGGCTGTCATCATAACCCTATAATAAGAGCGGGGGTGTGTGTGTGTGTGTGTGGGGGGGGGGGGGTATCTGTACTGACGAGAGAGGAACGATGATGAGAAAGGGCCCGTTGATTCTCTTGTGTTCCATCAAGTAGGTGATGAGGGCGATGGTTTGGATGGTTTTGCCCAGGCCCATTTCGTCAGCTAGGATTCCGTTCAGATTGTTGTTGTACAAGGACACCATCCATTCCAGGCCCTGGACCTAGATCAAACACAGGAAAAGAAAAAAAAGACAAGCATTTAAAGAATATATATATATATACAGGTCCTTCTCATATAATTAGCATATTGTGATAAAGTTGATTATTTTCCATAATGTAATGATAATAATTGAACTTTCATATATTTTAGATTCATTGCACACCAACTGAAATATTTCAGGTCTTTTGTTGTTTTAATACTGATGATTTTGGCATACAGCTCATGAAAACCCCAAATTCCTATCTCAAAAAATTAGCATATCATGAAAAGGTACTCTAAACAAGCTCTTAACCTAATCATCTGAATCAACTAATTAACTCTAAACACCTGCAAAAGATTCCTGAGGCTTTTAAAAACTCCCAGCCTGGTTCATTACTCAAAACCGCAATCATGGGTAAGACTGCCGACCTGACTGCTGTCCAGAAGGCCATCATTGACACCCTCAAGCAAGAGGGTAAGACACAGAAAGAAATTTCTGAGCGAATAGGCTGTTCCCAGAGTGCTGTATCAAGGCACCTCAGTGGGAAGTCTGTGGGAAGGAAAAAGTGTGGCAGAAAACGCTGCACAACCAGAAGAGGTGACCGGACCATAAGGAGGATTGTGGAGAAGGGCCGATTCCAGACCTTGGGGGACCTGCGGAAGCAGTGGACTAAGTCTGGAGTAGAAACATCCAGAGCCACCGTGCACAGGCGTGTGCAGGAAATGGGCTACAGGTGCCGCATTCCCCAGGTCAAGCCACTTTTGAACCAGAAACAGCGGCAGAAGCGCCTGACCTGGGCTACAGAGAAGCAGCACTGGACTGTTGCTCAGTGGTCCAAAGTACTTTTTTCGGATGAAAGCAAATTTTGCATGTCATTCGGAAATCAAGGTGCCAGAGTCTGGAGGAAGACTGGGGAGAAGGAAATGCCAAAATGCCTGAAGTCCAGTGTCAAGTACCCACAGTCAGTGATGGTCTGGGGTGCCATGTCAGCTGCTGGTGTTGGTCCACTGTGTTTTATCAAAGGCAGGGTCAATGCAGCTAGCTATCAGGAGATTTTGGAGCACTTCATGCTTCCATCTGCTGAAAAGCTTTATGGAGATGAAGATTTCAAGACCTGGCACCTGCTCACAGTGCCAACACCACTGGTAAATGGTTTACTGACCATGGTATTACTGTGCTCAATTGGCCTGCCAACTCTCCTGACCTGAACCCCATAGAGAATCTGTGGGATACTGGGAAGAGGAAGTTGAGAGACACCAGACCCAACACTGTGGATGAGCTTAAGGCCGCTATCGAAGCATCCTGGGCCTCCATAACACCTCAGCAGTGCCACAGGCTGATTGCCTCCATGCCACGCCGCATTGAAGCAGTCATTTCTGCGAAAGGATTCCCGACCAAGTATTGAGTGCATAACTGAACATAATTATTTGAAGAATGACTTTTTTGTATTAAAAACACTTTTCTTTTATTGGTCGGATGAAATATGCTAATTTTTTGAGATAGGGATTTTTGTTTTTTCTTTTTTTACTTTTTTGCCAAAATCATCAATATTAAAACAATAAAAGGCTTGAACTACTTCAGCTGTGTGTAATGAATCTAAAATATATGAAAGTCTAATGTTTATCAGTACATTACAGAAAATATTGAACTTTATCACAATATGCTAATTATATGAGAAGGACCTGTATATGGCTGGAAGGGAAATTGAATTTACTGTGAAGATTACTTCACACTGTTTTGTATGTAAAATGTATTTTAATCCAGGCACATAAAAGACAAGAAAGGTATCCAACAGTGCAGGACAGAGAGTGTTTCGGGCAGTGTTCAAGGGAATAAAAAACACTGCATGTCAAAGATAGGGAGTTTTTTCTGTGTGAAAAATGCTTTTTTTGGGGGGCAAAGTACAGGCGTGACAATCGAAACCGGAAAAGAAATATATTCAAATCCCCACAACCTTAAAAGCTCCACGAGAAAACAATTAAAAAGTGAACGTTTTACTCTGTTTCCTCCGCAAGGCTACACATTAGATCACAAGCTTTTACATGCGAATGAAGAAGTCAATTTAATGCTTTTCATAGTGAGTGTTTCCAATGCACTTTGATCTCATCTACACTTTGGCATTTTCATTTTAATTCCAAGTGTTTCAGGCACTGTAGCAAAATATCAACTCTGTAACCAAACTGTGTAGCTCGCCTGTGGCCTAGGGGAAAACAAACTGGAAGAGACAGCGAGGAGAGCGCCGGAAAGGGCACGCAGACATTGGCAAGCTAAAACCGGGTTCCCGGGAACCAATTACCAACCGCGTTTAAGTGAACGAAATGCCAGGAGGGCCAAATCCACAGAAAATAAAAATGGAAGAGGGTCAAAGTTATAATACACTGAGAAATTGTCGGTATAAATGTTGTAGCTTCTGCAAAATACTCTTTGACAATTTAGTTTTGTGACACCTACCGCTGGTGGCACAACAACCAATTATTGTAGAGATGAAACCTCTCCAGTTTCCTCCAAGGAGCTGTCACCATATCTCATTTTAAAAGCCTGACGTACATCAAGAGGGCTTGGACAGCAAGAATTGGAGGGAAGAAAATAGTAAGCAGAAACCAATTGCCAGTTCCCTATCTCTTGAGATATATTCTCGATTTCACTGCCGTCCCCACTTAAGAGACAAGATCATAGTGTCATGATATTATTATTATTATTCCTAAACATTCCTCACGTACAAGTGCTACAGTCACACAATGGAATGGCATCTTTACGAGTAGAGAGCCATCTTTTAACTTGATTAAAGGAATACTTCACCCATACGGAACCGGCGTTCTATCATTATAAAATTGCTATTATAATATAATGAATGAGGATTTTCTTCCCTCAGTCTTCCCTTGGCCCAGCTGTCCTGCTAATCCTAACCCTACATTTTACCATGTGTGATGTCACGCATGGGAAAAGGTAGGGTTAGACAGTGAGACCTTAAAACACTCTGTCTGCCTTTTCTCAGGCTAGAATGAACTGATTTCTAAAATGTTGGCACATTCATACTACATAGGATCTCAGAGTTCAATACACCTTCATATTCCCACCGGTGAAGTAGGTCTTTAAGATGGTTGAGCATTCGGTTGTCTTCACACTATCGCTACCATTAAAATGTGCTGCACCGTCAAACCTAAGTAAAAAAAAAAGCCATTCTCTGGTAATAACCTTATATCCTCCAGACTATATAGTGTGAATGAGGGTTAGGGACAAGGAACCTTTTTTCTGAAACCATATCATTAAAAATTATTCACAGAAAAAGTGCCAGACAGCCCCATGATGAGCAAGTTCAAAAATACTCCACAAGGCAAATCAAAACAGATCAGGCCTTGTCTAGTGGTGGCAGCCAGGACCAAGACAAGCTGTCAAAGAAGCGTTAGGGGGGTGCTGCTAACTGCAGACCAGACTATCCTAGTGTTCAGAAAACTGTGAATTCCTGCTGCTAAAGTCAAAGCTAATTTGACTAGAAGAATATTGTGGGATTTCTTAAACCTTTGAAAAAAGTTTGACATTGTGGCACAATCTAGCATGGTATAAATAGATAGTGTAAAATGGCTAGAGGTTCACAAGGAAAATATCAGTGGCTCTGTGTATGTTCTCTCATCCTCTTAAAATTCAACTTGTTTAATGTTGCTGACAACTATCATAATAAATTAACGCTGGATGTTTGATTACTGTAATGTGACAATTGTCCTTTTCAAAAACCCACCTAGGTATTAGTTAAAGAAGAAGTTGTCATTTTAGATTTGATACAAGGCTCCAAAATATGTTTTTTGAAAGTAATCAGTCACGTTTTTTGAAAATCAAAGACAGGAAGAAATAACTAGTAAAAAAGAGATTGCTCGGCGCAAAGCTGATAAAGATTCATGTTAAAACTGATTGAAAAAAACATTATGGATGAAAAAAAAAAGTTAAATAACAACCACTGCTTTAAAGTGGGTGATAAAAATGGCAAACAGCCGACAGAATAAAGTCCACAAAATGTGAGGGAATACAAGTGTGTGTGTTTGTGTGTGTGTGTGTGTGTGTGTGTGTGTGTGTGTGTGTGTGTGTGTGTGTGTGTGTGGGTGGGTGTGTGTGTGTGTGTGTGTCTGTCTGTCTGTCTGTTTGTTTGTCTGTGTGTACCTGGTAATGTTTGAGCATGCCGTTGATCAGCAGTGTGGACTGCTTCTCCACCCTCTCGATGACAGCGTGGGCCACGCCGTAGTAAGAGGCCAAGCTGCTGGTCTCTCCAGTAGAAGCAATGTACTCATCATCCACGTCCTGCTTGACTGACCTGAATGTGTGAGTGACCAAAAACCAAAGTTATTGGAAAACCCAGACTAAACAAAAAATTTAAATAAATAAAAAAATGCGCTTGATACATCTCAATGTAGCACTTACATGTGGCACTTTGTAGTTTGGTTTATTTGAAGCTATAGTACTTTCAAGGTTGAATGCACTTAATGGAAGTCGCTTTGGATAAAAGCGTCAGCTAAATAAAATGCAATGTAATGTAATGTCTCTAAGAGTCTCTCTCTAAGGACAAGTCGAGAATCTGTATGGTAAGGTCAGTAAGGTTTTATGAAGATATATTTATTTATTTATGTGTTCATTTATTTAGAGTGGCTATGAGGACCTTCCGGTTTCTGTTAATTCTAGCGGCTTTTAACTTTTACTGTTTAATATCTTGTTAGACAACACCAAAGTAAAATACTCTAACAAAGAACACTTTGGCCAGGTCATGCTTGTAAAAAAAAAAGTTTAATCTCAATTAATTTAATCTCAATGAATTTTAACCTGGTTCAATAAAGGATATTGATTGGTTAACTACACTTTCAGTATGCCAAGAATTGGTATTTGGTATTGTTTGTGTTTGTTTCTTACTGATGCAAATCCTGGATGAAAAGAAAGCAGTGCCCGGCCAAGTAAAAGTGAGATTTAAAAGTGTCATAATGAAAAGTAATACAATACTCGATGATGTGCTCTTCAACCGCCGAATACGGCTTCTCTCCGCTGGGTTCGATAATCTTATTCTCCTCCATCTCCGGCTTGGCTCCCTCCTCCTCGTCCTGTAGAGTTAGTAACACAGCAAACACTGATCATAGAAGTATACAATATCATCAAAAACAACATACTGTATATTAAAGGTGTAGTCTGCACTTTTATGACGGATGAGAACATGAGATAGATTTGCCTTTTTTAATTTTTTTTCTTTTCTGTTTTGTATGTTGTGATGCTGCAGGTGTTTGTTTGTTTGTGTGTGTTGTGAAAAAAGGGAAACACTTCAATAAATATATTGTGAAAAAAAAATGTGTAGTCAGCAATTCTGGAGAATGCTGGTTGTCCATCACTTTTGTGTCAAAATCAGTCAATATCTCCTCACAATCCGCTACCTGTCCTTATTTTGTGTGTACTGAAAAAAAAACCTGGTGTCAATACACAGCCTAGGCTCTGTAAACTGGTATGTAAACGGAGGGTATGTAAACAAAGGGGGCCCACCGTAGCTAGTAGCAACATTCCCATTTACAGAGCCTATGCTGTGTATTAACACTGTGCAGACACAGCAGGGACAGGTATACACATGTGGCCTGAGTCCCATTGAATAACATTTAGCATGATTTAAAGAATTGCTTGATAGAAAAACTACTACACATTTCAGGACTATGGTAGTTCATTAAGGAGAAAGTCACTAACCTCATCCTCATATTCTGAGCTGCTCTCGCTGTCAGACCGCGGGGCGACCTCATACCTGGTTTAAAAGGGAAAACAAAGGGAAAAGACAGTTCAGTTAGAAAATGACATACATTTTCAGCAGAATTAACAGGCATTATGACTCTGATTTGGCAAAACATTTGGTCTTTTAACAATATTAAAAGGTTGCAAATGAATCCGTGTGCTCCAGTCCCCCCCTTTCCCTTCTAAAAATACCATTTTATTCTGGCTTCGGCACAAAACAAAAGGGCATATTAAGTGCTTTATTTGAAGAAAAATGCCACATGAAGAACCTCTGGCAATTCAATGATAAACCACAAAGGCAGAAATATAGAAATATCAGCACTTTAATGTCATAGGCAATGTAGGAGGTTAATAACAATTCCACACAGGGGGGATGAAGCTCAGTTGGTAGGGTGGTCGACCCACAACTACAGGGTTGGTGGTTCGATCCCCCGCCTCCCCTCCACATGTCCAAGTGTCCTTGGGCAAGACACTGAACCCTAAATTGCTCCCGATAGTTAGCTTGCACCCTGCGTGGTAGCTGCTGCTATCGGTGTATTAATGTGTGCTCCAGTTGCAAGTCGCTTTGGATAAAAGTGTCTGCTAAATGACATGTAATGTAATGTAATGTAATGTAAAGTAATTTAATGTAATGTAATATAATGTGAAGTATCTCCTCCTCCTCACCCAGGGTTCATCTCCAGCCAGGCCTCCAGTTGGCTGGATTTAGGAGCCTCCGTTCCCTGAAGAACTTTCCCGGTTTCCGTCTGAATCACTTTGACTGGCAGCTCACTCATCTGGCTGCTCTCATCCAAGGGCTACAGGATGAAAAAACAACTATTTTATTGTTTGTTTCAATATAACATTGTATTATACACTAACCACACTTTCATTCATTTAAATGTTCTATTTCTATTCATTAGCTTTTAATTGTTTGATTTCTATTCATTCGCCTTTCTAATGTGTATTATGTATTTTAATCATGCCCCTGTAAAGCACTTTGAATGGCCTTGTGTCTGAATTGTGCTATATAAATAAACTTGCCTTCCCTTGCCTTATCATTTGTTTTTATATAACGTTTCAAAATTCAAAAATGTTTTTATTTTTGGTATTTTTATCATTATACCATTATCATATCACTGTCTTCGTTTGTGCTTTTATTGGCCCTTTAGTATCAATTTATCATTTTAAGTAGTTTACTCATATTTGATCGCTGACCGTGCATTGGTCTCCACATCCATTTTTTCTTCCTATATTGCAATCAACTTAAAGCACTTTGAAATACATGTGACTTGTATGGGAGCTGCTATAGGGTTAGGGTTAGACAGAAATACAGGTGACTTGTATGGGAGCTGCTATATAAAAAACATTTTGATTCGTTGATTGATTTTGATTGACAAAGAAGAAATGTGTGGAAATTGAACTCACTCATGTTGGTCCAATTGAGGCAAACGTTTATGATTTAAGCGTTTTTTAATAGAAAAAAATCCTTCCATCTTCATATTTGGTTAAAAATCTCATTACTTCAGCTTCAGCCCAGGCTCTTGCTGATAAGCTTGGCTATCTTGACTTCCTGGGCATACTTTACCCGAATCAGCTCACATATATCCACAATCCAGAATTCAATTTATTTGTGAATGTATATAAAAGTTTGTCCGAAACTCATTTAAAAAAACGTATGCCTTAGCCTTAACTTAGGCTAGCAGGCAATAGAAAGCTGCTGCGCCGCAAATAAAGTCATTATTTAACGATCGCTACACCAGTCTGACCAAAAAAAATGTAATAAAAACAAGTTAATAACATAAGCTGTGCTGTGAGAAGGGCTGTATTAACAATTACAATGAGTAATGATTTTAAATGTCAGATGAAGTGAGACAATAAAGAGAAAAACGAACATTGGAGATGACATTTGTTTTATGTTTTATGAGGTTCGATTTTGGCTCAGTTGTCCTCACACACACGGGGCGCAGTCTGCCACTGACAGGATAATAAATGTCTCTTTTGATTCCATATTCAGATATGTTTTTTTCATTTCTGTCAGAGCACATTTTGAAGGCTGAAGTAAAGTGAAATGTTTGTGCTCACAGCAGTGTGTATCAGTAAAACCAGCAAAGCAATAGATATCACTATAACATGATTTGCTTATTGTAGGATGATGTTTCTGAAGAAATATTATGTTCCTTATGGTTTGTTTTGTGGGAAATGGTTGGGCTATATGTATATTGAACATGTATTGTGATTTTTTGAAATATCTCACTTTGCATGTAATGAGTCTATATAATATATTATTTTCACCGTTTAAGTTGAATTACTGAAAAAAAAATAACTTTTGCACGATATTCAAATGTTTCAAGTTTCACCTCTATTTACACATCCAGAAGTTATGGAGAAACTTCATAGTTTGTTTTGCAGTTGTGTGTCTGTGGCCACCTGTTGAATGTCCAATATTCACTCTGTTTGATCTGTGTGTGGACAGCTACTGGACAGGACTACTAAATGCTCCACTATGTTCACCAGCCAGACTCTGACTGTGTCTAACTGCTGGCTCCTGTAGTGTTGCCAGAGTGAGCTGTGCAAGTGATTTTCTTTTAGCTTTTTTTGCTGTAAACAACTTCCTGCTGTGGCTGAGAAACCAACTGCCGTGTGAGTAGCAGCAGAAGTAAACCCCTAACAGTAAAGATACGGACTTAACGGCTTAACAATAAGCTGAAAATGTATATAAAGCTGATTGGGTGATTATTCTCTGTGGGTTTCATCATTACGAGTAACCCCTTTCAAATTGTCATATATTTTTTTTGGGGCGTGGTGGATAGAGCGCATACCATATTGGCACTGGCCTTCGTTGCAGTGGTCGCGGGTTCAAATCCGACCTGTGGACCTTTACTGCATGTCATCCCCCCCTCTCTCTCTGTCTCCCCATTTCAACTCTGTACTGTCTAATAAAGCTTGAAAAAATGCCAAAAAAATAATCTTAAAAAGAAAAAAAAAATCGTCACATTTTTCATTTCTTACATGTGGATTACAGTCCATATAAACAGACAGCTGCACAACTAGTAAATAATGTTAAAATGATCAAAATGGTGAAAAGGCTAAAAGAGAAATATAACAACATAAATCACTGCAGCTCACCTCTCCATCAGGTCCAATTGCGCTGGTGCCTTCGCCGTCTCCATCCACTGTCTACACAACAAACACATCAATCATTTCAGACGACTCAAATGGTGTTATTCTATATAACAGCGGGATATGTTTTCAGCAAAGGTAAAACCATCATTACAGTAATACATCAGTAATGGTGGCTCTATAAAGGTTTGGCTTGATTTGAATAGTTTACTCCATTCAAAAGGTAGAGTCAGTGATTCTGGAGAAAACGCTTCTTCTGCCACCTATCCGTACTGTGTTTGCGCTGAATACAAAAAATCCAGTGTTAATACACAGCCTAGGCACTGTAAAATGTGTATGTTGCTAGCTAGGGTGTGTGCCCCCTTTGTTAACATATGCTTTTTTTTACAGACCAGTATACAGAGCCTAGGCTGTGTACCCCAACAAGGTGTTTTGTTCACAGTACAGACAGCAAGCAGATCGCAAGGATATACAGCTCTGGAAAAAATTAAGAGACCACCCCAAATGTTCGGTGTCTCTCGTTTTACTATTTATAGGCATATGTTTGAGTAGAATGAACATTTCGGTTTTGGAATATAAACTAGTGACAACATTTCCACCAAATTCCAATACATTTTTTGTCATTAAGAGCATTTTCAATAAGTTATGTAGAGATGAAGATTTAAGAAAAATCCAGACTGGTCTCTTAATTTTTCCGGAGCTGTATTCTCTTGATTTTGAAAACAAGCGTTCTCCAGAATCGCTGACTCCACCTTTAAAGGGCAAAGTAACTTGGCCTTAAAGCAAATGCTTCACAAAGGAAGAGGAGATTATATAAGGTACTTGGCATTTAGCTTCCATATTGCTTCCGAAATCATTACAGTTTAGGCGCGATTCCCAGAATCATCCTCACACATGCTCAACTGAGGTGATGGTCACAGTCACACTATTAAACAGCTAACATCAGTGCCAGGGATCTCAGACAGTAGAGTGTGTGCAGGTTTTGGGCGCACGATGGGCTCATTGATTAATTCAAGCCTCTCTGACAAGAAGCTGTGAAATGATGCGGAAAAGATGTCAATGAGCCTGAGACCCTCTTAATGCTTTAAACCACAAGAAAGGCTATGTAATCATGCCGTCATTCTGGAAGACACTTGAAATTTACAAAATAATGGACCATGAGAATAAGGTGATTATGATGATTGCATTATAGTTCATGTCACAGTATAAATGTGGTCGATGCTCTAACGGAAGATTGGATTAACGTAATGTATTAATATACTATACCACAGCAACACTGAATGACTACGCATATAATGTGTTTGACTGTATTTTGACCAAAATCTTTAATTTAATTTAATTTAAAGTAATGTTCTGCTTAGGTCATGCGCCTATTTAAAAAAAATTGAAAAATATAAATGTGGCCTATTTTGGTCACATCTTTTACACCACACAAGTATTGAGAAACAGACTAAAACACATTGTTGATTTTGCCATTTTCAAGTTTGTTTTTGACTCAATGGGAAATCGATCGCAGCAATTAAATGCAATTGTGGAGCAACAGTTTTTCAGAACAGTGTTTTTCAGATACTGGTGCAATAGGAATCCTCACTTGACCACCACCAACATTTCAGTCCCTACCTTCTTTTTCTTCTTCTTCTTCTTCTTGTCCTTGGCGGCCTGGGCGGCTTTGTGTTCGTACACCAGCGTGGTGAGGTTGGCCACGTATTCATCCGTCTGCTGCAGCAGGTAGGCCAGACGCTTGTCTTTCTTCTGGTCGATAAGCTTTCGGTAGCCCTCCTCATCTTCAGCCTGCGTGGGGGATGGGGGTTAGTGACAGGAAGTTTATGGTCTCAATTCAATTCAATTCAATTCAATTCAATTCAATTCAATTCAATTCATACAACTTTCTTAATTCCACTAGAGACTATTGGTTTTGAGCAGCAGGTTGTCATGTACATAGAACAAATGTCACAAGAAGATCAAACAAATACACCAAGGTCCTTAGATGTGGAGTAAATAAATCAATACATTATACAAAATGTTAATACTATAAAAGTGATATGCATAAATAGCGCTAAGATAATAAGATATCAAAAATAACAACCACTGCCTTAAAGTGGGTGATATAAATGGCAAAAAGCCGACAGACTAAAGTCCACGAAATGAGAGGGAATACAAGTGTGTGTGTGTGTGTGTGTGTGTGTGTGTGTGTGTGTGTGTGTGTGTGTGTGTGTGTGTGTGTGTGTGTGTGTGTGTGTGTGTGTGTGTGTGTGTGAAATCAACCCATTAATGGAAATATTCTTCAAAGGTACAGCAGAGAGCCGGAGGGCAATTGTGACTTGTTCAAGAGCTTCTTCCTTGTTTCAAAAATAACATAATATCATCAAAATAAACATTGTTCTGTTATGAATTGGGAACTGCACAAATATGCAGACAACACCGCCATCTGCTGGACACCTTTATACACAATTATCCAAATAACCAAAATGGTAAATATATATGTTTAAGATATATATTAAAACATTACTTTTTTTAAACAAAATGGCTAATGGTACTTTTTTTTCTGTTTCATGCATTTCACCTCCTATTCTTTTGTACTATGGACAAACTACATCAACACAGTGGAATATCACTAGTGAAAACACTACACACAGTACACAGTATACCCCTTTAATTTTGGCTACTTTATGTTTAAATCATGGTTTGAAAGGTTGGAGGAAATGAAACTGTTAAGGCCATTTCACACGTGAGGTGTTTTTTGGCGCCAGCTAATGCGTTCCCCATGGAGAGCCGAGGGTTAAGAGGAGGCGCAGCGTTCTGTCAGGCGATTCAACAAGCGGGTGTACAAGTGCGCTCTCGTAGGAGCCGTTGGAATAGATGAGAACTGTTTATTTTTTTTGACGCAGTGGTTGAAAAAAATCTGAATCGCGCTCCTCTGCCCGTCACTTCACACAGGGAGCGCAACGTGATGCCGCAGGGCAAGGCAACACAACTCTATTCCTCTGACCTACTGCAGTTACAATGATGGCAGATTGCTGATGGTAAGTTGCTTGTTTGACACGTTTATTAGGGATGGGGCCGATCTGATCCAGTATTGGTATCGGGTCCAATATGGCCGAAATCTGCGTATCGGATATCAGACTGACAGCTCCGATATTAAAAAAAACATATTTATTTATTTTTTTTACCATGAAAGAGCGAACGAGCCGTGCGAGCATGCACCGACGTTCGGTGGAGGGAGAGAGGACACCTAATTTGACATACAGTACATATCAGTTTGTTAGCCAGTGAGCTAACCAAAGCTAATCCAATTCAAGGAAGTGGAGAGGCTTCTGCACTGTGACAAATTCTACTAAGTAAAATACAGCCAGAGAGAGGAAGACTGTTCAGACAAACAGACCACCACATATTCTAGTGGGGCAGAAGCGATCATTGAGAAGGATTATTTTTGTGGGACTCTATAATTGATATTTTCATTAAAATATTGCATAGTCTGCCTTTAAAATAAACCTATATGCATTTGTGTATATTTCTTGCTATTTTAAATTAGAATTGGTTAAGCCTTCCTAGCCTTACACATAACATCACCACCAACAAAAAAATGTATAACAAATATGATATCGTATCGGACAATATCGGTATCGGCCGATATCCAAAACCCATATATCGGAATCGGATCGGAACTAAAAATAGTGGATCGGTGCATCCTAACGTTTATAAGCAGAGACTAATGGGAACATTTCACAGGGTCACCCCTCAATGACCTCTCCATTATAAATGAAAGGTTGGGTGAAAAAAAAATAGTGAATGTGAAATGTGTATTACTGAAAGGTGTGTATTTATATTTGACGTCCAGGACCTTACCATAAGTCTCCTCATCCTCTCTTTCTCAATTCTCTCCGTCTCTTTCTTCTGCTCGCGCTCGGTGTTGGTGTGCCAGTTGGCCACGGCGCGGGTCAGCTTCTGGTTCTTAGCCGTAATGGAGCGATGATACTCTTTGAAGTCCTTCGCATGCTGAAGGATACTGTTGAGATATTCCTGGAAAAATAAAAAAAACACATCATAAGAAATAGTAAATGGACTCCACTTATATAGCGCATATCACACACACATTCATACACCGATAGCAGCAGCTACCACGCAGGGTGCAAGCTAACTATCAGGAGCAATTCGGGGTTCAATGTCTTGCCCAAGGACACTTCGACATGTGGCGGGGAGGCGGGGAATCGAACCACCGACCCTGCACTCCAGTGGCCGACCGCCCTACCCGCTTCGCTACAGCCGCCCACAGACAGAAAGACTTGTTGAAGTATAAAAAATATTGTGACAACACGACTAAACTAGTAAAAACTTATTGTGTAAAGTGACAGTCAGGATCCATGCTGGGACTCTATGATGCTGGCATGTTGTAAGCCTACAGATTTCTGACTTTGTTAAATATTGTTTTTAACTGTGGATTTCCACTGTCAAGATATAGACTACTGATGTAGGGGTAATATCAATTTGACAGGGTGGCTTATACAATGTAACACATCTAAAATGCAAAGGGAGATGAGAGCACCTGTCTTTTAACTTTAAAAAATAGGATAGGATAGTAGGGAGCTTATTAAAAGTAAGTAGGTTAGATTTAAGGGGAGTATTAAATTATGTAAATGTACTTGTTCAAGGCTATATTTTTAGGCTGTGTATTTTTGTTAAATAAAAAAATAATAATCTGAAGAGAGCTCGTTATGTAAAATAGGCAGACATTTTTCCCTGTTCCATTGCCTCATGAAGAGCCATAGACATTTGAAACGTGCTATGGCAACATTTTAAAATAAATCTTTGCTCCCCCGAGAGCCCCACTGCTATCCCAGAAGGGCGCCATCACGAATGTTCAAAACGCCTCCAAATGCCCCGCTGATGTGTCTCACTCTGTCTCACTCGTAGAATAAACTCTGTGATGTCTTGTTTGAATGTGTTCTTTTCTTCATCTTATCAATTTCAGTTGAAGCTTGTAGAAAACCGTCGGGGGAAAATGTTGAAGTTTTCTTTTGGGGGATTGGAACACAGGGCTAGAGTGGATCACCTGATGTTTCTGTCTGCGTTTCTTCTCCTGTTCCAGTTTCTGCTGTTTCTCCAGCTTCTCAGTCATCCTGGCCTCTCGCAGTGTCTGCCTCTTGCTGCGTCGGTAAGCCTTGGAGTTGAGAGCTGTCTCCAGGGTGGTGTCACGCCTCATGCACGCCACCACATCCTGCCTCAGCTAGAGAAATATAAGCACACGTTATACACCGCAGTCCATTTACACATACTAGTGAAAATTAAACAGGTTAATAGTAGATTTTGAACAGCAGAGTGAAACAAATAAATAAAAAGGCAGCTTATGAGGCATTATTAAATGTCTTAATGACTTGAAACCAATTAAAAAACAACTTGGAGGTAATGGTTTTTTAATGATGGTATTTAAGTGGTTGCCGGTGAACCACTTGAGAAGATATTACAATTCTGGAAGTGCTCGAAGACAAAAAAAATTCAAATGACATGAAATACATTTGTTATACATTTGACTATTTTACATGATGAGAATATTTGTTGTTGTTGTAATATTTATAAGACAAGGATGAAATTGCGAAGACCAACTGTTTGACTACTGTTTAAAAAAATAAAATTTCTAAATATCAGTAGAATGTACATTTGTGTAAATTACATTCTTAAACATAAAAAATAACTCATTTTATAAAATGTCAACCATTTTGACTGGTGAGGAACTTAAAATAAATCAGAAGGAGGGAACCCAAGGCAGAGAAAATGTGTGGATTCATTGAGCATGAGGTAATGAATTAAAGAGGAACTTGTCCTGGCACAGTATCAATGATTAAACCTCCCTTTACTTTGAGTCATTCTGGGTGAATACATTGTTCTGTACATTGGCACATTGAACATGAAAAATAGTAAAACCATTGGTGTATTTGATGTATTTGCATTGCATATTGTGTCTGTGTTATTGTTTTTTTGCTTTGCTCGACGTCATTGTAAATGAAGGTCACCCCTGAATGATCTCTTGAGTATAAATGAAAGAGGACCTATTATGTTGTTTTTCATTCTAACTTTAGTACTGCAGTTTAAATAAACTATTATTTGAACAGGCAGGGACAGGGCGGGACAGGGTCAGGTCTGAGCGTATAGCAGCATGACCATACATGGAAAATCGGCTTTGTGTGACGTCGCACAATCCAGGAAACTAGGCAATATGGTGCCGCGAAGCAGGGAATTTGTCTAAATGCATGTACGTGATTATCTGACAATTTGGTATCATTTAGCATGACTGTATTACATTGTAACAGCATTTATAGGTCAGGAAAGATGAAAAAGCATAATAGTACTTTTTAAGGTTAACTGAAATAAATCACTGTGGTGTAGGCTACCTGTCGCTGGAAGTTGAGTAGCCTCAGAGCCTTGAGCTCCACTGTGGCTTTAGTCCTCAGGTCGGGCGGCAGAGAGCCGGGCAAACTCTCCAGTTCCTGGATCCGATGTGCAATCCGAGCCTGTAATCTGAACATTATGAAGGCAGGTGAGACAGACTGTAACAAACTGGTCTAAACACACTAACCTAGAAAGAGAATAAATGCACAAAAACAATGGGGGAACATTACAAAATTATTTAAAAGCTCTGATTTGATTGTTTCGATGATACAGCCGTCCCGGTGCTTCAGCTAATTGGACCCATAAGGGGAATAGAGGTGCGCTCTCGCTCGTCTCTTAGCATTTCTTGATGAATGCATCTCTCTCAAGTATGATCTGAGAGCACAAAGAAAAGACCATCAACACAGGAGCCTTGAAGATGTTTGCAGAAAAACAAGTCTAAGGGCCTTGTCTCAAGTGATGTTTAATTCATATTGCCATCAGCTGTCTTTGTTCTGCAGAAAAATAATAGAGCCTGTAATAACAAAATGATATAGTGGGCCTCCAATCTGAAGATGTCATTTATTGACTGGTTCAATGCTTTAATGCAGTTGAAGTTTGTTCATAAGTAAGAACAAATAAAAAATAAAACTCTAACAGTTTACATTGGTTACACAAATAAATTGTTTGCAAGTTTTGCTTTTGAGATAACTAATTTTTTCATATCGAGTTTATTTATTTGTGCTTACTACTTTTGGCACAAATCTGACTCCATAGCATAAGTGTTTCCAGACACACTTTTTAAAGGGGCCAGTAAAGGATCAGTACCTGTACTCTCTCTCCTGCAGTATCCCCACTGGGTCCAGGCCCTGTGGTTTCTGGATGGGCGTGACACGGTTTTGTTTCTGTTGCATCTGGAGCATTGGGGAGACCTGCTGCTGCTGCCCCCCTGGAGGCTGTGGAGCCCCCACGCCCCCGCCCTGCATGGGACCAGGGGGCAGGGCAGAGGCCTGGGGTGGGGCAGGGGACGGACGCCCGCTGGGGACAGGGGTCAGGTGCTTCTGAACCATGGACTGATTTTCAACACCCTGACCTGGAGATTAGATTAGATAGATTTTATTTGACATGGACATGACAATATCATTGGACGAAGTGGATGCATTGTTTTAAGTGTGTTAGCATAAATGCTAGTTTTCAACACTTGTCCACAGGAGGCTTTTTAAAACAACAACAAAAAATAAACAAAGACAGAAACAATATGGAGACCAAAGACGTTCAATGTTACTGGGTGGATTGTCATGTGGATAGATTGATACAGTCAGAACTATTTTAATAAGATTTAATAATAATAAATAAGGGACCTACGAAAAACAAATAAAATAGAATTTAGAAAGGTAGCTGTTATAAGTAAATGCTTCAACCTGCACCTTTTCAGTTAGTATTGAGTATAAACAATGACACTGTATGAATTATGTGACACCTTGTGTTTATTTATAAAGATCTTTAGTCTATCACAGTCTAAACACAGACACAGACTTTTCTGGTTTTCACAGATGGTTGACAGCGCATCTGACACCTACACACAACACTATGGGACATTCCCCTCCCAGGCCTGACTGCAGGAATATCACTGTCACTATGAAGTCACTACATCTTTGAATGGCTTTAAGTACAGTTTCTCACCTGGGAGCAATTTGCTGTCAGGCACCTTTCCAGGAGACATTTCTGTTTTGACTACCAAATGTTTTTTTCAGTTTAAATTGAATTCAGTGAGAGCTGGGTTGTTGGTGTTGTTTTTTTATTCGTACGTATGTGTATTTGTCTAACAATTCATGTTTTCTCTAAGGATTTGTTGACACTTATAACGCTTCTAAACATGTTTGTATAATGCAATGTATAAATATGTTTGTATAATGCTCTGTTAACATGCACTATGCATGTTGAGGACGTTTTTGAAGACTGCTGAGTTTAAATTGTGGTTATAATTGTAAAAAATGTCTTAAGGCCAGGACACACCGGTCCGACTACCGACCGTCACCAGAAAATGGAGTCTGCCGATTCAGGCAGCTCCATTCTCCCCGAAGCGGTCAAAAAAGTGCGAGGAACACACCGAGCTTGCGCCGGATGAAATTAAGTAGGCTGTTATAATAACATAGGTCATCATTATAACGGAGAGAATGCATGCTGCACACACACTCACACACACCTGTGTGTCCGCTCCTCGCCCAAACTACCTCGACTATTTCTGAAAACATGTGAAAACGTCATGCACGGACAATCTAATGTTGTGTGCTGATTGTGTTTAGCCTACATAACAATCCGAGCATTCTCCGATTCTGTTGATAGCTAAAAATCCTAAATCATGCTTGACAAAAGTGAAAGTAATAGGCCTATCTGCTCCGCTGCCGTGGCAGAGCAGAGACGGGCGAGCCCTCCACCAATCAGATTGCTCCGGCTGAAAGACTGGCCGACGCCAATTGAACATGTTGAATCGGCTGAAAAGAAGCTCAAAGACATCTACGACGGCCGACGTCAACGAACACACCAAACAGATTAGTGTCCCCGTCCCCTCCAGACTCTCCGACCATGTCGGACGCCCGATTATCGGGCCGGTGTGTCCTGGCCTTTAGCCACTACACTGAGACTTCATACCGTTCGGGACATGGAGCATACAAAAATTCTAAATGGACATCCTTAACAGCAATGTATGCAAATGGTGTTTCGCGGTAGGTCTCTTTGCAGAAGAAAAAAATTGTGTAATATTAAAGCTAAGTTCCTTTACCCTTGGTTTGTCAGCATCTTTCACACTGTCCCATTCAGTTTCAAATAATGCACTTAAGTCTCATTTCAAAGATAATCTAATGTCAAAGGTGATTTTTTCCGCATGGATGATTTAGGATTTAAGGAAATCTCAGACTTGGTACACAACACAAGTACAGTTACCATGATTTCAATCCACGCACAAGGTGCTGTCTTACCCTCAGACCAAGGCTTGGGTCCTGTGTTTTGATTGTGTCCTTGCATGGTTGGGGTTGGGCAGGGGCTTGACTGGGGTCCACCCATTGGTGCCATTGGCATTCCTTTCAAAACAATGATAATTTATATTTTAATAATTCATTCGTTGCATTTTTCAAATTGTATAACAGAATTCTATAATAATGTTTGGATTTTGCGTGCATCAGACACTGCAATGCTGGTGACTGACATAGTAGGAATTAAGGAATCATATTTTACCTACACAAACTACATAATATCCATTATATCAATGGTGTACAACACGTATTGGTTGATATCACATTTATTAATATTATATGATTTCTAACAAGTCTAACCATCCTAGCAGCAGGGAAATTTGACACTTGTAAAAATCTGTTAGAAATCCTGAATAAAATTGACACTGTGGAAAACGATCTGTGACACCTGGAAATTATCTGAATTTGAGAGCTTGAATCTAGTAGTTATTATGCCAATCTCTATTCAATGCAAGCTGACACACGGCTCCTGCCAGCTCACATCACATCAACTGCCCAGTCGCATTACAGGTGTGGATACTCACAGGCCAAAATCTTGGACACACTCACGCATGGACCAATTATGTGTTTAAAATGGCCTGGCTCAGATTTAATGGAGGACATGTAGCTCATTTTTAAAAGTGTCAAGCTTGTGCACATCTTAGGCACCGGACGATTATTTTTCCTCTGATAATCATGAATTACCTTTAATAGCAAACGATACCATCAGTGCAAAGAAAGCAGTTTTTATATTGTTTTTTATTAATGCCTTTGGTCAGTGAGTTTAAGAGGCTGTTCTATGTAACAAAACAGTCCTTTACAGTCTAAATGGCCTCACTCAGAATTACCACCGTCTCAAATTAACAAGTTTGTATCACTGTAAACTAGGGCTTCACAAAACGAGGAAAATGTATTGTTATTGCATTTTCCACATTTGATTACAGATAGCAAAGACTGCATATACTGCAATAATTAAATGGTAGCGTATTCCATGTGCTATGCATTCAGACTCTGCATGTCAATATATGTGGCCAATCAGATGTAGTTTACCAGAAAATGTTGTATGGGGAGATATGAGGATGTTTTACTGAAGTGATCAATAATTGATAAAACAATGTTGTTGGAATGGAAACAATTTTCCAGTGTCTGCATAGACTACTTACTATCTGGTGTAAAGACATTAACACTGTATATTTAAGTATTTTAAAAATGTATCGCAAGTGATATAGTCATTGCAATATCCTACAATCTAATCACAAATCACATGTTTTCATGATCTCACATAGCCCCACTGTTAAACTGTCCCTGCGTTCCAAATCACATAGTTTTTCTTTTTACTACACTACATACTAAAGTACAGAAGAGTTTTAGGGCCACAAGAGAGAGGAAAAAAAATTTGATAAGGAAGATTTTTTTTCATTATGTCGAGAAATGTCAAGAATAAAGACGAATACTCCAAAATGCTATAGGAGCCAGTGGGGCATTTCTGTATTTTCAGCATACTACAATTGACGTGCATGTATTGGGACATTCTTAATCTTTTTCTGGCATACCAAATAGTAGGGAAGTATGGGTATTGGAATGCAGGGTGTATCTTCTTACCTGGGGGCCTGTTGTAAGGACTAGCACTAGGCCCCTGCTGCTGATGCTGCTGTTGTTGTTGTTGTTGTTGATGCTGCTGCTGCTGTTGCATTGTGGGTAGAGTCCTCTTGCCCTGCACAGCCAGCTGGAGGTTCTCGGGCAGTGGTTGGCCACGGCCCAGGATCTTGTAGGCGAGTATCTGAGCTCTGAGCTGCTGTAGCTGGACCGGGCTGAAGGCAGAAGGCCCCCGTCCCTGCTGCTGCTGCTGCCCCATAGGGGACATGGAGGGCATGGCACCTTGGGGATCCATGGGCATCATAGCACCGGACTGGGAGGGGGGTATGTGGGGCGGAGTGGGCCCACCACCGCCTCCTGACATGGGGCTAGACGCGTGCTCGTGGACGCCCATGGGGGATGGATGAGGGGACAGATATCCTTAAGCAAAACAGAAATTGAGTGTTTTTTTGTTAAAATTTAACTTGTACAAAAATGTATATTAGTAGTCTAAAACCAGTGTTACCCAACCTAGGGGTCAGAGCCCAACTAAGGGGTTGTAAAATATATCTGAGGGAGTAGCAAGATTATTTACAAAACATAAATCCTTACTTTTTTCTTGTATATGAATTAATTATTTTACCTCTTCAAACTTATAAAAAGTATTGTATTAAAAGAAGGTATAATCACCATTAAGTTGGCTAAGTACAATGTTGAGGGACTTTTTTTAAGGAAACACTAGCATAAAAGGTTGGGGACCACTGTCTTAACTTAGGCAGCAAGAAAAGTTGCCTTACAACCAACTTTAAAAAAATATATATTTTTAATTTTGTGTGTGTGTGTGTGTGTGTGTGTGTGTGTGTGTGTGTGTGTGTTTAAAAAAAAAGGTTAGATAAAATACCTTGGCTGTGCTGGTCCATAGGACTCTGTGGAGGCCCCATGCCACTATGCAGAGATCTCATGCCCACTCCTTTCATGTGACCAAAGTGCATCGCGTCCGCCATCGACTTTTCATTCATCCCTTCCATTGTCTGAAAATAGAAAAATACCATTACATTCCTTCCTTGTATACACACACCCCAACCCCAACACATAAGACAGCTAAAGAATGTGATGGAAATTATCTGTCCATCAAATATCCCACATATTAAAATACCAATTTTGTTGATATTCAACATAAATTAGTCTTCTTGCACCAGTGGAGATGAACTGACACATGTAGATTACCACAGCAAGGATTTTTCTGTTTTAATTGTCTTTGATTTATTTATTTATTTGTGCTGTCAAAAAAATGTAAAGTGACAATTACAGATATAGCCCCAATCACTTGTCAAATATGCAAGACAAAAACAAAACAGATCCTTAAAATAGATGTAAAAAGAAACCTATCCTTGCTTTCTGGTGGACAAACTATGCCACAGACACTTTCTAAATTACTTTTAAATATGTTTGATATTTCTATACAGGCCAAAGGCATTGATTACTTGCTATTCATAATATATAAGAATATATAGGAGATATACCAGTCCGGCAGATTTATTGACCAGGCTCTTGTAACTTGTAATTCAATAAAAAACTCAGTCTGCTAATGAAAATGAAGAGTTTGAATTTCATGAAAGACATTGTAACAGTGATTTACAAACAACGAATTGCATTAATTCTCACTTCTGACTTTTAACCTCAAATAATAGTACAGCAAATCTGTCCAATACCAATCACCATTAACATATGAAGGGGTTAATACTATTTCACATACTTGCCCTTCACAGCCAAACTTTGCTAAACTAAATGCATATATGGATGCATTTCTTTTGAAAGCATGTGCTTGTGCATGTTTTTCAAACATCTAGGTTTGTATTCTGTGTGTATCTGTGTGAGCCGCATCAAAAGACACATTTTCATTGGTGTCGACAATGTTGGATTTTTAGTTTTTTATTACATTAGATTAGTTTAGTTTTATTAGTTTAGTTTGTCAGGGACCATGTACAAAAAATGATATCCATCTCACAGAGAAAATATGCTTTGCACCAGATTAAAGCAGTTTTCTAATTTCAGTATGCAGGTCAAACACAGAATACAACAACACATACAATACAATACAAAACAAAATATTAATACATAACAACACACATACGCTACACAGGAAGTTACAATTTGCCTCTTCAGAATTAAAATGCAAAGTATAGTTTTTTTTTAATCTTTATCATTAAAAATAGAAAACTTTATTATTCTGACTTTGATTCTGAAAACTAAACAGTAACAACTAAGACAACACAGAGATATAAAACAATTACCACAAACTATAACACTGTTTTGGTCACATGGAAAGGGCTCTTCACGGCAGTGGCGCACTTTACCTTGTGCATAGGATACATGCCGTCCTGAGAGTAATCCCCCTGGCCCTGCATGCCATGAGGTGCGTTGGGTGTTCCAGGTCCAGGGCTGGGACCCATCATACTGTGAACAGAGCCTGGGGAAGGGTCCGGTCCAGGGCTGGGACCCAGGATAGGACCAGGGGACAGACCAGCCCCCGGAGAAGGGCCAGGATGGGACATACCACCTGAGGGGTCTGAAGGGGTGGACATCTACTGTATCGCTAGGAGGTCTTCCAGCAGCTGAGGGAAAGAAAAGAGAAACCGGTTACAAATACAATACACCTTTCTTTTTTTTCTTTCTTTTTTTATTATCTTGATTGTAAACGGGAAACCGATCAAAATGATGCCATGATTTTGACCTTCAAAATGTAAGGTGGAATTCTGCTTTTTTCTTTTTTTTTTTGCGATGCATTTAATTTAAAACATAATGTTCATTATCATTTAATAAAAAATGCTGCTAAAAGACCACATAAAAGAGCACTCATAACAATTATAACACTGCTATTTTCTTGGACAGGATAACTGCATTACTTCAGCAAACATTTCCTTTTAAGGTGGAGTTTTTAAAAAAAAAACATGCTTATTGTGGCAAACTTTTTGGTCTCCCTTGTAAACAGAGTCCCCTCATCTCTCTCTTATTTTCTGTCAACTGTCAATGAAGGCATAATGCGTGGCCAGTGTTTCATGTCGTCAGATTGTGTATCTTAAGAGTTTAAATGAATGAAATCAACTGTCAAGCTTCATTATGAATCAGGAAGAGACTTAGCAATAAAACTTGTTCTGATTATGAAAAGAGCTGATCACATACACAGCAGGCATCTCCGATATTCAACAGTAACGCTGCATTCAGTTGACATAGCGCTGTCATCAATGCTGTCAAATCATTTCCAGTCTCAAAACAGATTTAAATTAATATATTATATTGCCAATAACGTGCTGAATAAACGCTATACGTATTATATAACCAGGGTAGCGGTTATGTTATAAGGTTGTTTCCTTGTGCTTCTGTCCAGTTACGGTTACATCGCTGTTAGCTCGGTAACTATCACTCTGATTGGATCATGGCTTCCCCCAAAAATAGGTGGCCATCACGGATATACGTGCAAAAATCAAATTTTTGATTAAAGTCAAGCTCCTTATATGCCCTTGGCGACATTCTTTCATATAATAAACACGTTTTAACGTCACATTAAAGAGCACAGTTTCACTGAAGACGCGATAATAACGTTTTCGTGTTGCATTTGTTCGACCGTTGAGGAACTTAGCTTACGCTAGCTGACGTGAGCTAGCTGTTAGCATTACAACCACTAGCCTGCTAGCAAACTATGTCGGTGTCAGAAAGTTTGGACAGTTAGCAGCACGACGAGTTAATATTTAACAAGAAAACAGCGCCGATATGCAATTTACCTTTCGGCTGATCTGTAACTGCACACAATTAGGCAAAAATATTCTTCAAAATATGACTGCTGTCCATAAGTTCACTCCCACCTCTGTGTTGTTTTGCTAACACATTAAACTTTTCCCTATGTAGCCATTACTGATTTGTCAATGTCACCGGAAATCCCCGCCCACCTGCACAATGATTGGCTGGATCACACGTCAATCATCGTATGTTGTTGGGCGTGTGTCACTGGCTGTATATTACTGTAAGTGGGCTACCATTGCTGCAAAATTGTGGTTTGCGTGGCAGACAAGACGATACTGTTATGATACTCTAGAAGTTTTACTACAAACATAGGAGATCTCAGATATGTGTGTGTGTGTGCGTGCGTGCGTGCGTGCGTGCGTGCGGGTGTGTGTGTGTGTGTGTGTGTGTGTGTGTGTGTGTGTGTGTGTGTGTGTGTGTGTGTGTGTGTTTCAACCATTAGGAATTTAATAACTCTAAGTTTAATAATATGATAAGCAACAAGTGCACATGTGAAATAAGTTATTATTAGATATGCTTATAGATAGATAGATAGATAGATAGATAGATAGATAGATAGATAGATAGATAGATAGATAGATAGATAGATAGATAGATAGATAGATAGATAGATAGATAGATAGATAGATAGATAGATAGATAGATAGATAGATAGATAGATAGATAGATAGATAGATAGATAGATAGATAGATAGATAGGTGGCCAATCATTTGGCTTTAGAAAAAAGCAATTTAGTTTGTGCGGTGGCTAAACATAGACACACAAACCTAAATACATTTTTTTTCAGTTAAACAACTTTTCAAATGTATATTTTAATGTCACAAATGATCAAAACTAGTACAAATGGTTTCAATTCATGGTTGTCAAGGGAGATCGCTGACCTAAATTGAATAGAGGGTTGAATATCTGTATGTTTGCATACTAGTTGGTCGCTGAAGGTTGGAGAAATACTTATGAGGACAGGTTATGTATCAACATTTGAAGAAATGGTTAGGCCACAGGAAACATCATCATCAGACTATGTCCCTTAATGTAAGTATCAAATAGTGTACCATTAAGTGTTGAAACGGGGGAGAAAAACATATAACACATTTTTGATAGTGCTATATTTCCTATAGCTTCTTGTGGAAATATTTAGTGGGAAAAACCAAAGGCTCAAATGTTCTGAATGTGCCCTCCTTAAAGTGAGCACAAGATGGCAGCAATGACCAGCAGTTGCCACAATAAAGTAGCCTCTGTACTAGCTCTGTGCTGTAACTCAGAAGCACCTGGCAGCTTGTAAAATTAACCCCAGTCATCTGAGCTCTGAACAAACATGCCATGCCCAGAGTGATTGAGTGTTGACCCTCATTTACATACACTAACTTCTGATGATATAGCAAAGCGGACATTCAAAGGCAAGCCACGCAAATTACACACAGGTTTAGTCAAGCGCCATTTGCATTCATGCTGACATCAGAAACATTGTTTTCTTTTCCGTATGAAAAGTTAAAGTTGTTTTTACAAGAGTAGGCTATGTGTTTGTTTATACGCGACAGAGATGTAATTTTTTTTCTGTGCTCATTTTTTTCCCCCCTACATAGTACAGTCCATAATCTGTCTGCATTTACATCAAGTGTATGGTATCCAAATAAATTAGAATTAAAATGTAAGAATTTTAAGGACAGGAATGTGTGTCAATATTAAAATGTTCTTTCTCTTACCTTTTACTAGATCTGCCGTTTGTATCTGTGATCTGGTGTTGCAAATATTTAGTTACTAGATGATGTAGTGTGACTATTTTATTTTTCACCAAGTCAAAGTCCCGTGTAGCTCTTTACATTTGGCCGACATAAAGCGATTATGTTTTTTTGTCTGATCTCAAACAATTTGTATGGAAAATATGAGGCATGCATTGAGATAAATTAGAATATTTAAAATGTTAGACTAATTCCACCAATGTTGAGCATATGTTCATATTTAGCCATCAAGTATCATTATTATTTTAGAATTTGTTCTTAGCTATCAAGTTATGTATGTGTCTGTCGATCGGTCTGTCTGTCTGTCTGTCTGTCTGTCTGTCTGTCTGTCTGTCTGTCTGTCTATCTATCTATATATCCAGCCATCCATACAACTATCTGTCTGTCTGTCTATATATCCATCCATCTATCCATCTATCTATATGTCTAATCTATTGACTAATATGGGATAGGAGAGAGAGAGAGACACAGACAGAGACAGAGACAGAGACAGAGACACAGACACAGACACAGACAGAGACAGAGAGAGAGAGAGAGAGAGAGAGAGAGAGAGAGAGAGAGAAATAGAGAGCGATCTACCTCTGTGTCTATACGAGCAATGACACTCTGATGACCTTGTAAGACAGTCAAAGCGCTGCAGGATGATGGGCCCATCATTTGAATACCTCACATGTCAATAAACAAAGCCGCACATTTTAAACTTTGATCTTGACTTCCCCTCCTCAACAATTCTGCCTCTCTCTTTTAGATGTCTCCATAAAAAGGATGTGCTCAGGGTTCCTGAATGGAAATTTTTACACAAATAAAACAAACGCTATTAACTATTGCGGTCAGAAATTCACCGAGCCAGGAAAGGGCCCCCGCCGCAGTCATTTGTCAGTGAAAGGGCTTAGTGGTTGTGGCTTCTATTCACCTTGAAACCCCAGTAAAAGAAGGCTCTGGTGAATCGCATGGCATGACAATTTATTCAAAGTCTACAGGTTTTAAAATGGATGGGCTGAACAACAATGGAACGCTCAATAAAGAAGAGGCTCCCTTAAACTCATCTTTATTTGCCCTTTTTCTTTGATAAACCTCATTACATTACATTTTATTTAGCTGACGTTTTTATCCAAAGCAACGTACATTAAGTGCATTCAACCGTGAAGGTACACACTCAGAACAACAAGTATCACGTAAGTAGCATACTATAGTTTAAAATAAACCAAACTACAAAGTGCCACACGGAGATGTAACAAGTGCAAAGTGTCTGAAGAGATGTGTTTTAAGGCTGCGGCAGAAGATGTATAAACTATCAGCTGATCTGATGTTAATGGGGAGCTTGTTCCACCATCATTAAGATTAATTAGTCCCTATGCAGGCAAAAATTCAATACATTAGACCTGGATCAATAGTTTTTCGCACTATAAACCAAAAAAATTAAACTGTTACAAAATTCCCATCCTTCTTAGATGTCTAATGCACATTGCAGTAGGCCTCTCCTTTAGGAAAGGTATTTATTCTATTTCTTAGACATAATGTCATCACAGTCCTTTCCATAACATGATGCTGTGGGTACTACCTTAAGCTTTAAGATTTAGCCAACTTTGAACAGCTGTGTATTAATCATCTTCATGTATTTTTAGCTTTATGAAAATTAATGTCTTTTTTTTGGATTTACTGTCACACAGACAAACAAACTCACACACACACACACACACACACACACACACACACACAGACACACACACACACACACACATACTTTCGCTGTGTTGTTGTCCACAGGTGTGTGTGCAAACAAAGAGAGGGTTATAATTAGTTTTACATGAGCCACATTTGGCAGCGGGCTGTTTGCTTTCTCTCTCCGCGTTATCTGAGAGTTCCCAATTTGAATAACCCAATAGCTTACATTGTGGTGCACTTATTATTTTATTTTTCCATCAGATGATGATGGAGTGGTTGTTTAAACAGAGAAGACAGACAGTATGGAAATAATAAAGAGGCCATATTTACTACGAGCAAATGTGTTTGTTTAGTTGGTTACAGCTTACTTTAGCCTAGATATGTTGCTACTTGTGTAGGATGTCAATGGAAGCTAGTGTACATATTATGATATATTAGCTTTTTCCTCTTGATTCATTTTTCTTCCGCCTCTCTTTTCTTCTCTTTGTATTTTCTTTATTCGTGTAGCCTACTTCAAATTCTTAAAATTTTTTTTACTGCCAATGCTATTTTAAAAGTCCAGTCACACCAAAGACAGACACAGATATATGAATCCACACATGGATGATATTATGATAAAATACGTTATTCAAGAAGTTAATCGCCTGCCTGGTTGCATTAGGTGCTGTTTATACGAAAACACGAAACGGGGCATCCGAGAAAATACTTTTGCGGATGCACTATATCATTTACATGAAAACAGCAAACGCAGGCATGAAACTGCAAGTTTTTGAGATCAACTCCCAGGGAGGAAATTTTGGAAAACACAACTGTTTTGGTTTATTTTAAACACCCAAACGTAAAGGGGCCCTTTGGACAGTCACATATTTTTGGTGCTAAAATGCTAAAATGCTAGGCTATAGTGTGGTCAACCCCAAAAGTCATCGGTCAGTCAAAAGTCAGACAGACTAAAAACTGGTGTTTAGCGTCAGCACTGCGCGGTTA
>NC_137231.1:29560837-29623337 GCF_949987685.1 Ammodytes marinus
ATGCTACTTTGTAATTCTACATTTCAGAGAAAAATATTGTACTTTTCACTCCACTACATTTGTTTAACAGGTTAAGTAACCATTTACCTATTAAAGCCTCTATCCAAGCACAAAGGTGTTTTTAATTGAGCCTAACTGATAAGTCAGTTCAGTGGAGCTACGCTGGGAAATTCTGTGAACTTACAATAGCAAAGCGGCCCCGCCCAAACAGGTACACCAACATCAACAGAAGCTCTAATTAGGCAACGTAAGTGAAAACACCTGTGTGGGTTGGAATATGGGAGTGCAAGGGCTTTGAGATTTCCCAGGCAAATTACTGAATATGATACCTTTATAATAGGATGCATTAATGATAAAACTGCAATTATTCAGGATCGGCCTCCTGTCTGTACCTTGTGTTAAAACTCTGTAAACTGGCATTTAAACAGATATGTTAACAAAGGAGCCCACCATGGCTAACAACATGCCCATTTACAGAGCCTAGGCTAAGAATTAAACACTGAAAAAAAGTATCTTCCCAAAATAAAGTCAGGACTATACTCTGCCATACCTATACTCAAGATTATTATCTTAAAGGCTGAACATGAATATAATATGATATTCATGAATCATGACGTGATCTTCATTTGTCCAGATCTTCTCCTACATGCAAAGGATTAAACACTTGCCTTTCAAACGTAAACCGACATGGTTTTTCCTTTTCAAAGATTTGACTGACTTTAAAACTATATATCCAGAGAGCCACAACATCAAACTTTCAAAGCAGAACCGCCTGTTCCCTTACGTATGGAAAAGTTATTTATGACGGTGTCATTTGTAATACATTCAAAGCCTGTATTACCCAGCTATTCAACTCCTGACAGGCTTTCCGCTCAACTCAACTTTTACTTTGTCTGAAAGAAAGAAAGAAAAAAGCTCACACATGAACTGAATGGCATCTCTGAGAAGGTGTGCTGACGTAAATTCGGGTTTGATTCTATTTTTATTCCGACTCAAATAACACAAGTTACAGGAAAGAAACATAGGCTAGCTGAAAAAAAAAAGCCAAACATGCCTGGAATTGTCACAGTGATGCGTTTTCCAGAAGGTTTTAAGCCGTACAGCTGGGATAAGTTTGTTCAGGCAAATTGCTTTCGCGAGTCCACATCAGTGAAATGTAGACAGCGTTGGCCGTGTGCCATGAATATAGCAGCCGGGCCCACTTGCAGTCATCAGGAGGAATTCACTTTGCAGTCAAAAAGCAGTGAAGGAAGGGGAATAATTATGTGACCATGTAGAAACCTGTTTTGATGAAAGACAGTGAAATGTGTGAACGCTGACGGTAGAACACAGTGGCCCACTGTCAGTTTAAAACACTTCACATTCACTTTTATTCATCAACGTCCAAAATGTGTCAAAACTGTTTCATTTTACTTTAAGCCTCCGGGAAAACCCCCCCCCCCCCCTCTATCATCACAGGTCTCTGACTTTCAATTATTTAGGAAAGGTTAACTCAAGAAGCCTTAAATTAATCTCTTAAGCTAGCAAACCTATTGGGGAGTTTGAAAAAAAAAACATGTTTTGTTATAAACACTGTCTCCTAAAAAACCCAACTTACCCTGAAGCCAAAAGCTGAAAACAGCGTAATATGTGTTGGATTTTCAAAGTTTTGATTGTCCGTGAATGCCCCTCAACAATTTATGGCGTCATTAACTAATGCAGCTCCAAAGTTAAGCCAAAAAAAAGCAATTCTTCATCAATATCTCGCATTCCATCTGTCACTTTTCAAATATTTGCCAAAAAAAATTAACCATTCACATGATCAAGATACTGAAAATAACTTAAAATTCTGCCATCCTTACCACTACTGGGGCAGCCATGTTTGTTTGTACTGTGATGTATAGCCATGTGGAATTCATACATTCAATACAAGAATGCAGAGTGGATAAGCAGTCTACAGGCCAAAGGAGCTGGGCCTTTCTACATACATATATATTGTGCTATTCCTGCGTTAGCCGCTGTTGTGCTAAGCTATCAAGACTATATGGTTAAGGAACCCAAACAATACAAGTGTATTGTAAAAACACATCAGCTAAAACTGAATGACATACAGTATTGGCTTTGAAGCGATTGGAAACGGAAGTAGATTTTGCAGCGGAATTTCATGATTTGATCTAAAGTCCTTTTCATGAAGCGCTAATATTATTTTTTCATTCATCTGTGAACTGATCATTGCAGTAATAACAGTGTCTGAGTGCTTTAGGCTTGGGTTGAGTTACTTCATCCTTGTGTAAATTATTGTTTTCACAGAAATTCATGACAATTCTTTGGCATCATAAGCGCATATTACATTCAATGGAATTCAATATTTTAAAAAAAATATATAAATAGATCTGATACCAGTTCCTGTAACTTCAGCTCAGCATGACAGATTTGGTTTTCATTGCTTTCACACCAGGTGGGAAAAAAGAGTGTCAGAAGGGTTCCTGTTGTTGGCTAAAATGTCTAAGCCAACGACATTATTTCTCACGTTTGGAGGAAGACACATACGCACAAAAACGCTAACATGGGCCGAGCTTCATTTAAGTGCTCGCCAGATGCTCGATACAGCTCTAAGTGAGCGTGAATACAGTGTTTTTAGTTTTCATATCTCCTCCCTTCGGCCGCGTTGAAAGCTTCTCCCTCCCTGCATCAACATGGACTGTGCTGAACCCCTGTTCCAGAAACACAGTCAAAGCACTGGCCATTTGTTTACATGTTCCACTTTCTTTTGAGCTGCTGTCTGCTATTATCAGATCGTCACATGCATGAACCAAAAAGCTACAAATGTGAAAAAATTAGACACATAACATGCCATCACTTTCCAATTATGTCAATGGGTGTTGTCTTAAAGTGAAAGTGCGTAACTTCTGTTGTACCATTTAGGATTTCTGAGTAATTACAGGTTACAGTAATCTATATGAGGTAAGCCTTTGGTAAATGTGTATGGATTTTATAACTTCTGCTGTACAGTAAGTCCAGGTTTTTTCTTAGCAGTAGAATCAACAACTGAAACATTTTGTGGTCTCTTCTTGAGCTTCTGCACCAGTGTCAGGGGAGCGACACCAATTTGTAAACGCTGCCATACTGAGACGGTTTTGTGGAGCTGACAGGCTTAATCAACTTTGCTTAAACTCATTTGGCAATGGCTTGAGTGTAACCAACATTCATTTATATGAAAAAGTTACACACCATAGCTTTAAATACCATGTATAATGTCTACTGTAGAAGTTGAATGTTTTTTTAAAGAAACTTTGACTTAAAACTATCAGAGCAGACTCGTTGACAGCACTGATTTTTTGCATTTTTCTTCATGTTTCACTTTTTCAAATATTGCCAGTTAACGGTAACGCGCTGTGACTTAACGGGGAACAGGTGGACCTCCTTAAGCTGTAAGAAAATAGCAAAAGCATAACAAGGCCCCTGTGGTTTCCCCTAAGTGTGCCCTCATTTACCATATACACCCGCATATATCAGGGTTATAATCATTAACAAGCAGTTCAGCCCGAGTTCAGTGTGCAACCAGCCAGCCTGTGCGAGCCTGTTTGTGAATGGGATATTTTGGTTTTTCTCCCAAACCACACAGGGGAGAGAGACTCGACCAAATGTTATGGTTTACTTTTTTTTTCCACAGAGTTCAATAGGGAACGATTTCCTTTCACTGCGGAAACAGAAATCAAACGGGATTGAGTTGCAAATAATGGAGCAGTGCTGAAAACATGGCCACCATTAAACATGGAAGACACATTATTTGAGTTTTGACACAAAAAAAAAAAGGAACTCAATACGGTGCTCCCGCAGGCGCCATTGTCCCGTTTTGCCCCCAAAATAGCGATTAAGACTTCTATCGAATATCAGCGGGGGATCTTAAGTGGCTCTGGGGCAGCGTATTGTCTGCTAATATGCTTTCACCTTGTCTAAGAAACGTGATCGCGGGCAAGCTAATCTAAGCGCTGGTTGAATAAAAAGAAAAAGCACATGTGTACAACAATTGAAAACCTTTTTTGAGGAGGTAACCATTATACTTTTAAAAACATACTGTATACAGTAACCCTTTACTGCACGGTGCTTATCTGATATCCCTAGTCTTTTGTGCTGCACTCCAAAACCTCAAAGGGCCACAGTAAAGTCAGGGAATTTTGCGGCCTTAAGTATGAAAGAAAAAAAGAATGATACCTAAACAAACACTCTTAAAAAGTTGAGTGCTCTGGGCTTTAAGGCAGCCTTAAGCCCCCCCTACCCCCTCCCACCCCCCCCCCCCCCCTGTGTGCAACAATTACCCCTTTAAGGATTGGCTAATCCTGAAATATGGGCCTGTGACTAATGGCGGAATTTAGCAAGAAATCAGCTCCAGTTTCAGCGAAGGGTTTATTGACTCTAATGCATGATGCAGATACCTTTGGCTATGATGAATGAGCGTGGGGATACTGTCAGGTTCATACCCCACCCCACACACACACACACACACACACACACACACACACACACACACCCTTCCTCCTCCTCGTCTTTCACAGTCGCTATTGTGCAGGTGAAAATGAAAAGTGTCAGAGAAGCATGTAACAGGCCCTTTTCAACATCCTTGCCAAAAGAATCTAAGCTGTCACGTCTCGACAATGGCGTTGAATGAGTGGACTTGAGCTGTTTTGATTTCTTGTTGCTTTACAGGGCGAGGTGCCCAAGCGAACGCAGTGTTTTGTTTTGTTTTTCTCTTTATATCTATATCTATCTACCGTCTTTAATAAACTGCGATATTGTATCTTATTTTTGAGCATGTGCCAGCGCGCTCTGACATTTTTTTGCTACAGCGGGGAGATTGAGCGTTAAGTCACATGAATGGGGTTTTAGTGTAGTGCGCTCTCCTGCACAAACAAAGCATCAATCAGGCTCTGAATGTGACATCAACAGTGTTATGGATATGTGAAACGCCTTCGTTTGACACTGACGGGTACCGTGCCCATGATCAGTACAGATAAATCAGCCCCTTAAAAATGTTACCAGTCTCAACATACCCATGGAAAACACCGGTTTTATTTTGAAGGGAACAAATTCGACATTTGCACGCTCAGTGAAAGACGTGGATGATTGAAATGTCATGTGACAAAAAGTCCTTATAAGTTTTAGTTCAAACAACATGATTCAGATTTGAGATAAGATAATTTATTGATCGTTCACTGAACCATAAAAGCAAAAATAAACAATGTTGAATGCTAATGAATCTACAGTAATGTACTAGACAGCACAGGTATGCATATATCTGACACAATAAAGTTGCAATATTGGCAGAAGGAAACAAATGTCATACAGTATCTAGTAGTATTATGTGAATGAATGGATGGATGGAAAACAGAAGTGCAGAGTAATATTCTCCAAGTAATGCACTTTTACTTTGACAACCTGGTACTTTACTACATTAGTATTTCACGTTTTGTTTTTTACTGTAAAATGTCCCTTTCATTCCACTACATTTTGTAGTTATTAGCAATTTTGTAGATTATTCTAATAATTTAGTGCAAAATATTCTAATAAAATATGACCAGTAAGACATTCTTACTCACTTCTTCAATCTAGTGATTTGACTCTTTATTCCAAGGTCAATAAATGTTTATCATCACAGGAAAATAGCAAATCTTGGTAATCTGACATTAAACATTATCTGAAGAATTACAGAGAATTTACTGGACCTGTAGAACAGTCTATTTTTTAACCTTTATTTATACAGGTAAATCCCAATGAGACCGGAGACTCTTTTGCAAGTCTTTAATCCTTCAACTGATCTTCAAGTATAAAGATCTCTAAATAAAATATGGAAATATAAGCTTTACACCCTCCAATATTTAAATGTTGTGTCCTGTTCCCTTCATCACTTTTTAAGGTGATGAAAAAAAATATCAGAAAATGTTGATAACAAATGAAATGGTTTATGTAGTCCTGTTTCCTGATGATGATGTTTTAACTCAGGGTGGGAGGGATTTTGTAGCTTTCGTATTGTGTTTTTATAGAGCCAAAGAATTGCCATAAGTCGTTATAAGTTTATAACAAAATAAAGTTTGTGTTTGTTCCTTCCCCGTATTGGACTGTTTCCTTTAATCCTGCAGTAAATGTTAATCGCCGAGCAGCAACAGCAGCAGCATAAAACCATCACAAATATTCCTGAAAAGCTTGAATACATATTTACATAAAACACACACGCCGCGTTTGACCGCAACAGCCGCCTCCGCCACTTGTTTGATGTCAAATAGAAGATTATGATATAAGAAACGTTACCCTTTATAAAAACCCTGTTGTATAAATACAAGAAGCAACCTGCGATCTGTGGATTGTATTGTATGAATAAACAAGTGTATATGATATCTAAACAAAACAAAAAAGAGAATACAAGTACAGGACATATTGAGGCAACAATGAGTGAGAAGAACACTTGCCAAGTATATGAAATCGATGACTGCAGATAGACTTTATTTATCATAACATGTACTGTATGCTGGTGTTAGGTGGTGATTAGGGTTACACTGCCAAAAATATATTTTTTTTTAACTCTGGTCTATTTTGCTTCCATAACATGTATTCTTTCAAATTCGTATGAATAAAAGGTCCGAAATGAAGAATAAGGTTTTTGTTTTATTAAACATTGTCTGTTTGTGTCTGTATATTTGTCCAATATAACCTTCTTTAATGGCCAACATTAGTTTTTTCCAGTCTCGGAAAAAAATCTAAACTTCAAAAGTACTGACATCCAATAATTCTTAGCACTATTCTGAAGGTTATCAGAGAAGGATTTGTTCTTATGTTTCTTCTTATATTTTTATGTTTTTGACCTACATTTTTTTTTAATAAAATTTAAAAAGGCAGTATCCAAAATCTGTTCAGTAAATCCCCTGGAGACTAATATGTTGTAAAAATTTTAAGATTTTTGGTTTTCAAAGAGATCCACAATGATACATAATTACAAAGACATACCCAAATTTGAATAGTTATTAAAAAAATCCTGGAAAAATTTGTAAAAACAAAAAAAGTATTGTTCTGATGTAAGTGATCAATTGACATAGTTTCACTATCTATAAGGTAAAACAATTCACCTTCAGTGTCTCGCCTTAAACCAATGGAACAATGGTCAATCTATGCAGCCCCCCTCTCCCCCCCCCCCCCCCACACACACACACACACACACTTTAGTCATTCTCCTGAATATTTTCCTTGTTCTGTTCCTTGCAGATGTCCTTCATGCTGGGAGAGAAAGGGGAGATTACATCTTGGCAGTTGCAAAACCCAACTGACTGTCTGCTGTAACATATAACAACAGCCCAATAAGTCACGCTCATGAACCCAGAAGGCAAATATGATCAGGTGTTATTTTTAAAGCGATGCAAATCAAGCCAAAGTGATACATGTTGAAAGGCTGAGTGCATTTGGGAAGGAGCTGTCAGAAAATGTTTTGTCTCTGTGTGTGTGTGTGTGTGTGTGTGTGTGTGTGTGTGTGTGTGTGTGTGTGTGTGTGTGTGTGTGTGTGTGTGTGTGTGTCAGAAAAAATGTTTCTGTGCTTTGATCAACATAGTGGATAGCATGGGAGACAAGAACAGAAGAATACAATTTAATATATTCACGTGTTTATCTTCTAATCCAAGGGTTATAAAATAAACGCAAGTCCAGAACATGATTGCGGTATTTTATTCATGTGTGTGTGTGTGTGTGTGTGTGTGTGTGTGTGTGTGTGTGTGTGTGTAGCTGCCCATGTGTGTGTGTGTGTGTGTGTGTGTGTGTGTGTGTGTGTGTTGTGTATCCTGGATTAACCCCCCTCCGACTGCATGCCTCCACCAGCTTCAAAAAAACAGCAGTGCCGTTTATTGACACTGGATCCCCCTTTATTGGTAATGTTAAGTACCAATATGAAGTCAGGAGCACAGTAACGGCCCCCTGGGGAGGGCAGCACTTTGGTGAAAGGGGGCAGATCATAAACTCCCGAGTATTAAAGTGCTCTAGCAGCTGCAACGTTCCTCTTGACAAATGCTCCCTCCGAGTAAGCCACTGGCTCACTTCATTATGTTGTGACTGTTGTGTGTTTAAGGTTACCGTGGTGAGTTTATGAACGTTGGATTTCGATTTGTGATATATGGCGTACGCAGAAAGAGTTCAAACTTCAATTTGAAAACCTTTCTACGTAGGTTGATGCAACTCTATTCATAAATCCTCCCTTCTTTGTGTCCAAGATGTTTTGTCAATTTACGAAATATTACTTTTTTGCCCAGAGGTAAAATTAGGAGTCTAAGCTAAGGTCATGTCTACACACAGGCCTACACGCGTATGTTTGTGATCGTAGGGGCAGAGAGGGGAAGACATGAAGAGAACTGACCCAGGCGGGAAATGGTAGTGTTGTAAAACCTCACACACACAAAAACAAAAACAAAAAAATCCTATTCGCAATATCTGAATTCACTTTAGTGTACTAAGAAATCAAGACACTGACAAATAACTGGTGTTACTTTAACTTTAAATGCATCAAGTCGTTCTAACTTTCTCTCTGAGAAGGTGAAAGAAAGGCCTTGAGTGTTGCCGAGTGTTCCAGAATCACTCTTCATTTTTCACTTTCAGACTCTTACAACAACCTTGACATATTAGGCCTATCAGTCTATCACATCTCTTTGCCAGATCACTCACTCACTCACTATACTCTCCAGCTAAACCTATATTTTCTCAACATGGACTGTGTATTCCTTTGGGCTGTATTTTTTCCCACAGGTTGGTCGGCCATTCATTCTACAGACAGAGCTTGGCAGGCGGTGTGTTTCAGCCAGCGGTGTTGATAGACGACCAATGGACCATAGCCAAACAACGTGGTCGCAGGTGTTGCTGCTGCCATCTTTGCTAAGGTCTCGATCAAAGCCCAAACCCTGACTGTGCGAGGGATTTTTTTTTTAGTTTATCTGTTTCATGCTAAAAAACTGATAGCATGATGGTGGCATTTTGGATAGTGTTTGCAAAGTCAGATAAGGATCGCGGTCGTCCATCAAAATGTTAACACAGTTCTACTCGCGCAAGCGTGTCAAATATAAAATAAAAGTATTGTAGGCTATCTCAAGCAAAATGGTATCGCGATCTCGTTTATCAGAGCGAGGGTCTTTTGTTTGGGAACAGTTATCGGCTCTGGACCACAGTCAACCATTCTTCTTGCCACCTCGGTCATATCTGCCTAGGTGGTGGTTTATGACGATTGTTTTTTAATGTGTGAACCAAAATACCTGCATGCCCGTAGTGGAGAGAGTACAGTAGCACTGAGATGACTCAAGTTCTCACTTCTTTAGTTCAGTTCAGCAGGTTCAAGAAGAAAAAGATGATGTGGGGACACAACTTTTCTAGTGTGAAACTCCGAGGAAAGATGTCATCTTTAAAAAATGTCTGGAAAAATAGATTAAATCATTTAATTGTTTTACGGAAGGCAAGACATTGAAACCGTTTGCATGTTTAATGGCAATCTATTGCAGTTCAATAAATTCATGATATGAGTTTAACTGGGAATCAGTAGACATTGGGTTAGAGGGTATTTGATATATCTTTTCTATATTCAACAAATAAGTTAATAATAACAAGCTAAAAATAAGAGATCATTACGATTGTCTGCACCACATTTAAAAGCCACTCAACAGTCGCCTACATATTTTACTCTGAACTAAAAAAGTACTTGATTTTAAAATTTGAGATTAAGCCTCAAATGCGATGGATAGCTTAAAGTAAAGTTTTCTATCAAACCTTCCATTTGCAAAATTATTAATAATACTTTCATGTCCGTAGTGTACGGTCCAAGGCAGTGTTATAAATAGTGACACACGATATGGAAAGTGGTGTAATTCCAGTTATCACTCCAAATAATCATAACAAGAGATTGACATAAGATGTATAGATAGTGTATAGAATGAAAGGGCAACACTGTGACATATAGGCAAGGCAAGTTTATTTATATAGCACAATTCAGACACAAGGCCATTCTAAGTGCTTTACAGGGGCAAGATTAAAATACATAATACACATTAGAAAAGCTAATGAATAGAAATAAAACATTTAAAAGCTAATGAATTGAAATAGAACATTTAAAAACAATTAAATTGCAGGTTAAAATGGAAACAGAAAAGTCTTAGAAAAGTAAACTTAACTGTTATAGAAAAACAGTTAAGTTTACAAAGTTGAAAAAAAAAGACGTTTTGCTTCCACATTTACAAAAAGAGAAGTTGTGATCGTTTCTCTTTCTTGGTCCTAAATGACAGGACAAGAGGCTGATAAAAGCTATTATGCAAATAGTGAGAGAGCAGAGAGAGACATAGGAGCTTATCTTTACTGCTGAATCCTGTATGCAAAAAGTCAACAGAAACAGCCCCTCAGGCTGGTTCCTAGTGACCCTTTGCTTGACATTTGCCCTTTGTCAGTTATCCGTTTAATAACCAGTAACAACAGCACAATACACACACACACACACACACACACACACACACACACACACACACACACACACACACAATACAGGCTTCTGCTTGAAAATCGTGGATGAACCAAAAAAGTACAACTAGGTCTTTATGTAAGAATAAAGCAACATTCATCTAAACAGTGACAGATGACTCCATTTGTTCTGTTGTGTCAGTTTTAATAAGCAGTTGTTGAAACGCTCAGATCTTTCACTTACTGTAAGCAGAAGTACCAACAGCATGATGTATTGTAGAATTACTCCATGACAAGCAAAATTCAAAGCAAGACGTACCATATGCATTAAAGTAAAAGTTCTTGTTCTGCAAATTATATTATTAACCTGATGAATTAATGCACAAGTACAGTCAGTGGAGTGAGTTTTTAACCACCTTGTTGAATGAACTTTGGTTGTTAAGTCCATTGATTAGGTACATTGGATAATTTAATCCAACAAATTGTATATTTTTTCTAAACTGAATGCAAAACTGTTATATTGGAAAAGTCACATTTTAACTACAATTGTCAAATGAATGCTGTGGAGTTAAAATAAATAATACATATTTATTGAAAAATTTAGCAAAAGTAAAAGTAGTGTCATGACAAGTAGCTCACAAAGTATCAACTCAAAAAAGTAAGATAAAGAATGTGTCAAAGTTATTTGCTATAAGTATCCACAACAACGGCATTTGTTTCATCTTTCATTGTCTTCCCTTAACACACACACACACTGCAGAAGGATTTTGGAATTTGAAGAAAGTAAAAAAAAAACTCTTTTAACTCCATTTGGGTGGCCATATGCAGAGCCAGCGTGTGCAAAAATCTACACATGGCAAATTCTCCCACACACATCAATAAAGTGTTGGTCTTTCACGTGTAGAAATACCAAACTATCAGTCACACAGCAGGCACCAGTGCAATACGCACACACACACACACACACACACACACACACACACACACACACACACTCACTCTACAGGCCTATAGTCCAGGCTCTCCTTATACACTTGATCTCACATCTTCTGTGAACATGTGTGTTCAAAATGTGTGTTCACCTTTCTCTCCCATTCACGCCTCCTGATTGAAAGTGCTGTTTATGGGGACCATGAATCATATCTAACCGAATCCTATTGTATTTTATCCTTCACACAAAGCACATTGTTTGACTCAATTCAATTCAATTCAAAAAGGGCTTTATTGGCATGAACGTTTTAAAAAACAATATTGCCAAAGCAAAGCATCAAATATATTTCAATAAGTCAAATTATTCTTAGACTCATTGCCTTTTACTCATCCAGTAAGCGAGGAGATGGGGATTTGTAGGTTAAAAACTGTGAAGATGTCACATTTTTTCAATTAAAATAATCAACAGCCAATCTGGTGAGTGGACCAAAGTCAACCCATGTGGAAATATTGGCAAGATAATGTTAAATACAGTATAAGTTAACCTTTTAACCATTTTTGTTGGGCTCTTGCCAAGAAAGACCCTTACAGAACCTACTACTACTATCTTCAAATATAGTCAAACAAAGATAATACATATAATCAAATTTACTGAGGAATATGGAGAAGGTAATATTCAGTATATTTGAATTAGTGTACACCTGCTTGACGTAAGATCAAATAAAACTTGAAGAAATTGCGGTGTGAATGCTGACGCTGCTGAAGCTGATGCTGAAGCAGCTGACGCTTCACTGCTGATTGTTGATGAAGAACGAAGGATGAATATATCTGAATGAACAGAATGGTTGAAAAATAGAATGTTTGAAAAATGTGGAATATTTGGAAGTTTGAATGGACTTTCTAGCTGGAATTAGGAATGAATTATGACCTTGAAGTATGACCTCCAAAATGTAATCAGTTCATCTTTGAGTCAGAATCAACATTTGTGCAAAATTTGAAGAAAAACCGTGGAAGCGTTCATGAGATAATGCAGTCACAAAAGGCAACGTCACAGTGACCTTGAAATTTGACCTTTGACCTCTAAACCCTTGTGATGTCATCTCTGAGTCATAATCAACATCTGTGCAAATTTTGAAGAAAATCCGGTGAATGTTGTGTTGGAATGGGGACTCGAACCCCCGACCCTGTGTTCAGCTCAATCAGGATACTACCATGTAATGTCCTGAAGGAGCTGAACATGTAGAATGTGGAATGAAGTTTATCGGATGAAAATTGACTGAGTTAACACATTTTGAATTTTCTCCATCCGCTTTGAATGGGGCTGTGGAGTCATTTTTGGAAAATAAAATTTAAAATCCATATACATATTTTCATTTTTTTTTTTTTTTCGGGAACCTGTAACGGTTTCCAGAGGAGGAAATTTCAAACTCCTGAAAAAGTTGAAAATTTTGAAAGTTATTAGAGGAAAAGCATTCTCAAACTCTCGACTTTCTTGGGAAAATTTCACTTGTATTCTGGATGAGATTGGACTCTTCTCCCATTCTGTGACCTACATTATCCTATGATGTCACAGACAGGTGCAGAGGTCTCCATAGTGTCTGACAGCTAATCAGTGTCAATTGTAAACAGTTGGTACTGTACAGACGTACAGTCACTTCTCTCCCCAAACAGGATCACACAGAGGCGATTTCAACTGAACGCATAAGCCCAAACTGTTGCTTCTATCTCGCAAACCGTTTGTCTGACAGATAAAATGAACATACCGTGAGAACCAGAAGATTCCAATTGAGATTCAGTGTGAAATTAGGGTCTGTATTGTGAAACATTTGGTTTGGCCAGCAAGTTGCAAATGGAGTTCATTTGACATCTGATCATGAAATGTAGCTCCATCCACTCACTGTATAATATTGATTTTGCATCGCTTCAAACAAGGCTGATTCATTTGAAAACTAAACATTTGCTGAAAATTTTGAATAGGAAGTATGAAAGAAGGAAGACGGCTGAATATGTATCTGTTTGAATTAAGTTTCTCGGATGAAGTATGAATGAGGAGTAGCGTTTGGCATCATTTCCCTATTAATTAACATTGAGAGATTTTTTGTTTAATAAACCTTTAAAATCTCTGAAGTTGTACATTTTATGAAAAAATAGTGAATTATGAAAGTGTGCTCCTGTGCGAGACGAACAGGAAAAACGTTGAATGGAGTTTCTACGATGAAGTATGAACGAGTAGGAATTATCATAATTTTGCATGAAATATTAAAATTCATAGAAGTTGAATATCTTTGAAATTTTTCACTGTGGCAAAAAATTCCGAATCATACAAATTAATGTCCTGAAATAGCTGAACAATTGGAAGGGTGTATGAAGTTTGTGGAAATAAGTATTGTAGGGGCCAAAATGCACATTTGGTCTATTTGTTTATTGTTTATTTTGAAAAGTCACGCACACTTTTGGTTTATGTCACTTCCTTTTGATTGACACATGGGTGTGGTTTAATCTATATACCTGGGCACTCGTGGCAGGCGGGAGTTAAGAGACAAAGGGGGTTAGTAGCGCACCTGATTATATTTTCTGTTTACCGTCAAGCAATCGTCAAACTATCGTCAAGATTATCTTTTATTTATTTATTTTCAATACCCTCGTCATGTTTTCATTCATCAGTTGTGATTCTGCCTTCATTTATTAAAGTCTCAAACTATACTCATCACCGGACTTGGAAATTGATTGACGCGTAACTGCCTGGAGCCCACTTAAGCCTCTTAGCGACCTTTATTGGAAAGCTGTCGCTATAAGTATGAATGAATAGCAGGGATTTGAATATTTTTCATAAAACGTTGAAGAAGTATGAAATTATGAAATTTTTGGAAAATGTTGAAATGGTTCCAAGAAGCCCTTGAAGAGCTGAACATTTTGATATATGGAAGAAGTTTGAAGGTTGAAGTATGTTGAAGTTCTTGAAGTTCTTTAAAGTGGCGGAATAATAATAATACGGAATAAATACGCAGAATATCATAGCTGTGAATGCTTTCAGCGTTCACAGCTATGAGCATTTGATACATATGAGCATGATTACACTGCCTTGTTGCACCACCATGTTTCTTCAGTTGCACAGAACAGACAAACTTAAGGGCTTTACACATTTTTACATAGTGGGCATCCTGGGGAAATACACCTGTTGGAAGACGAAGAAGAATTTCTATAGAATAAATAACTAAATACATCTTCACCTCATCACTTGATATTGTGGAAAGACTCGAGGCATTGGTGGTTGATACCATCTTTAGTAACTAGCTTATTGTCCTTGAAAGCCACCATAGCTTCTTTAAGCTATCCCAAAGGTTAGGTTAGGGTTAGCAATCAGAGTCCTATAAGCATGTCTTAGAGAGCAGAATAGGAACATACGTGTACAATAAACCCACTGACAGTTGCAGGACGTCCCGTCAAAGTGCGGTAACCCAGCAGTGTTAATCTGCGTCTCTAACCTCTGTTCTGTTTCATTGGTGTGAAAGGTTGAGCAGGAGGAAGAGAGAAGCTCTAACACCTGAATATATGAAGTCCTTCTTCCTGTTTAAAGTACATAAGGGTGATGGTTTAAAGTGGTGTCAGCGATTCTGGAGAACGCTTATTGTCAAAATCCCTTTTTGTCGAAATCAGTGAATATCTCCTGAAGATCCGCTACCTGTCCCTTAAAAAATCTGGTGTTAAAACACAGCCTAGGCTCTGTAAACGGGTATGTTTTCAGCTACAGGGGGATCCCTTTATTAACATACATTTTGTTTTACAGAGCCTACGTAGGCTGTGTATTAACACTGGATTTCTTTTTAAACGCACAAACAAGTGTGGACAGGTAGCGGATCATGAGGAGATATTCACTGATTTTTAACAAAAAGTGATTTTGACAACAAGCGTTCTCCAGAATCACTGACTCCACCTTCAAGGTATACGTGTGTCTATCTCGGGGCCTCATTGAGTTACAGGAGCTGGTGATGATGAAGGGGGGGAGAAAACACCTGCCTCGCCCTCGCCCCTCTGTCCAACACACAGGTTTTATTGATGTTCCAGTGAGGAGCCACTGTAACCGAGGACACAGGCACGCCAGCCCTAATCGGCATGAGCCCGAGGTGTCCCGTCTGCTCTGAAGTTGATGCCAAAAAATGTCCCCCTCCCCTCTGGACCCCCGCGGAACAGCCCGCTACCCCACTGAGACATAAGCCTGCTGGGGTCCTATGAATCAACTTCAGGGTCGGACAAAAAATACAGGATGCAAAAAAGTGTATGGGTTTGCAGCTATGTGTAGTATATGATTTTGTAGTCTCCTCTTACCAGACACATCTTTGAAATTGAAGGCGAAACACTGCAGGTGAATAGGGTAGGAATGTTTAACGTGTACTGTGGATGTCATCATGAAACGTTGCCAGTTGGTTATTTACATTAAGAAATATATTTTGTGTCACTTTTTTTCAGAAAAGTTTGAATAAATACGAAAATTGTGCAAAAACGTTGCTTTAAAAAAAATAAAAAATATAGTTGTCGGTCCATCTACTTAATTTTAAAAGTTTATTAGATTCAAAAGTTTTTACAGAACATGTTTTGGATACAGCCTTTTTGCAAAATATTCTCAAAAAGTAGGGGAGAGTGGCCTAAGTTGTGCAACTTTTCACTCAAAGTGACTTTAAAGTAAGGCCTTGACAGTAAAGTCTCCAACTCAAATATGTACATATATTTCAGGGTGTTGTGCATCCCTGGCAATAAAAACTTTGGATCTGGAATAAACTGTTGAAGAAATATAGCTTTTGGAAAAAAAGTTGTCTTGTTGCACAACTTGCCCCCGGTGTGGTGTAAGTTGTGCGGTTGGAGAGAATACCATGGGGTAAATTGTACCATTGCTATATATCTCATAAACTGTAATGCAAGACAAATCCATTAGACAATCACTTATTTAAGGTGTATTTAAAGTAAATAAAGTAAATAGTTGACAAAGATTGAAGGACAATTTTCTTAAACAAGGCCTAGCAGATCTAATGGTTTTACCTGCAAAGCTCACAATGACAAAGTCACCATCATCATCCTTCTGGCCATCTGAACTCTCATCACGGTGTCGTTAAGTGGAATTGAGATGCCACTCTCTTCTGAGCTACTGTAGACAATCACTTTCTTTTGGTGACCAGCGTATACAGCCATGCCACTGGCACAACTCTCAGAAATGTACTTTGCACTAGTTGCTCCGTGCTGCCACCTGACAAATGTGATTCCCCCTACATTTCTGCCTTTAAATCAAGGCTCAAAACCCATATGTACACCCTGGTGTTTCCTCCCCATTAACTATCTTACCTCTGCACTACTATCTGTGTTTATGTGGATGTATGGGCTTTATGTCTTTTATTTTGGTTATTGTTATTTTACCTTCATTGTTTACCTACTGAATGCACTATGTACAGCACTTTGGACAGTGCAAACTGTCATAAATGTGCTTTTATAAATACATTTTACTTACTTACTTACTTACTTACTTACTTATAACTCACCTAGGCCCTTTGGCACAAATCACCCCAATCCCAGAAATTTGGATAATAAGCATGATGCAGCAATTTAGGGCTGACATCGTGCTAACTGTATAGACTCAAAATGTAGCATACCAAAGCACTAAAACATGTGTCAAATGTTTTCAAACTTGTCTATAATTGTTCAGACACAATAATCAAAAAACCTTGATCATGGAAATTTTACTTTGAAAGGCAAAACAGTTTTTTGAGCTTAAATGTGCTTATATCTTATTCCTTGTGTCTCCCTTCTTTACAGGATGAGTCAAATGGATGGCTCTTCTTAAATATGTGGTCACATTTCCAATTTCTTCCACAGTTTTCTAGAAACAAGGGGTGGTACAACTTCCAAAATGCACAACTTAGGCCACTCTCCCCTACTATGTACGGGTCTTAAAATGTTTCCTTCTGCTACAACCTCCAAGTAAGATAACGGAAACTTTAGTTGATGTAAGTGCTTCAGAAGTCGAGATTTTTTGTTCCGAGTATTGAAAAAAACTCATTTTAAGATAACGCCCGTTAAAGATGGTTGTATAGGATAAATACACAGACACAAACAGACAAAGTTCAGTCAAATAAACACCTAAATGCCTTGTCTCGCCTTTGGTGACATGATGGGAGGCTGTCAAGTGTGCACCAGCAGCAGGCATCTCTGTTGATGTAAAAAAAAAAAAAAAAAAAAAAATGGATTGTAGCTTCTCCGATGGAAAGAAGAGCAAGCGTCTCAGGGGAGCGATCCGTCTTGTTCTGGAGTTCTTGTGAAGTGCTTTTTAGTATCAGGTGCATCATCTTGAGAACACATCTGACATTCCAAGCTGAATTAGTCTGAAATTCCCACATAAAAAAAAACTAAAAAACCCCTAACAGAGCCAGGTGGCTGTCCATTATGTGCCTATATGCATGCTGTGTAGAACTAAAAGGTTGTGCATGTCTCTGAATGAGGAATGTTTGGGCAATTTTAAAAAAGGAGGTCGTTTTTTACCCATCCTGCCACAGATACTTTTTAACTGGGGGCTGTCAGCAGAGGCGCAGTTTGCTCGCTGTCACACAAGAACCTATTCTTTATCTTCTTAAGAAACACAAGAGCCATTTTTCCAGTAACACTTTGAGGCACAAAGGTACTTAAGCTTACATCACTTTTGGACGTTTAAAATTAGATTTTGTTAACTTATGTTCCTTAGAACAGGTGAAATTATTTATATTCGTGTCCTTCATCCTTAAAGTTATAGTGCGTAACTTTTTCATATGAATGAATGGCGGTTACATTTGAGCCATCGCCTAATGAGTTGACACAAAGTTGATTAAGTCTATCAGATCCACAAAACTCTCTGTATTTCTCAGTGTGGCAGCATTTACAAACTGGCAATGCAGGAGCTCAATAAGTGCCCACAAAATGTTTAGGTTTTTGATTCCACTACTAAGTAAATCAGAAGGTATGAATTCCATGCACGATCACCGAAGGCTTACCTCATGTAGACTCAGAATTCCTAATGAGGCCGAGAGAAGTTACGCACTATAGCTTTACTGTAAGTTTGCACAATTGTCATTTCACAAATGTGTCTAGCTTTGAGTTTTATTGTACCATTGGGTTCATATCGTCTGCCCTTCAACCCTTATGCAACGCACATTTGCTTACAAGCAGGCAAAACTGAACTCGTATAAATCAATTGAATATCTATTTGAAAAAGAAAAGGCTTCAACACTCTCTTTCTGCGTATTTTCTCTGCCAGTAATAAATAAGGGAAATAAAGTTTGACATGCCGCGAGTGGGAACGTTTGGAAGCCTGAAACCAAAGAGTTTGTACAGTAATGTGTTCCTTACAACAGAACATATTAGAACACACATATTGTGGCAATGCTGGCATGATGGAAAATACTCCACTAGAAGTAACTTGAGCACAAAACAGCAACCTGACCGTAATCTGAAGTTTGCTTTAGCATTAGCCACTATTAGCTACTGGTCAGTCCAGACTCCAGACCCAGGGAAAGGCTACATGTGAATAAGATTTTTGTATATACTTTATTTTTGGATTTTATTTTTAGGAACACATACAAAACACAACTGAAAAGGTGAACACAAAAACAAAATAAAATAAACTACTAACATGGCGTACTCTACTTTACAGGTTTCTAAGGACTTTGTTTAAACTATGCGAAAAAGATTTTTGATTGTCCAAGTTAAATTTTCTGAGAATATGTTTGACTAATGCATTATGAAGATAATCAATACACATTTTAATCAGAAGCGTGATATTACTGATGAATTGAAAGTTATTACATGTTTTTATGATGCTGCAAAGCATTTATGCTATGATGTTAGTAATCTTTACCTTGGCTAAGGATGATAAGCATGCGGAATTATTTAACCTCCTAAATGCCAATGGATCGGTCATTAAAAACTCATGTTGTGCAGCCAAATCAATTTTCAAATTTACTTTCTCAAAATACCAATTTTCTATAAAATTATGCAAAAACATATAGAAATCTTACACAGAGCATATACAAAGTGGTCAGAAAACATGCAATAAGATGTTTTTAACAACTTTAAAGTACCCTAGATATAATGGGAAATTAAGGCATTCACAATAAAGTATTTGCTCCTGCATGTTTCCAGTTTATTCCAATAAAGTTAAAAAAAAAAAAAACACTGTTATCTCTCTGTTAACTGTCTGGTTTTTGTTTTCCACCTTTCCAGAACGTTAATAGTCCACATGTTGTTCTCGGAGGTATTTCAACATGACTTATGGCTTGATCCTGAGATGGGACGCCTGTGTTGGGCCGTGCCCCACACACACACACACACACACACCCACCCCTCCTCCTGTCCATATGGTTTGACTTGGTTACAGCGTGAGTGTGGTAAGATACTTGTTAAAGTGTGGTATGCGCCGGCTGCACTTTCTTGAGACTCTTCTTGAAGCCGCCTGATGTTTTGTTCCTCGCGTCGGAGGGGAACCGATACCCTCCCTCACAGAACGCTTTCGCTACAATACGGTCGTAACGTAGTGAAAAATGAGCATAAAGACAGAAAATGATTAGTTAATGTTGGACACAAATTATGTGGAAAAAACATTGCTCCACTTCAGCTCATATTAAGTTACAATACAAAGAGTCAGACGGAGGATTTTCACGTAATAACAAAAACCCGGGATCCACGTGAAACAAATAAATGAATTTAAATCATATTGGGATAAAATATAAATGTTTATATTCAAATGGAAAGTTTTTTGGCAGGAGGATAAGCGTTTACTACAAAGTATAGTAGTCAAGTGTTTAACACAACAAAAATACTTTTCTATAGTATGTAGAAACCATAACCAAATGAAAATTTGCTGGCATGAAATGACTATGGACTGTCAGACAGTTTTGGGTTTCGAAGGTGGGAACTTGGCTTCTATACATTTCTCTGCTTGTAAAAAAAACTGTCATTTTATAAGAAGTTTTACTCAAAAGATTTCTCAACTAAGCTTATAATAGATCACATTGTAATCTAATATAAGCAAAAATATCCTACCTTTAACTTAACAACTTTTCACTTAAAGGTGAAGTAAGCGGTTTATTTATGTTAATATAAGTGTTAAATCGCTCTTTATTCATACAGTGATCACTTACATAATGTGCGCGTTTCATAAAGCCGATCTCTCAGTCAGCTGCTTTGCATGTAATTGGCAAATAAAGTTATTGGAGTATCCCGAAATTTTTATCCAATCAGAAGAGAGAACGCTACAAACCGACACTCGTCTCACTCATATATAATATATACACTCCATGGTCTCACTGCCGGTGCACGCCAGAGCAACAGATGGGTGAATGTGTATGCGCCTACAATGGCGGAGCAGTTAAAAATCCTTCCCAATGTCTGTTTTGATGGTTTTTATCATGTTTTATCACACTTATGGATCTGAGATGATGCTAGATAACTTGCTGCATGAAGACCGCATTGCATTAATGTGGTGACGTAGGGACGAGCGGACTGCTAACTGCAGTAACTGACAGGAAGTTAGCTAAAAGAACCATTCCGCTTACAGCACCTTTAAGCTGAGGGGCAACAATCACACCTTAAACCTGGAAGAAATAATGTTTTTTGACATAATTAACAATCTTTGCTGATTTTGCTTATAGGATATTTATTTATCGTGATGCCAGTTTTGGCGATATTGACCGGCCCTTTAGTAGAGATTGCTGAATAGACTGTTTTAAGACCGTCTTTGGCACGAGATGAGGTGTACTTGAAAGCTCTGGAAAATACACAGGAAAAGCTATTTAATCGACTTCAAATTCTTCTTTTATGGGGGTATAAAATAAAAATGTTCTTGGAAAGATGCATTAAAACAATGTGGAACAATTTCTATAAATAAAATAATATTTTTATGTTATTTGAGGGATTAAAATTTTGCTTCAAAATGTGTTTTTAGCAAAGTAAAAGAAGATGTTTCTGCAATTGTTCTCTAGTTTTTGGTTGAATGGAAGAGTATAAGAGTCAAGGGCAAAAAAAAGGGATTTTATTTTAATCATGCACTTTCTGAATGAAGTCGAAACTTTGAATACAAACTTAACAGTGGTAAAGTTGGAAAGATATAGCAGATACCAAAACCAGACGTCCTTTAAGCTTCAATAATGACAGTGCTCTCTATGTGCAGCGGGCTGTGAGACGAGAGCACAGGGGCCGTCTACAAAGAGCAACACCTAAAAGAAAAATATTAGATACCTCCACTCTGACACAGTGCAGTGCACTTTTTATTTGAGCTAACAGCACCTCTTGTTTTGGTATAATAAGGTTGAATGTCATTGTCTGCCTTAAGACGCTAGCAAAGACGCACTGTGTCTCAATAACGTTTTGCTTATGAGTTATTGATACCGGAAGTTTTTAATCTGTCAGCTTCTTTCCAACTTTACGGCAGTCTGGAACTGTTGAGTTTATTTGAAAGAAAAAAATTCCTTATCTTATTTTTTCTTTGAATCTTTTTTTAAACTTTTAATTTTTGTAATGCCCTTAACACTCTTCTGTACTCAACGTGATGGCTCTCTTGTGTTCGTTGTCCTTTAAGTTTGTGGTGAATGATAACCAATGTGTTGTCTCACACCATTATATGAGATGTGAGTAAGTTCATATATAAAACACAGTATATATACACACAAAGAGGTAGAACTACTTCCCAGACAGTGATGCATACACATTTGAACCTGGTCCATAAATGAGTCAATCTGATTTGACATTTGGTCCGGGAGAGAACATCTGATTTTCTCATTTCTTGCGGGGTTGCTTTGGCACGAACACTCGGCCCTATATACGGGTCTGCGGAGACTAATTGTTTGGGCCTCACTGTCCTTCCCCATTCTTTAAACATCATCTGGAAACAACAGCTTGAGGAAAACCTATTGGCTTCGCTCGCTCTCGATCACTTCGGATAGGGCTGACACCCAGATCAAATCGCATTGTTCCATAAAAAGTCTGAATTTATGACCCATTACCAATGTTTTTTTTCTTCTTCTTTTCCCCCTCTCTCTCTCTCTCTCTCACACTCACTCCTTCTACACGTCCTAACAAAGTCATTCTTTGATGGCGGCATTTCTCATGACTCCCGTAAAGTGGCGAGGGAGGGAGGGATAGAAAGAGAGAGGGAGAGAGAGAAAGAGAAAGAGAAAGCGTGAAAAAGGCCAAAATGCGGATGGAAGGGGCTGGGAGGGGAAACTGAAGAACTCATCAAGCTCATTCATCTTGTCGGATGTGGAACGCCAAGCAGAGAAAAAGATTTCACACTCGCTCATCTTTCTCAACACAGGTCTATGAATCATATCGGATAACAGGTTGCAGGTTTTTTTGAAGCCCCTGGGAATTTCAAACAGATTTTGGGACTTCTCTTGATAATTACTCTTCCTATGGGGTGGGGGTGGTGGGAGGGAGGGAGGGTTGTTTAAAGGTGCAATACGCAGTTTCAAGGGTAGGGGTTGTTTACATTTGCAGAGCCTTTCAAAACATATTTTCCCTCAATGTAATGCTTTAGTATTGAATAACGCTATCATCATAAAGCAAAGGTAAATTATTTTGAGGGAAACGTGGAACCAAATGTAAGACTAGAATATGTTTTTAATTTAAATACATTTGCGGGCCCTGCTGCTGAAAACAGTGAAACAGTAGCTTTTCAGGAAGCTTTCTAACTTCAAAACAGAGTTCCAGGGATCCAATTTTCCGTGAGGAAAGTTTGTTTATTTGGTTGTGAGAATATAACTTAGAAAATGTTCACTTCTCTGACACACCCTGAGTTACATAGTGCACCTTTAAGTGTCATCACAAGCTAAACTGAGCCCCAGACACACACACACACACACACCCCTGCGCGTCTTGGCAGTGGCGAGCGGATGCCTCTGGCCGACTATCAAACAGGTAGTTGGGGAGATTTATGTCTCTTTGTCGCCTCTCTCTCTCTCTATCTTCGCACAGCAAACACAGGGACAGGGAAGGGGGAAAAGAGTGTAAGGCGATACCACACTGAAGACAATATCTAGCAGAAAAACTTGCCAAAACATGCCAAGCTGTCGGGATGCCCAGCTAGCAAAGCCATCCAGCGAGTGGCCTAAAAACTGCTTCTGACTGACTGCTGTTTAGCCTCCAGGCAACACATGAAAGACAAGTGTGTTTGCTGAGAACAACTTAACAGCAGACAGGAGATGGATGAGCAACTCTAATGAGTTTGGTTCTGTTACATTACTTACAAGTACTTACAAGCGACATGAGTTTCTAGCAAAGCGCTTTATAAATATAATATATGATTATTATTTATTAATGTATAAGTTGCCATGTCAATACCGTTCTGAACTATTTCCATCCACACAAAGGAAGAATTAGTAAATGTTTAACTACGAAGACTTTATTTTATTATTCATTTATAACTTCCCAAAACACTTCAATCAAACTATGTATGCAAGAGAAACAAGGGGTCCTTATGACTAATGGAATTTGCCAAAATGAATGTCATATAATTTAATATAAATACTTATATTCATAACTCTTAACAACATTGAGATTTGGTTGAAAGGAGAAAAACCACAAAAAGACTAGTTTTTGGGGTAAATAAAGGGCCACCGACCAGCCGTAGAGAGGGAATACTGTGATCACTGTGTTGTTTTATGCTTTTAAGGCCCTGTTATTTTTACTTAATTTGGTGAATTGTTTTAATCCATCCAGATCATGTTAAATATCCATCAATGACAGATAATCACCTAACTCCAGATTAACGTGAGGTGCTCAAGTAATGTTTTTCATGTTGTCGGTTTTACGAGGAGCATCTGAACGCCCCATTAAACTACTGACCGGCGCACGGTGGGACACCGGGTGTTGCAAACTATTTTGCTTCCTGCAGAATGTGCAGAAGAATGCATTTCCTGCTCTTTGGAAATGGATCGCTCTTTGTTAACCTCCCTAAACATCTCAACATAACTGGAGATGATCAGCTTGATTTAAGGACATGGTTGTATACCCACCTGTCTTGTTTCTAAAAAGAAAGAAATGCTGAAACACCGGAACAGGTTGGATAATGTCACTGTACTGAAAGAAATGACTATCATTTTATCAAAAAAATAAATATAATCTCTAAGGTAAAACACTGTAGGAATAAACAGTTTTTTAAGCACTGGTCAATTTTGAGATTTTTTTTTGTTGCTATTTTTCCCAACTAGTTTAAGTAAAATTCATAGAATTTTATGATTTTTTAAATGAAATAAGGCTGAATGCAAACTCTGTCCGGTATAACTTTGGACCATAATATGTTGTAAAAGAGGACATTACATTTTTAACTGGCTTTATCCAACATCTACAGTTTGCAAATGTGTGAATAATTTGTTTCATATTGCAAAATATGCACATTTAATCAAACATTTCAGATAAACGGCAATACAGAAAAATATTAATTTAATGTAAGTTATAAACTGGTAAAGTTTAATGATGATATCTAAAAGTTTAAAATGTAACCTTAAGAGCCAGCAGTGTCTCGCCTTAAGTGTCAGTTAGAGGTTTTTCTACTGTGTTTTTGTTTTGTTTTTTACACCAGGCTTTGTTGACCCTTTATGACATATTTGACAAACACATTTCTAAAGTCTTGCCCTTGATTTGGCACGCAATAGAAGTTTTTACACAGCAGTTGGACTTATATGAAGGATTGCTGGTTAATGTCAGTGGCTAATGCAGGGAAACATCACTGAATTAAGGAGCCCAGATGTTCTGCAAAACTACCCCCCCCACCCCCCATACACACACACACACACACCCACCCCAAGATATAAGGTTCCGGGAGTCTTTCTCCGCGGTGTGTGCTATGGTCCTGTGCCCTGTTATCTCCTGGGGCTCGTAGTATAGCAGTAGTCCATCTCTTTCATGGATAAGCAAATCAATCCGCCGCTGTCATTTTGAGGATTCCACAGCAGAAGGTTCGGGCGGTGTGAAACGACACCTTGAGCTAAAGGAGTGGTGGTGGGGGGGGGGGGGGGGTGAACAAAACACTGTAGCTCTCACCCTCTGATGTGTTTCACCTCCCTCACAGCAGTTGTTCAGAGGTTTCAACACACACACACACACACACACACACACACACACACACAGTCTTAAACACACTGCTGTCCCCCCTCCCATGACCACATCATGACCTCATTCCAGTCACCTGCTGCTGGGACCGTGGCTAACCTGCCCTCCTAACCGGAAAATCAGCCGCCCTTTTTACAAACGCTCCCCAGGTCAACGTGCTACTTGGACAGATACATACCTTAACACTTTTGACATGTTTGTGCACCAAAACAGCGGGTGGCAATTGATTTATCTTTAAAAAAACAAAAACATGCTAATCGGAGCTAAGGACTGTTAAGCAAAAGAGTGAGCGGGTTTTTTTTTTCGTGCATGAGCTTGGAGATTGAATGAAAACCAGCTTGCAAAGTTACATCCTGTACAAGGAACAAAGAGCGAACGCGAACGAGCCCCACGGGATTCCCTGGGCCACTCTTAAACATTTGGAACATTTATGCTGCTTTAAATTTCTCTCTCGTTTTTTTTTTTTTTTTTTTTTCGTTTTTTCTTACTTACATCTTTCCCCTTGATACTTTGGTCCGTGAGATGAATTTTGTTTGCCAGAACAATTCAGCTCTCTATCGTGAATACCTTTTAAGTACATATGGGGATTTTGCGGTCGAGGTATTACGTTTCGAGATGCAATTTATTACTGACTCAAAGAGGACTGCGTTATAAAATAGGTCGGGGATGACTTGTGCTCACACTGTTAAAAACATTTTTTTTTAAAGGAGTGCTGTGTAACTGTTATGTTTCCATGTGCTGTCGATACTAGCTGAGATTTTAACAAAAGTTATGGCTTCATTGCAATGGTACAAAAAAACTTCTAGCTCTATTCCAAACCACAAACATTTCCAAATGCCGCCATATTTGTTAACAATGTGTTATTTTTGCAGCCAAAACGTCTCAACTATCAACATTATCTTTGTGTAACCATAAGAGGAAACAGTTCTAATTCTTCCAACTGGCTATTTTAGCTATACTAATATAGCAGCAGTCAGTCAGCTCCATAGCCCCATAGTGGCAATTCCCATGAAATCTCCCGATATTTCTTTTCATTTGTTCTCCGTCCCCAATTAGTCGCGGTCAAGGTGATCAAAGCCTAGCGGTCGAGGCGGGTTGCATGTGAACCGGCGTCCGCTTGCAATGACATCCACAAACCAGAATGAAATATGAAATATCAAGTTTCCGCGGATGTATGGACTTGTAAAAAAAATAAAAATAGGAGGGATAGGAGGGTTTTTTTCACACTGGGGTAATGTGAAACATTTGGTGCGGATTGTTGAAGGCCTCAGCAGAGGGAAGACGAGAGCCAAAATCTGTCCGGCAGTAAAAAAAAAAAAAAAACAGAAGCTGGCACAATTTAAAACAACTGCAGTCGCCGCCGGCCCCAGTGAGTCCTGCTGATTTAGACGTCATTACACGTCCCGGTGCACGACATAATCCACTGCTGATGTTATGTGCTTTACCAGAAGAAGAAAAAAAAATTAAAGAGAAGTTACTTAAGATGAAAACCTGGGTACAAAACATATTTCAGGCTTTTGTTCCACAAGCAGCTGTTGCCGCTTCTCAAAAGAGCCAAATGAATTGACGATGTCATTGTGTTAAACATTTAATTGATAAATAAAATATGATTGCAGTTTATTTGTCATACATACAATGATGTACAAAGTAGTTTGATGTGTTATTTAAGCAAACATTGCAATACCACAGTGTAGAAATACTCTAGCACTTCTTTTAAAATGTTACTGAAATAAATTAAGTAACAAAAGTTACAAATATTGCTCATAATGCCGAATGGCCTATGCATGAGTTAAAATCTTTTTTTGTTTTACAACATATCAGTGTCCAAAGTTAAGATTTTACGGAACAGGTTTTGGATAATTACATTTGTAATTTGTTGATTACATTTTTTTACTCATTTTGAAATAGACAAGTGATAGTCAAGTAAACACCTAAATGTACATTTTGGCCATTCAAGAACATTATCGAAGCGAAACAGTCAAAAATCTGAAAATGTACAAGTTCTTAAAAAAAGAGAACTTTGCCCACAGAGTCTTGCCTTTACTAAATAAATACCATACATATAAATGCAAATAAACTGTATTTCCTGGGTGTTTACAGGTGGTCTTAGCTGATAAATATCATCATATGTGTCGCTGTGCAGGGCTAGTGTATGGGACCTCCCGCTGTGTGCTGTACATGATGAATCTGCAGCGCCACAGAACAAAGCAAAGAGTGTATCTGAACCAAATGGGCCACTTCATCATTCCACAGCAATTGGCAGTAAATGTGGTGTCGGGTTCCCATGTGTCTACCCACCTCATCTCACCATAAATACTGCACAAAAGCAGACAGGTTCTCTCCACCGGTGTGTGTGTGTGTGTGTGTGTGTGTGTGTGTGTGTGTGTGTGTGTGTGTGTGTGTGTGTGTGTGTGTGTGTACACTTGTACAACTATTCTTGTGAGAACCAATTTGAGTTTTAGACCTTAAGAGTGAGGACATTTTTGGAAAGTACGGAGACATTTTAGGCGGTTTTCACTTCGGAACACGCCTTTAAAGGGTTGTTTGAGGGTGTGTGTGTGTGTGTGTGTGTGTGTGTGTGTGTGTGTGTGTGTGTGTGTGTGTGTGTGTGTGTGTGTGTGTGTGTGTGTGTGTTTGAGAGTCAGTGCAACTAGCGGCTAAAACAATTGTATCTCCTGTTGTCCACCAAACAAACCAACACAGCAGACTGTTCTTCCAATTAGTGTTGACCGAGACAGGTGTTGTGCAGTCATTGACCTTTAAGCCAATGAATGGGCCATTGGAAAGCTGTGTAAGCAAATAAATAGCCATCCGTTAAGGGCAGGGTGGGGTAGGGTGGAGAGGGGAGCGGTCTGTGTGTGTGTAACAGAAGCTGAAGAAAGGGTTGGTTTATCTGTTTAGCAGGCGTCCGTCCTCAAGTGTCAAATGAGAGAGTTAGGGCGAGAAGAGTTTTTGCAACGGACGACCTCAGAGCTTTTAATTGCTTCCTATGTTATTTCCATCTGCAGGGGGGTGGGGGGGGCGTTTATACACTTTCTCTTTTCCTTATTCAGCCACCCAAAAGGTTCATGTGTCAAGAAATACAATGGTTGACATATTGGGGGCAGCAATGTTGTCGTCGTCTTCTTTCCCTGAATGTTGCCCATAACTGCAGGTGGTGTTATTTTGATTTAAAGTATACACAAAATGTTCCTTATGCTGTACTTTTCTGTAAGGCCACTAGATGATGGTTAAAATATATTATCGGTTTAAAACTCCTTACAATTTTTTTTTGTGCAGCATTAGCAATTAAGCAGCTAAACAGCCAACTGTTCTCCTTAGGAGCTGATAGAGACAACATTAGAGCTACAGGAGTGCAATAGTGTTCTCCACTTCTGTCTGTCTGTCTGTCTGTCTGTCTGTCTGTCTGTCTGTCTGTCTGTCTGTCTGTCCTGACCAACATCCTGTTTCAATATGTAGAGGGAGTTTACCGGACTTGAACTGGACACACAAAGATTATAATGTTGCTCTGTTTCTGCTGGATGTGTAAGCAGTCACCTGTTTGCTAACATGTTGCCTTCGAAACTGACATTATATATCACAGATATACGTGTCATGTAGCGGGTATCTACTTATTTTTGGCTAAAGAAATAACTCCACAGTTGTTTTAGCCAATCAAAACGATCTGTGGTGGTTGATGTTTGATTGTCTTGTCTTAGCCCCAATCAGGCTTCATCTCTTTCTACCTTTAGATGTAAAGCTTGTTACTTTTTTTCATATAAATAAATGTGTGTTACAGTCAAGCAATCGCCAAATTAGTGGACACAAAGTTGATAAAGCCTATCAGCTCCACAAAACTCTCTCTGTATTTTTCAGTATGGCAGCGTTTACAAACTCGTGTCGCCCCCCGACACTGGTGCAGGAGCTCAGAAAAATCCCAAGAAGCACCCAAGAAATGTTTCAGTTGTTGATTCTACTGCTAAGAAAAAACTTGGAAGTACAGCAGAAGGCATTAAATCCATTGTGCCATCACAGAAGGCTTTACCTCAGGTAGATGCGCCAACAGTGTTGTTGTCATTACTCAGAATTCCTCATGGGGGCGACAGAAGTCACACACTAAATGGCAGCGAGAGTAATGGCTAAACCCAAACTGGGGCTCCGAAAACACTTGCTCTGCGACCTATGGGTGACATAAAACTATCTACAATTATTGATTAAGACATTATTCTCCAATCTACACCCATTTAGTAAAATTCAATCATTATTAACACTGCGTTCAGAATAAAAATTTGCATAAAAAATAGTGGTTGCAGAAATAAGTGATATACACTCCCCACTTTTCTAACGGTTACTTGAGTCATTGGAAACACCACCATGGTAACATTTAACAACCTTGCGAAGCTTATTAAATTGATCCGGTGGACTGTGAGAGTGGCAATGCTGCTGTAACCGCCATCTTCATAATATAATAACCCACAAAGGAAACCACTCAGAGAGATTCTTCACATGCTACGCCCTTTGGATGAAAAAGATCAGTGCGAAATCTCTTGTTTTATGCCCGACGTAAAAGCCTCTGCCAATGTGCCGTATACCAGTTTCTGCAAAATGACATCAATGCTCATAAACGCTGTCTTCATATTGAGTTAATCTGTTACTATGGTTTCACTATACTTAGGAAGTCATTAAATGCTATTAGCCCATAAAAGTGTAATGTTGTATTTTTTAGCAGGATACGGGCTCATGTTCCGATTTCACATCCCCCTTTTTTTAAAGGCACATTTACCGATCTTTGCCAATCTGAATATTTTACTGGAGGTTCGGTAATACAGAGAACAGCTTTTTATGAACAAAAAGACCTTGAAGTATTTTATTTTTCCGTCTCTTAAGCCGATCCAACATGAAACATTTCATAACTGCCTTTGGAAAAACTCCATCGGCAAAGTCATTACTAAGACTGCAGGAACAAGTTCGCTGTTTGAGTTCAAAGGTGTTGCAATTAAAAACAGGATAAAAAGTACAAAAGTATGAAAACCAAGAAGGATTAAGTATGATTTCAACTTGGGAGGTATGAAGGAATCAAATGTTAGGACTGTACTGTATGTTTAAACCAAGTTATGACTTGACTGTGTGTGTGTGTGTGTGTGTGTGTGTGTGTGTGTGCGTGCGTGCGTGCGTGCGTGCGTGCGTGTGTCAGATCCTGAGGGGAAATGTGCTCAGTTGCCTGGACGAGGATGACTTCTTAAGTTACTATTAGGAAGTGTGACATGGGTGAATTCAACCCGTTTCATTTTAACACTAGCCAAGTTTACGTCAATAAAAATGTTTAAAAAATAATGTATGACTTCCTGGAGTGCTAATAACTGTTCCACTTTGAAACTGTATTCAAAAAGGAGTGTGAGCGAGCACTTAATTTTTTTAAGATAATCTTTTGGCATTTTCAAGCTTTATTTGACAGTACAGAGTTGAAATGGGGAGACAGAGAGAGAGGATGACCTCCAGTGAAGGTCCACAGGTCGGATTTAAACCCCCGACCACTGCAACGAAGGCCGGAGGCAATATGGTGCGCACTCTATCCACTACACCACCAGAGCACCCTTAAGTGAGCGAGCACTTTCAACGATCTTTTAACTAATATAACTAGTAAACCTCAAATAATGAGGTAAGCTAATGATATGCTTGATGGCTTTCGAGGTGACTTTATGTTAGCTTCCTCCTGTATTATCTACCTAGCATGGTATGCTAACATGTACAACTACATCTTCTGTTGAAGCAGATCTATACTGTTTAATCCATTCTTTATCATTTCGCTCTTTTAGTAATGTTGTTAAGTGTTGTTCAATGGTGTTGTTTTAGCAACAGGTCAGGGCCACCATACTAACAACTTGTGACTTGCAAAAACAATGATGATGCAAGACAATGTATTGTCACATGTGCAATAAACAAGAAAGTGCGCTGTAAAATTAACGTCTTACTTTGTTTGTTCTCCAACACACTAACAAAATATAGTAAACAATAAAGTTAGAATAAAGGTGTATTCAAATAACCAATGACTAGGTCCCATCTCTGTCGTTTCTAACACAGACCCCATACACAGCTCTGTGATAAGAGAGACTATCCCTGCATTCCAAATCATATACTTTTTCTTTTTACTACAATAAATAGGGCACTAAAGTACAGAAGAGTTTTAGGCCCACAGATGAGAGGAAAAATCAGAAAATTAAGTTTTTTTTTCATTATGTCGAGAAATGTCACGAATAAAGACGAATACTCCAAAATGCTATTGGAGTTAGTGGGGCATTTATGTATTTTCAGCATACTACAATTGACGTGCGTGTATTGAGACATCCTAAATCTCTTTCTGGCATACTAAATAGTAGGGAAGTATTGGTGTTGGAATTCAGGGTAAATGTGTTTCTGCTTCCACCATTTGTCAGTTTCTAGTCATGGCCCGACTGACGCACTGTAACCTCACACTGAGCGATTATTAAGAGGATCTTGTTGATTCACGTCCAAACAAAGAAAAGCGTTTTATCCGGTAGATTCGGTTCACATGTCTCAGTTATAATAATAAGCGTTAACAGCGCTATGTCAGGGTCCGGGAAAGACAGATACAAGAGGAGGGACCATTTCCAACAATGATTTCATCCGTTTCATGAGTTCAATTATCAAATGAAACAATACTTTCTCAGTGTGGGTCTGTGGGTCCGTGTGTAGTTAAGTGTCAGCTGGTTGCCTCACTGAACAGCCAGATCTTTGTAAATCATTCTCACATAAAGTAGGTTATTGATGTACTCATAAATGTTAAAAACTTGTTTTGGTTAAAGAATTTATGTTAAAATTGTAGGAAAATGTAGGGGGTTTTGTACAGTTTAATATAAGTTGTTGGTTTGCCATACTTGAAGAACACCTCACAATAAAAAAAACAAGTTGGGTGGGCATATTACACACAAGTATTGGCTTTTACTGTAAGGCATTGGTGATATTGTACTTCTATGTAGAAACTGCGCTTTCTAAACAGTTGTGTATCCTTACAATACTTCAACAATTGCCATGACATTTAATACACTCGACAACGGCTAAAATCAAATTACTATCGTTTATTGATGATGTTAACGTGTTTGTCTGTATCAGCCCCAAATAATTATATTATGATCAAAAAAAATAGCTTTTTTTTTTTTGTTGTTATCTGCAACTGACTGGCAAAAATAACCACAAGGATTTATTCATTTCAGTTGCTATAAATGTCTGATGCATAAGAGCTGAACTTTTTTCATTTCTCAGGCACGGTTTGATGTCTGGCAGGAAAACCAAAAACACAAAAAAACTAAAACTTATTTTGCTAAAGGTCTTTTGCAGGTTAAGTCCTGAACCTGCTGCATGTGAAACACATTCTGCTCCGCTGTGTTTCCAGCTGGTCGCTGCCTCCATGGGACACTTATCGACCCTGACACCACTTTAAGAACCAGTACACACACACACACACACACACACAGTGACATAAACATACATACACACAGTGACACACACACACACACACACACACACACACACACACACACACACACACACAGTTATTGCTTATTTCCTCACATCATTTAACGCCTCTGTTGCACCTGGGGTTACCAGACATGGCCTTCTCAGTTACACTTGACCAAGGTTGGGTCTCTCTCGCTCTCTTTCTCTCTCTCTCTCCCTCCCTCTCTCTCCCCAAACCGCAGCGCTGTTTTATTTCCTCCTGCTCGGGATTAAGTTATATGAGGACTGTCAGCGTCTCCATGATTTCAGACGCACTGGAAGTCAACACGGACCATTCCGGCATGTGTTGAAGTGTCCAGTCGTTTATACTGCAAACCAAAAAGTAGCCTACAGCCACTTAGTCATGTTTGAATGTGTAGCATCAAAAACCAAGTTGAAAAGGATATTAAAGTACCAGTTTTCTCAAGCTTAAAAGTTGGATTTATTCTTCTGCGTTATGGGTTACACGTGCAAGCAAACTGATCCTTCATAGCAGCAGCTGTGAGCTATAAGGAGAAGTGTGACTGGTCAGTTTTAATCCATGTGTTTCAGGGGTAATTATTCACTTCTCTTGTTATACGGCAAAGAAGTGCAAAAAAACATTGCTTTCCCTCTCTCTCTCTTTTAGACTCCTGTAAGGCGTTAGAATATGTTCCATGATTCATCTTGAAGTCTGCAGTGTGCACATTAGTACACTGCTAGTTCTCGGGGTTGTAGCAGCTTCCAGAGCGTTTTCATTCAAGGTGCGTGTTTAGATTCGAGTGTGGTTGTGCTATAAATTTATTGATTTACTTCATTTTTGTCAAATAATTCAGGTGATTCTTAAATCGTACTTACTAGTCCATTGGAAACTTTTAAATCCTTGCCAAAAACTCACCTCTTTTAATACAAGTTGAGCTTCACGAATGCCATAATTATGAGCTCACGAAGAAATTATTGCAACTTTGAATAATTTTGAAACATCTTACTTTGGCTTTCATGTTTACCAGTTAACTAAATCTCGCTAAAGGACAAACTGGTGTTATGGATTCCTCAACCACCAGACAGACAGAGCATCTCCTTGAAATGTTAAAAGTCTTATCTGAAAAAAAAAAATTATATAAATTTTTTTTAAATGTAAAGCCTTTTGTTGAAGAATAAATTACTACATCAGATCTTTCACTCCAACTCATCTTCCTCTCTGGTCTTCTTCCCTTGTACTGGTGGCTCTGTAGTCTCGTCTGATTGGTTCTGATTCTTTCTGGGTGTGAACCTCTTCAGAGGGGAAAAGCTCACAATCATAAAGTTGTTTTCTGCGCCGAGGCAAAAACTTTACCGACCAATAAAGAAGTCCGACCGCCCAGAAAGACTTTGGAGAGCAGAGAGAAAGAGGGGAAGAGCATCATTCGAAATGTATTCTATGAAAATGCACAATGCTGTCATATACTGTACTTGATTGTTTCAAGTTGCATGGGACTTTAAATTCAAAATAAAATAAACTACGGTAATCCAAATGTATCAAAAAGAGCAGTAGGCTGATCACAAAATATAAAATTAATTCTCTCTTTTTTTATGTTGGTTGCTTAAACCATAAGGTTCTGTGTGATCATTATACACTTGAATGAAAGTTCTTCGTAGCCAGATTTAAAAAAAAATCAATTGACGATATGTTTTAATTTACATTTTCTCTATGTTGTTAATTGTCCTACAAATGGTTGGATTTAAATGTCAAATGCTTAGTTTAAGTGCAAATAAAGTCTTACATTAATTTTCTCATAGCTAAGTCAGCAGAACAATAATACTGCATTATTATTTCTGCTGTATTTTTTTAATTACCTTCCTCTTTTCTAGACCTGCAGATAATGTTGCTTTGGAAACAAACAGGGACATGCAACCAGCAGCACGGCTCAGCATAGCGGCCTCATCAAATGTGACACATGCTGTTTGAAATACCAACACAGCACACAGCCAGCCTGTCAGCTTTTCCACTGTAACAACAAGAAATGCTAGTCTCACGGAAAACTGTCTGAAAGTAGCTAAATTCATGGAAAATCCCCACGACTACCGGCTGCCTTCCGTTAACCCTCCGAAACACGAAAGGACGTCGGCTGAAAAACGTGGAAAAATACACACACACAAAAACTAACAATAGCAAGTGACGGCTAAACTCTCGCGAGAAGATTTGTCCAGATCACTTAATCTCAATAAAGTCAGAGCTGAAGAAGTCGTCTCATGGGAGCTATATGCTAAAGTATTAACCAATCACAGCTAAGCTTTCACTCCCCCCACACCCCCTCCCCCCCCCCCCCCCCCCCCACACACACACACACACATGAAAAAAGGGTCTGCTGGGGTCAGAAACACGAGACGCGCTTGGCTTTTGTCTTCTGAGCGTTGCAGTAACACAAGCCGGTGGGAGAGTACAGAAGTATGTGTGTGTGATGTATTAAAATTAATATGCGTTTCCTGCTTCCATTAGTGCACGTCCATATTTGGCCAGAGAACGTGTGTGTGACCCTCGTTTCCTTGTTACTCTTTTTCTTGGCCTCCTATGATGCTGCCATCTTGTTATTTTGATTCATCTCTATAACGGACAGATCAAAACCGAGCGTCTGTTTTGCGTGTCAACAAAACGCTGAGGGCTTCAGTTTTATGCTCCAACTTGAAGCTAATACACTGTGCTCGTTGGTTAGGATTTAATTTCTTGTTGTTGACGTTCAACATTATACTTTATACTTCCATACATAGGGGAGAGTGGCCTAAGTTGTGCAGGTGGGCAAGTTGTGCCACCCCTTGTTTCTAGAAAACCATAGAAGAAATTGGAAATGTGACCACATATTTAAGAAGAGCCATTATTTAAACTCATCCTGTAAAGAAGGGAGAAACATGGAATAAAATATAAGCACATTTAAGCTAAAAAAAAACTGTTTTTTGCCTTTCAGAGTAAAATTTCCATGATCAAAGTTTTTTGATTACTGTGTCTGAACAATTTTAGACACGTTTGAAAACATTTGACACATGTTTTAGTGCTTATATGCTACACGTTGTGTCTATATAGTTAGCACGATGTCAGCCCTAAACTGCTGCATCATGCGTATTATCCAAAATTCTGGGGATGGGGTGATTTGTGCCAGATGGCCTAGGTGAGTTATAAGTAAGTAAGTAAGTAAAATGTATTTATAAAAGCACATTTATAACAGTTTGCACTGTCCAAAGTGCTTTACATTCAGTAGGTACAAAATTAAGGTAAAATACCAATAACCAAAATAAAAGACATAAAGCCCAGATATCCACATATGAACAAAGATAGTAGTGCAGAGGTAAGATAGTTAATTGGGAGGAAAAACCAGGGTGTACAGATGGGTTTTGAGCCATGATTTAAAGGCAGAAATGGGGAGGGAATCGCATATGCCAGGTGGCAGTTGGTTCTACAAGGGCGGAGCAGCTAGTGCGAAGTACATTTCTGAGAGTTGTGCCATTGGCATGGCTGTATACGCTGGTCACCAAAAGAAAGTGATTGTCTACAGTAGCTCAAAAGAGACTGACATCTCCATTCCACTTAATGACACCACTGACAAGAGTTCAAATGGCCAGAAAGATGATGATGGTGACTTTGTCATTGTTAGCTTTGCAGGCAAAACCACCTAGATCTGCTAGGTCTTGTTTAAGAAAATTGACCTTCAATCTTTGTAAAATATTTACTTTATTTACTTTAAATAAACCTTAAATAAGTGATTGTCTAATGGATTTGTCTTGCATTACAGTGTTTGAGATATATATCAATGGCACAATTTACCCCATGGTATTTTTTCCAATGGCACAACTTACACCACACCGGGGGCAAGTTGTGCCACAAGACAACTTTTTTTTCCGAAAGCTATATTTCCTCAACAGTTTATTCTAGATCCAAAGTTTTTATTGCCAGGGATGTACAACACCCTGAAATATATGTACATATTTGAGTTGGAGACTTTACTGTCAAGGCCTCACTTTAAAGTCACTTTGAGTAAAAAGTGGCACAACTTAGGCCACTCTTCCCTACTACATTTTACTCCTATGTTTATTTGACAGCTGTAGTTAGAATTTACTTTTGAAATGAAGATTTTAAATACAAGAAAAACACACATGATGAGCTTGTACAATTTAATTAGTCAAAGATTAATTATTTTTTTAAATATTAAATTGTAATTTTCATTTGAATAATTGTGAATCACAGGGAGATAGATTTGTTCTCAAAGAAGTGTTCACAAAAAAAAGAGACTAGAAAAAAGTCAAAAAGAAAAATATATTTTTTGTGCATCAGAATTTTGCTTAATTTTTCTTCTTTCTTCACCCAATTATCATCTCACTACCTCTTTTGAATTCATTTGTGACCCTGTGGAGGGGCGCAACCCTTATCTTGGTAACCACTGGACTAAACCACCAAAACTTAATGTATAAGGTGGTTAAAACTAGCTCCATTGACCGCTAATAGTGCATTGATTGCTCAGCATTATATCCTAGTATGTTTACTCTTGGTACCTCAACTACATCTTTGAAATAAATATTTCTTGACTTTTGCAAGATTTTAAATTAATGACTTTAACTCTACATGCTTTATTTTTTAACCTTTATTTATACAACAGGTAAATCCCATTGAGACCGGAGACTGTTTTTCAATGGAGACCTGTTCCCATTTACACATTACCGTTCACTCACACATTCATACACCACTGATCAGGCTAACTATCGACATTTAAACAAGGCAAGGTGGGTGAAGTGTCTTGCCCAAGGGCACAACAACCAACACACAAGTGGCAGGGTGGGAATCAAACCGCCAACCCTTCGATCATTGGCCGACCTGCTCTACCACCCAATAGGGGAACCTATGCATATTTGTATCTATTACTTGAATGAAAAATTTGAGTTAAAGCTGCTGTTGAAGTTGAGTATCACGTCAACATCTGTCAGTCTGTTGTTGTGGAGCTGAACACAGTCAGCTGGCTCACAGGTGCAGATCATTCCGACGTCATTAAAAGGAGAATAAATAATAACTACTTTCTAGCAATAGAAAATAAAGAAAAGTTACAGATCCAATGTTATTTTTACAGGACAGAAAGGAGATGAAATATTGTAAGCAGTAATGTGTAAAAAATAACTAAAGCTGACAAACAAATGTAGTGGGAATGGACATTCATCATTTGGTGATCAACCAAATACAAAGGTTTATTCAATTGTCTAAGCAAATTGTACTGTGTGAGAAGATCACTCTTGGGTCGTATTTTATATAGTATTTATCTTTTATCTATTTAATTGCTCTACTTTTTATATAATTTTTATTTCTGTTGTGCATTAGTCTCACAAATGTTACTGTATTATGGTTTTGTTATGTCATCTCAGCCCCGTAAATTGCACTAACCTGTTTGAAAGGTGCTTTACTAATAAAGTTAAACAAGGACTAAATATTATTTTTTTCCTAAACCCTTTAATGTTGCTGTAAAGTCCCTTACGCTAACGTACATTCAGAAACAGTTGCAAAAGTAAAAGCTGTTTTCCACTCAGCAGAATGTAACTTACTTAAACTTTTTGCGGACGGCCTTTAAAGATTCATAGAGCAGTTGAGCGATCTCTTCATGTCGACGAGAGGTTGAAAAGCTCAAAGCATATTTATCTGTCAGTGTTGGCAGCGTCTCAAACTGACCCCTAAAGGTTTCCACTGAGCGTCTGCTGCTATCGGCTCCAGAACTCTGATCCAGCTTCTCTTTGAGCCGAGTGATTTACGGACAGAGATGATTCTTTACTACAAGCAGCTTCTTCTTCTGCTTGGATCCTCGAACGAGGCGCCGTGGCAAAGGTGACATGACGTCATCTATACGGCCATCTTTGACTTGAAAAAAATTATGCACCTGCCGATTTTTATTATTTAAATATATTTTTTATTTTACAAGCTCCATCTATCATGTTGTAGTTTTTTGGCTTTTTGCTACGGAAGCCCTAAACAGACATGATATCATACATTTGACTTGATCCGTTTTCCTGTAATAACAACTTTATTCGAGTTGTTAAAGAGTGATCACGATTGAATATCTCCTCACGATCCAGTACCTGTCTGTACTGTGTTTACGCTGAAAAAGTGTTGATACTGTACTGTATACTGGTTCTGTACGGATCAACGAGCATGTTGCTATCTATGGTGGCCCCTTTGTTTACATAACCTTTGTTTAAGTTAAGTCTTTATTTTGTCAATTAACACCCATGCAAGGTAAGTGCCTTGCTCAAGGACACAATGGTAGAGATGGTGGGCACCATACATGTAATACCAGTTACCACTAGTTTTACCTTTCCATTCCCGGGGATCGAATCAGCAACCTCATGGTTGCTAGTCGGCCCCCTTCCCTCTAGGCCATCCTACCACCCCAAGTTTACATACCAGTTTACAGAGCCTAGGCTGTGTATTTACTATTTACACCAGATTGACAACAAGCGTTCTCCAGAATAACTGACTCCCTTTAATTCATTTGTGATCCCCTGTTAACGTCAAACAATATTTAAAATAATGAGCGGAAACGACTTTATCTCCTTATCATGGGAAAACAGAGGAAATAAACTTTATGATTCCATGTCCATTTAGGGCTTCCGTATTGTTCAACCATGATCAGATGTATTTACAACAGAAAATATAAAAATTATCATGCCAGTTTACAGAGCCTAGGCTGTGTATTAACACCAGATTAACAACAAGCGTTCTCCAGAATAACTGACTCCCTTTTAATCCATTTAGGGCTTCCGTATAGATCAGAAAATATAAAAATTATTGGATTTTGCTGAGAGACTTGCTGGTTTAATTTCAAACGTCTTTTCTTGATATATTTTGGTGGTTTAGATATTATTCCTTTCATGGTCTGACCACTGGTGTTCGTTGACCTCATAAAAATCACCCTCAGAAGTCACTGTGTCCCCTCGGCTCAGAAGATATCTTGGTGAGCAATCTGATATGTGATGACCACAACCATAAAAATAAGCTGTCCTTTAGAGCTGCTCAAGACTTCCAGGAACAATTACACATGTGTTTTCAAGCCAAATCAGAAAGTGGAGTAGCAACAGGCGGACGTTAGTGTTCCACCTGTAGGAAGTATCAAAGTCAAGTTTTAAGTGGGACATTAAAAACTGTTTTCTTCACTGAATGAGAAAAACTATAGACCAAAACAGACATATCCTCCTGATTGGAAAAGTCTCTATATTGATCTGCAATTTGGTCAAACACTTCACCATTTGCCTCTTCAAAACTGAAACTTGCAAATGTTTCCAATGCATGAATGACAATGCAGAAATAGTAACAGCTTTTAAATCGACTATTCAAAATGGATTTGCAACCCTTTTTGATAATTGATATTATGTGAAGCAAGTCATTTTTTATATTAGATTATATTACATTGTATTTAGCTGACGCTTTTATACCAAAGCGACTTCCATTAAGTGCATTCAACCATGAAGGTACAAACTCAGAACAACAAGAATCATGTAAGTAATACAGCTTCAAATAAACTAAACTGCAAAGTGCCACACGTAAGTGCTACATGGAGATGTATCAAGTGCTTTTTTTTGTTGCAGAAAATGATGAAGTACATCTTTAAATGAAACAGAACCACACGTCTTTTAGGTGCAAAAAATAAAATGTGTCGTCATCTCAGTGTTGCAGCTTCAAAACGGACATGTGGTCGCCTTAATTTGGTGTATTTCCTGTCGAAACAGGACCTTTGGGCGGGACGTTCAGAATGGATCATTCCCAAAACATAAAAACAATAGGATGTCTGTTCAAGAGCAAAAGGCAGTTTATCTGTTTGGAAGAGTCAAAAAATGTTATGGCTGAACATTTTTATGTTCACTGTGAAATCACCAATAAATATTTTTCTTTTTCCTGGAAGAATCAAAAAGTCCAGACATATTATTCAATGCACATTTTTTAAAGTAATTTTTTCTGGGCATGATTTCTTAAAATACTGGTACAATTTAAACAATTATTAATCACACAATAGACCTCAAAAAAAGATGAAAACCTTGTGTCACTTCTGTGTTGTATATTCTTCGGATACTGAAGAGTCATATGAAAGACATCAACACAGAGGATACAGTTTGCTTAATATTGAAGACACATGTTGCACCACATGAGGCCAGCGCCCGCCCTCCCCCACCTCCAAATGTGAACTCTTTGGGTCATAATTTAAGCAGAGAAATATTAACAATAACAGAATTTAGGATTAAAATAAATATGTATACGTACTTTTTACATTTACATTCCCTATAAGAGTAACGCTTCACATAAAGACAATAAACAGAGCAGAGTAGACCATGAGATACAGATGAACGTGCATGCATAAGCTTGTAAGAAGACTTGTGTCCAGCTACAGTTTACCACCAACACATGAATAAACTCTAATGATCAAACAGTTCCCCGACGCCATTCAAATTCCTGCCGCTAGTTTCATGCTATTCCACTCAACGTAAGTAGGTGGCGATAAAGCACAAAAGACACAAAGCGTTACGTTGAAGAAGAACTATGCACGCTATTAATTTTGTATGAGGAAATTAATTAATTGTGTTCAATATAGACGGTGTTTTGGTAAATAAAGAAAACAGTGAATTTTAACTATTTAACTAAGTATTTTTTGGGCCACCTGGGGGCAGCAGAAACAAAGTGTGATGACATCATTGACATATTACCTTTCTTAGTTGATTTAGGTTTTTAAATCAATTGAAACAGCCACCTTCTTAATAAAATAATGCCAAGAGAGCCACAAGTGTGAATCCAAACAGTGAAGTTGCAGCCAAATAATGAGCTAAAACTCTAAATAGTATAAAGCTTCGCAAACACAGCTGAAAATTCAATTGTGTGTAGGTTCATCGCTACGATCAACTCACTTCATTTGATTGTTCTTAAAAAATATCAATTATAGACATCTTAAATCATAGATAGTGTTGTCTGTGAACATGATCACTTTTTTTCAAATGCACAATACAAATTTTCTAATAAGTAGATAGAGAGACATAGCAGATTCATAGTGACATATTGTTCAATGGTGTCTTGTAACAGTTTTTCTATTAAACGTCACACTACAGCCAGCTGAAGCGACTGCGGTTAAAGATAAACTATATGGTCTCCGTCTTATCGTGTTTATCTGTGATAGTGACACCTGGCAATAAGATGTTCGCCTGTTTGAAGTTTTTCTTTTTTTCTCCCCCCCTCCCTCCCTCCGTGACTTTAACTTAGATTACAGCTTCTGGAGCTGGAAGCCGCAGCACATCTGTAAGCCAGCGGAAATACCAAAATCTTGCATGCCTCTTTGATTGTTACATTCAAGATATCATATGCGCTACCAGCACTGCTGCTGCAAACCATTAGGGCCTCAGTAACTGGTGGCTTGTAAAATACGTTTGGAAATCCTGGAGACAGGGCGAGAGGGGATGAGATGGGTATACCACATGCTTATCCAAGGAGATGCTAAAACAAAGGGAGAAGGTGATACAGTCTAAGTGATATATTGGGCACATGTGGGATCCTGGAATAAAAAAAAAGATGAAAAAAAAAAGATTTTTTTTGAGGGGAGGGCGGGAGGGCAGAGGGGAGGCTCTTCTTCTGATTTATTCAAAGCTTCAGGGCTTGTGTATCCGAGAACAAGATTAGTTCAGTAGATCACATCACCCTACATCCTTTATAGATCTTCAGCTGGGCCCGTCCTCATGCCTTTCTATTGTATTCTACTCTATTGCAATTCAGAGGGGAGCGTTATACACTTATTTTACCGCAAATGCTAGTTTCACAGAAAGTTTTCGAAAAAAAAACATCTGCAAAAGAGAAGACACATTGATGCATGTTTCCATACACTATTGTCATGTGATTATTTGAAGTATTTTACATTGAGAAACAGATGTCAGTTGGGCTGATTGTACTGTTGGGTGCTATCAAACAGCGGAAGACGAGGGCGCAGCAAGATACATATTCAAACAGAGCTTATGTCAAACTTCAAACAATGTGGAAAAACTGGACGGAAATATGACATTTATGTTTTGTTTCATGTATTAATCTTCAAAGGACGCTCTTTCGGTGAATTTACAGAAGCTACGGTGGCCTTCAAGGACAATAAGCTAGTTATTTAAAATGGCATCACCCACCACTGCCTCAAGTCCTTCCACAATATCAAGTGATGAGATGAAGATGTATTTAATTCTGTAGCACTTCTTCTTGAAACAGGTAGAAAAGGGCCATTTGTATTGCTGAACTTCTTTTACTTTTGATACTTTAAGGACATTATGCTGATGACACCTTTGTATTTCTTCTGGTTAGACTTTAAAATACAGGATTTTTTCCATGTAGTGACAGTTTGTTTACTTTGTTAGGGCTGGTCCTTTTACTTAAAGGAATACTTCACCCCTACGGAACCGGCGTTCTATCATTATAAAATCGCTATTATAATATAATGAATGAGGTTTTTCTTTCCTCAGTCATTCCTCAGTCTTCCCTTGGCCCAGCTGTCCTGTTAATCCTAACCTTACATTTTACCATGTGTGATGTCACACATGGTAAAATGTAGGCACATTTATACTATAAAAGGATCTCAGAGTTCAATATATCTTCATATTTCCAACGGTGAAGTAGGTCTTTAAGTAAAGTATCTTCTTGCACCACTAACTCCTCACACTTAACCAAAATAGCCAATGATACGAGGCGATAGGTCGAGACAGCTCGTTAACTGCCCAATCCCAACAGATGCCGAGGTCACCCCCGACTGTCAAAAAAAGAAGAAAAAAAGGAACTTCCAAACTAGAAGTTCACAAGGATAAACCTCCAGCAGAGCTTCAATGCTGCGCCGCTTTATATGTTCCAATCTAGATTCCAGATCTTCCCGTTTTCTTTTCCGTGGCTTTGCGAGCATTCCTGTTTCCCATTGTAACCTGCGTGCACGGAAATAGCTAACGTCATACTTGCCGCCGACTTCGAGGGCCGATGATTTGAAGTATAGTCCTAGGAGCAGCAGCTGTCCCTCTGCCAAAAAGGACCAGAAGATCTGGGCAGGTCATCAGCCAGCCCACATCAAGGAGCTGAGGCACTTCGAAGTCGGCTGTGTTAACTTTTATGGCAAGTGTTTATGCAAGGTCATGCACATTGACTTACACCTTTCCTTTTTATGTAGGGTTGAAGGGACACATGTCTCCGATTGGAAATGTATCTAGTTTGGACCTGTTTTTTCCATGCTGACGTGATTCATTTTTCGATTATTATAACGATCACTGTTTTATTTATTTTATTATTCTTAAAGATGTTTTTTCAGTTTTTTTACTCGGCTACTTCCTGACTGTTGCAACTGTGGTCAGCGATATTCTGTTTTATTTGGCACTGCTGCAGACAGCTTGGTCTGAAGCTAGAAACATTTTAGCTGTGTTTTTATCCCACCGACTAAAGCTGAGGTGCTTCAACTACCCAAAGAAGAGACGCTGTCAAAATCTGGACAGTTCACATACACAACTCTCTATTTCCATATCCTCATTTTCCCTTTTGTTTTCCTTTTCCTATCTATAAAGGGGCGCAGCGCACGCTAGACGACCCATCAGTTTCTCTCCCCCCCCTCCCCCCCACTTTCTTTTTATGTTTCTTGGCGGGGTGTAACTGTAAACAAAATTGTGTTGCTCTGTGACATGTGCAATGACAAATAAAGTCGATTCTGATTCTGACCTTTGCCATTCATGCACTGAGCTTATTGTGGACCAACATTTGTGGCCTTTTCCCTCTTAGCCTGCTCAACCCCAGTCCTGATTATCCTCCCAAATCATCTCAAGGCAAAGGTTTAGTCCCATTTCATCTGAGAAAATCACACACAGGTCAGCTCTTGGGTCGCAGTTCTTCCCTGCTTACTGTAAATGGACAGTAAATAAACAGCTGGAAGTGTAACATTTGTCATTTTCACCTCTATAAATGCACTGTGTTTTAACCCTTCTAGCATCTACATGAGTGAAAGCAGCAGCATTCCCACCAGGGTAATGGGGATTCAGTGACCTACTGGCCTGTGTGTGTGTGTGTGTGTGTGTGTGTGTGTGTGTGTGTGTGTGTGTGTGTGTGTGTGTGTGTGTGTGTGTGTGTGTGTGTGTGTAGTCGTGTTTACACAGCGACTCGTGGACGCAGCTTGAAGGCAACATAGAGCAACAACAGATCAGCAGGAAGGTTCCTGGATGAGAGAGGACACACACACACACACACACACACATACACACACACACACACACACACACACACAGTGAAGCAGAGGATGGCGGGTCAGAGAAAACTGAGAGGCCAAAGGGTCGCACAGGGACAGGGTTACTGCAATATTGTGTCTCGGATAGTTTTTGGACACCGTTTTTGGCTTTCACTTTATTTCACTAATGATTTATTTTATTCATTACATATTGTGCAAATAGCATATAAACAAGCAAACAGTGACTTATTTGTACTGGGTTGGGTTTGTGTCACCTGTTATTCTCTATCTTACAGCTCTGTTTAGGGTTTCCACCGATAAAGTTTTCATAATCCCTGCAGTTAAGAGTGAAATCAGTAGTGTGTTTATGTGTGAAATTTTGTGCATTTGCGAGCTCGCGTCTTATGCATTGGTCGGTGAGGCTTTGAGAAGAGTACTCTCTATTTCAGGCCCGCTCCCTCGCTGTCTCCTGGTGGATTACCTCACTCGGCCGGCGCAGACGTAAGAAACATGTAAGTTTAGACGTCAAAGTGTTTGAGGAGGTTTAAGGACGTCAGCCTCAACAGACGACCTCAGGTTTCAAACGTGGAGAGATTTCCCGTGGGACAACATTGGTCTATAACAGGTCACCAAAACCTGGAGAGGGAGCTGCAGCAGTCAGGTGTTCAGGGACACAGACAGACATAGTATAGCGAAGACAGGATGAACCAATTCTATACTTGTACTTTACTTGGGTTTTTTTCTTTTTCTACTTCATCTCAGAGGAACATTTTGGACTTTCGACCCACATTACAAGCTTCAGTTCTTTAATCAGAAATACTTATTGTTTTCAAGAGGGAAAGGGTATATACAGTATATATAGTATAATGTGTAGCGTAGTTCAAATTAGCTTAACCTTTGCGGTTATATTACAAAAAAGAAAATCAGATATAATGCTAAAACACTGACATGCACCATTTTTCTGCAAAATAAGAACTTTTATTTTGGTGTGTTAAGTACATTTTACTGGTAATACTCACATACGCCTACTTTTACTTCAGGAAAGTTTTGAATGAAGGACTTTTACTTGCAGTGGATTATTTTCAAAGTGTGGTACTTCAGTACGAGAAGTAAGAGAACATTGTAATGACTGATGCAGGGTTTGTGTTTCGTATAAACATGCAGTGTGAACAAATGGATCTATGTGGGGAAGTCAAACTACTTGTTTCCCTACAGCTGTGATATGAGATCAGACACTCACTCTTCTTCTCTCCTCCCCTCTCTCTGACTCACATACTTTCCAGTACGACACCCTGAGGTGCACAGCAGGGTGCCTGACTCTCTCTCTCACACACACACACACTCACACACACACACACACACACAGATCTGAACAATATGGTCTAATGGTAACCAGACCTGAGTCTCTCTCTCTCAATCCATGCTCATCCTTCAATCTCTTTGTCTTAATCCAGACATCCATCTCCCTTTGTCTTGACTCTCTCTGTACCACAGCTTTTAAGGCTGTAACGCTTCGTCCGGTCAAGCTGATGTTTCTAAATCAGAATCAGAAATAGTTTATCGTTCCCCAGAGGGAAATTCAGTTTGGTTACAGTTGTCCCATTCTCGATAGACATATACAGGTAGGTATAAATATATATAAAAATAGGCTATACTGTATATACTATATATGGGCACATCAGGAGAAGTAGAATGCCTTATTCTCCAGGTTCCTCCTACACAGACTAACCACAGATACTGTATAAAGAAGTGTCTATATTTGTCTAAATGTTTTAATTATCCATGTCAGAAGTTTCAAAATCCCCGATCATTGAATCAAAAGGGCAAAACAGTGCTGTGAAATACAATATTCACTCACTTAACTTTTCCAATGGAAGTTCATATTAACACAATGACTTTTGGGGAGTTGGATAACCAGATGGGATGGGTCATCACCAAGCTGAACCTGACCCAGAGAGGGTGGCCTACAGATGGGAAGGTCCCGGTGCTTTACAAGGACCCTGCCCCTCTGGAGACCACCCTGATCAAGTCATCTCACTAACACACTTTACGGGGAGGTGAAGCTCGTTGTCTGAAACCTTTATAACAGGGACTTCCATGTGGGAACGAAGGGAGCGACTGACTGAGGAGGAATCACTTTTTCCAAGAACTTAAGCCACCATAGGATGCAACCCGTTACTACACTCTCACATGCAATGAGTAAAATTAAACTTTTTGGTGCAGCATTATAATGCAAAGAGGCCTGCTGTCCGACCAGCTTTGTAATCCAATTAAAGGTCAACTAGCCCACTACCTTCACACCATTGTAAAACTTCTACTCAGAAACTTCTACTCCCCTAAAAGGAGGACTGTTTCAGAGTCTTGTCCAGAAGCACTTTGATGTCAATTCTCAGTTACAGGGACCTAGCCTTGTTTCACTTGTGGATGCTACATATGATACAGTTCAATAGCGTTTTACACATCGAACAAAGCAGCCTGCAGCCCGCTGAAAACTCAAAGCACATTAAGGGGTCGTCTGCGCTCCCCAAACTTTCCTTTTCATCTGAGCTCTTTAAAAACAGCCTGGGACATTTTTCTCAACAAGGAAAAAAGGCGAAACAATAAACCCCAAGCGATGAACGTTGTTGGGTCGTTACTGGAACCAACTTTGTGGACGTCGATGAAAGCGTAGAAGGCCCTCAATGAAGAGCGAACAAACGGGAGCCTTGCGTCACCACAGGCTACCTCTGGAGAGTCCACACACACACACACACACACCCTAACCCTCCCTACTTTTTTTGTTACAAGCTCTCCAAGTGAAGCGTGACGGGCACTAGAAACGCTTAACCGTCCTCTTTAAACATATGGGCCTTTTTAGGAGCGCTCCAAGCCCTTACACGCGCTTTGCTTTTCTCATCATCAGCTGGGTCAATTTGGGAAAAAGGAAGTGACTGGCTTTGTCATTCTCCCCGGCCTAGTATTATTCCTTTATACTCCCAAACAATACCACAACATCTCCTGATGTAATGTAGAGAAAAAGTGGCTCAAATTGGCCCATTAAAAAGTGGCCCTAACCTCAGCTCAAACCCTTACTGTCGCTGAAGGTAATTCCCAGGGCAGGGCGGATACTTAGCAGTAATGGTGAAAAAATGTGGATAGGCCCATTTTTTTTTTCTTTTAATGGAGCCATCAGCATGGCACGGCAAAATAGGAGTAGTAGGGGAAAAAGGAAAGGAGGGCTTTTTTTATGATTTCCTTTGAAAAATTGATTCCAATTTATAAGGGGGGTTCCTGCGAAGGGTGTCGTATACGGTCGTCCCCCCACCACCTTAATACTAAATCTTTCAGGCAGAAGCTTTTAAAACTTCAAATGCCGCTAGATCTGCTTACACGTGTCATGCTATAGCCTATATAGCCCCCTTTCCTGTTCCTCAAAACGTATGTTTCACGGATGGGAGTTTCTTTTTTTTCTTTTTTTCAGCGAGAAAACAGAAGAGCTAGCCCATAGTAAAACGTTGCACATGCTTGTCTGGATTTCCCATCAATTCTTACGGACAAGGGGGTTGGGGGGCACAGGGCTCAGGTAGCTTTTAGGTTGGTCCAGTCCTCAACACCGCAGCACTGTACTGTCACTTTAAGAAGCACTAAATCATCATGTATTAAGCATAAGTGGGGAACAAATGACTTCCACTAGTTCTACTTAAAAGAGGTCATAGAGGAGCGAAAATGTTGCAGCGGAAATCAGAGCTCCTGCCCTCCGAAAACTGGTCCAATGGAGACATGTTGCTAAATGATATTAAACATTTCCAGTCTCATGTATCATTGAAAGCATGGGAAGGGTTTTTTTTTTGTAGAAATGGAACAGGTGCGTGTGGACAGAGATAAGTTATTGTTTCAGTCAAAGATGATTTCTTAAAAAGGAACTTAGAGTAATTTGAGAAGTGAAACATCTTCAATTCTTTATTATTTCATTATGGGGCTCTGATTCAACACACACACACAGTAATCACTGCTACAACAGGACCATGCTCTGTCATGGGTGTATTGATATATTATATCTAAGTGGCCAACCACGCTATTGCAACAACGACAAAGAAAATGTTCTACATGGTCAGAAAGCCTTTTCTTTAGAAGTATTATCAAAGTGATGCTTTTGTGCGTTCACTTAAAGGAATACTTCACATACGGAACCTGCGTTCTATCATTATAAAATCGCTATTATAATATAATGAATGAGGTTTTTCTTCCCTTAGTCCATGTGTGATGTCACACACGGTAAAATGAAGGGTTAGACAGTGAGACCATAACACACTCTTTCTGCCTTTTCTCAGACTAGGATGAACCGATTTCTAAAATGTTCCACATTTATCCTACATAGGATCTCACAGTACAATACACCTTTATATTTCCAACAGTGAAGTAGGATTTTTTCTTGTAACATAGCATTTCTACACTGTTGTACTTTTACTAAAGTATGTCATCCGAATACTTCTTCCAGAACTCAATTGATCACATTCAACCAGCCACTGTATCCTGTCAACTCGTCTACGCATTTTGCTCATAGAATTAACTGATGTGAAGTATAAACATGTGAAAAACACTTCAAATTAAGTTTATCTGACTACTTGATTAATCATCGGAATATAATGAATAGCCACAGCCTCACAGACCGAAAACCTTTTTTTGCATATTAATTTCATTTTTTACCGTTTCAGATTCCAGTCTTCGTTTTTTCATTCCGGAACCTTTCTGAACCAATCAAAATGACGAAGAGTTATTAAACGTATCAACACGCGGTCACCTGGAAATCCTTACAGCGTTTTTTTTATTTTTTTCAAAACACAACATATTTGTACCTCAAGGACCTTTCGTGACCACTCACAGAAAAGTGAGAGCATTGAAACATTGAAACAAGCGTTCACAGTTCACAGCCCGACGCTCTCGACACACAGCCCACAGGAAGTGGATATTTTCCCTGCCGAGAGTTTTTTGAGATCGACCACTCGGGTCATTCTTTACACACATAACTTACGACGGAGGGCAAGTGGAGCAGAGCTGTATACTCCACCACAGGAAGACACGCTACCTGGGAAGGTTTTGGGAAGTTGTTCCACATGCGAAACCACAGGAGTAATCAGTATCAAATAAATATATATATACACCGTTATTGAATATAATACACTTTCCCCATCAATCGGAGTAATAATCACCCCGTGGGAGATGTAGGGGGACCATTTTTTTTTTCTTGTGTTAGTGCACGGGCGTAAATCTTAACCTGCACTATTGTAAAGTGTGCACAGGTTCTCCAGAGCAAGAGGCTAGAAGGGGAGCAGCTGAGTAACACATGTTGAAAGACCTCCTGCCATCTTCCAAAGACTCCCTTGATAAATTTCATACAGGTGGAGCAGTTTACGGTGCAGGCTGTTGCACACACAAAAAAGTACACTGTGGTATATTTTTTTTAAGAAACAACATGAGTTTGGTGTTTACCCTGACCGATGATCATTTTTTGACCCTGGGAAAATAACAGTTAAGGCGAGAAACTGAAGACAAAAACATTGTTTCTTCCAGCACTGATCAATTTGGAGATTTTGAGATATGTTGCCTCCATAACATGTCTTCTTTCATACTAAATCAAAAGGTCCAAAATGTTCGTTCAGGTGTTAATTTTACTAACATTTGGGGGTAGAATAAATCCAGCAGCCGATATGATATAAATAAACAGGCAAGGTGATACAAAGGAAAACAAATGACAACCAATTGATTGTTGGTTAAACCCTCAGCAGTACACACAGCCGAGGCCTAAGGAACACAGAGCATGATTGAGGTGAAAGCAATGTTAAGATGAAATAAAAGAGTAAAAGTATGTCCCAATAGTATGCCTACTGCATCCTAACTACAGTTGTGTTCAAAATAATAGCAGTGTGTTTAAAAAAGTGAGGCAAGTTCAATATCCTTATCATAGCTTTTATTTCCAAACACGCAAATGCATTGGGGACATTGCACATTCTATTCCAAATCCAAATATGAAGAAATATGCCCTTGAAATGGGTGTTCCAACAAGTCAACGACCCCAAACACACCAGTAAGCGAACAAGATCTTGGTTCCAGACCAACAAGATTAACGTTATGGAGTGGCCAGCCCAATCCCTGGAACTTAATCCAATAGAAAACCTATGGTGACATCAAAAATGCTGTTTTTGAGGCAAAACCAAGAAATGCAGAGGAATTGTGGAATGTAGTCCAATCGTCCTGGGCTGAAACACCTGTTCACAGGTGCCACAAATTGGTCGGCTCCCTGCAACACAGATGTGAAGCAGTTCTCAGAAACAGAGGTTATACAACTAAATATTAGTTCAGTGATTCATATGAAAGCTAAATCTTCATGCATTTTTCAGTTGATACAGTAAATGTTTGAGTTGTAAAGAAAAATGCAGACACTGCTATTTTTTTGAACAGTCTAATATTCCTTTTTCTTCACTTTCTGTTAAGATGAAGAAACATTTGACGAAAGTTTCTTCATATGTGGAGTTGGAATTGAATGTGCAATGTCCCCAATGCATTTGAGTGTATGGAAATAAAAGCTATTATTAGGATGTTGATCTTTACTCAATTTTTTGAACACACTGCTATTATTTTGAACACAACTGTAGATTATTTTTATCGTCGGATGTAGTATGTAGAATAGAAAAAAGAAAGAGTATGCGATTCGGAACGCAACCTTTGTAGCCTACTCACGTTTTTTCTGATGCAGTGGCATGGCTGTTAATCATTCTTCTTTTGTATTGTTCTTTGTTGTTGTTCTTGTATTGCAAACAACTTATTGACGCATTACTGCCATCTACTGGTATGGAGTGTGGAATAGATAACATCCTCCTCCAAACAAAAAAATATATATATATAATAATTAGTGCTGTCAGTTTAACGCGTTATTAACGGCGTTAACGCAAACCCATTTTAACGGCGTCAATTTTTTATCGCTCGATTAACGCTCTTCATGGCCTAGCAAACGTTGTGGTTTTTTCACAAGCTGTTGCATCAACTAGTAATGTTAGAACAACTGAAACACCACAAACTATTCATATAGCTCGCCATTAAGTTACTGTTAAGTCAACCGGAACATGTCCTACAGCGTAACTTCACATTAAAATCATTTAACTGGCAAACCGGCTAAACGTCAAGTAAATTTTTACTTTTATTTTGAAGCAGAAACCGGAACCTAGCACTTCCTAGCTCAGCTGCGCGACCTTCACTAGTCTTCCGTGTGTGACTCGGGGACTAAGCGGAAAAAGAACAGAAAAGAAAGCTTTTCATTTGCAAAAGTCCTACTTATAACCCTGCGCACACACCAAAACCTCCATGAACGGTAGTGGCAGCCGCCAGTCATTCATTTTCACTTTAATTTTCGCTATCAAGGGTGACTGAAGCCTTGGCTGCAGCAGCGCCATACCAACCACCAGGCACCAGCACACAAGTGTATGGTGTGTCCACTCCACAAACAGTCTGAAATAAGTGGATGAAAGACTCCCAAAACATTTAGGCAGCAACCAGTTTAATTTAGCCTTAATACTAATTTGTTTTATATAGGCTAGCCTATATGTTGTTTTATGATTTATAAATAAAAAAGGAAGTTCCAATTATGTTTGTGTATTCTGTTCTAGGGGTGGGGGGATCTACATTGTTGTCTATTTGCACTGAATTGGAAATTACGATATTTTAGAAGAAATACACTGAATTACAAGGGTGTAGAGAATGGGTGTGATAAGAGCATTAAAATGAGAAAAAATAATGGGACAAAAAGAAATCAAGGGACATTTAGGCTAGAATAGATAAAAATGTGCGATTAATCGCGAGTTAACTATGACATTAATGCGATTAATCGCGATTAAATATTTTAATCGTTTGACAGCACTAATAATAATTAATAACATATTTTTTTCAAACAAATGAGTAACCCTAAGAAAATGAAATAGAATTTGGTGACACTTATTGTAATTCCTTTGTCAAATGTCTATTTAATCAAAATTTACTTTTTTCTTTTCAGAATGTTTTCCTTCATCTGCCCTCTGTCTTGCTCATATCTCTCACACTGCATTATGACATGTTCTTACAGTCTCTTGCCCACATTCACATCTGCCTGTTTTGTGTTTTCCTAGTAAAAACAGTGTACTGTTCAGTGTGTGCCCAAATCTCAGTCTTGATAGAATGGCTGTTGATCCTACAAGTGTGGACTGCATGATAAATGTTGGCCAGCAGCTGCTCTCAATCAGGGCTGATTGAGCAGAAGGTGTCTGCATCTGGCAAGGGGGCGTGGCCTTAATGCCAGAGTGGATTGCAGGGCCAGAGTTGGGCCTTTTTGTACTGTCTGTACAGCTCTCGAAAAAAATAAGAGACCACTCCAAATTTTCAGTGTCTCTCGTTTTACTATAGGCATATTTTTCGTAAAATAAACATTTTGTTTTATTCTATAAACTACTGACCACATATCTACCAAATTCACCTGAAAATATTGTCATTAAGAGCATTTCCATTAAGTAATGTAGAGATGAAGATTTAAGAAAAATCCAGACTGGTCTCTTAATTTTTTCCAGAGCTGTATTTCCCCTACAAAACCATCTTTAACGGCCATTATCTGAACATTAAGTTTTTTCAATACTCTGAACCTGAACTCTCAACTTCTAAAGCACTTAGATCAGACTTTCCCCAATCACTATTCTAAAGGTTATTAAAAAAGGATTTGTTCACATGTTGTTAAATGGCTGATTTATGATACATGTTGTTCTTAAAAACATGCATTTTAAGACCTGTACATAGTATTTGTTGAAGAAAAAAAGTCTGTTTCCAAAATCTCTATGTAATATGTTGTAAAAATGAAACAAAGATTGTAACTGGCTTTGTCCAACATATTGATGTTTGGTTTTTAAAGAGATGCAAAATGTAGCCGATGAATTCAAAGTTAGATATTGTCGAATTTGCATACGAGTCGAACATTTCTGAAAATATTCTAATAAAAAAAAATATATGTATAAGTAAATAATCCATTGGCAAATTTCAGGAAGATATCTACAAGTTAAAAAAAATGTACCCCATTCACCACAGGTGCATAAAGTAAAATCTCCGTACATTCGTTGTTCATTTTCACAGGCGCGATATAAGTTTTCACTCTTTAGGGAAAAAGGGGGAAAAAGTTCAAGTCTCTCATCTCCCTCTTCCTCTGTTTTCCTACAGGTGAGAATATGTTCAGCCTCATTGGTTCCTAATAATGACTTGTGCAGTATAAGTCATATATCGGAGGCCACATCAAACCTGCTGTTAAACTGGACAGGAAACTAAAGATCCTGTTTCAGTGTTAATATTCTGATGTGTGGTGACACCACGGGGAGACGTCGTCTGAGTTTTTCTGTGTGAGGCTGAAGGCAGAGTGTGTGTGTGTGTGTGTGTGTGTGTGTGTGTGTGTGTGTGTGTGTGTGTGTGTGCGTGTGCGTGTGCGTGTGCGTGTGCATGTGTGTGTGTGTAGGCTATTCTCTTTATTGGCTGCATTAGTTTGAGATTTTTCCACTGAGAAGATGAAATATTATTAAATATTAACTTTGACCAAAACATACTGAACTGATGCTTTAAGCAGAAAAGAAGCAAAACTCTTGAAGGGGATTTTGTAAGTCATTTTGATTCAAAACCTTTTTGACACGTTTACTCCTGAATAATCCATAATGAGCATTTCTAAAGACATTTTCCAAGCAACAAATTTTGCACACAAGTTTCACACATTACCAGACAGAGGAGTTTGAAATATTTCTGATCATCTTAAAACTATTTTCTTTTACATCTTGTCTGATGGGCAACTACAGCTTTTTCTTTTAAAATCATGTTGATGATAGTGCCCGTAATATTTTTTTATCTATTTTTAATTTTTATTTTAAATGCAAGAGCCAAATATAACTTCCCCCACCTAACCCCAACTTTCCTGATTAATAATGTGAAAAGTTAACTGCCCCTGTTTATCATCCTATATATGTAATACATTTTGAGATCCTTGACCTTTAAATGTGAGAGAACTCTAACACTTTGCCGCCTGTAGCCATCTTGTTCTGTTTGTGTACAGTAACATGTGACATGTGTGATATATATGTTACAGTGCTACAGTATGTATAACATACACACACACACACACACACACACACACACATACACACACACACACACACACGCACACATACACACACTTACTCACACTCAAACACACACACACACACACACACACACACACACACAGACTCTCATACCCACACACACACACACACTCTCTCTCTATCTCTATCTCACACACACACACACACACACACACTCTCTCTTTCTCACACACAAACACACACTTTCACACACACACACACATACACACAAACACACACACACACACACACACACTGCCCTGATCAAAGGCAGGTTGGCTGTCGCTCCCAACAGATAGACTTACAGGTGATGTATAGGATGAGTCGAGTGTCCGAGCTTTCACTTCAGAGGTGGTATCCCCCCGTGTCACGCAGGTTCCCCCATAAAACACTTTCATGTACTGTAGCTCCGCACAAGAAATCCTGTAAAAAGTTTAAAGGTGGAGTCAAATACGCCGGTTTTATTTTTCATCCGCGGGCTTTGGATTTCATTTCTGACCCGGGGTAAGTTGCTCCCTTCAGGGACAAACGCGAGGACAAGTATCGCTGACAAGAATTCCTAATGTAATCTGTGTAATAATTCATTTCCATCACCGCTAGCTCCACAGTATCTTCAATTTATCTTTGGGGGTTTTTTTAGAGCGAAAAAGCGATTTGTAACAGTTCAAGGCTATGTGTAGGAGCAGGTGAAGCTTAGATAGATAGATAGATAGATAATTGTCATTGCATGTTATACCATAAAACTTTGTTGTAACAATCCGGCTAGCAGCATATGACATAAATACACATACGCCAACACACACTCCCACAAGCACATCTCACCCATTCTCATGACAACACATCACATGATAAAATACTCACCTTGACAAAATAATTTCCCTTAAAATGTGCAAAAATAGATATGAGATGGCAAGAAAATCTCTGGGTATATTTTGGGCACACATACCTTTATTTAAGTTGAGGGATGACAAGAAATGAAGTAGGAACAATATATGACAAGGGTTCCGGGTATGACGTAAAACTTATCAAAGTATTTTATCAATATAAATTTTGGTTGATAATTTCTTAAAAAGGGAACCATGGAACCATAGAAAAGGTTCCTTAATGTAGATAAATATATGTTGGACCCCTGATCCTATGAACATACAATGTTATACTTGTAAAGGTCATGTTATGTACATGATCATAGATTACAAAAAGAAACAACATCCCTAACTGGTTCCTGGTCTTATATAAATGTTTAGTGTGCTCTTCAGGTGTCCGATAAGCAGAGAGCACAACAGCGAAACGCCCGATGTTTCAGATAATAGCATTCCAGCATTAGGCTTTCGGTGTGTGTGTGTGTGTGTGTGTGTGTGTGTGTGTGTGTGTGTGTGTGTGTGTGTGTGTGTGTGTGTGTGTGTGTGTGTGTGTGTGTGTGTGTGTGTGTGTGTGTGTGTGTGTGCGTGTGCGTGTGTGTGTGTGTGACAGCGTAAACAGCCTCTTGAAACAACATGGTGGGGCAGATAAGAAATGGAAACCAGTTTATTCACACTATATTGTTCAGGAAACAAAATGTGTTGATGGGAAAACAGTGAGAATAGCAGCGGCTGTGTTGACTAAACAGGGACAAAGTGTCACACAGTGGCAACAGGTTTTTTGTTTAGAGCAACTCCAAGGTTAAAGCCTCGTTCAGGGGTCAGCAACTTTCCACAGGTTAAGTGACATTCACATGAGAACCAAGCTACAGTTCATTGGGTTAACATTAGGATTACATATAACAATATAAGCAGTTTAGTAGTGTTTAACCTTTAGCAGCAAAGATTTCAGATGCTAATAATGCTAATAAAAACGTAGGGGAGAACGGGGGAATCTGAGGCATCGGGTAATGTGAGCCACCCCCTGTATCTAGGCAACGGAAAACATTTGTGGTCATGTGAGATATATGTTTTCAAGCCCCTCTCATTTCCCCATGGCCCTGAAAGAGAGGACCTCATGGTGCTGTGGTAAGCATGTTTTTTTCACCAAAATAGGTATTTTGCATGTAAAAGTAAATGTTCTTGCTGTCAACTTAATCAACTGTTGTGCCAAAGCAAATGTATTCACGTAGAAAAACTTCTATCATACGTGTTGATGAACTACCAACATATGAAACCATTGGCGCTTTTCCACCGCATGGTATCAGCTCGACTCGACTCGCATTTTTGGCTTTTCCACCGCAATTTCATGGTACCTGGTACCACGTAGCGGCTGCTTTTTTGGTATCGCCTCGCTCTAGGTTCCAAGCGAGCTGAGCCGATGCTAAAAGGTGACGTCGGCAGACGGTCGGCCACTGATTGGCCAGAGACTATTGTCTGGCCAATCAGTGGCCAGAGACTACCGGCTTCATTCTGTTGTTTATTCTCCCCAACTCTCCGGGACTTTTGAGTGTATTTACGCCGCGTGCAGCCTTCTCTGGCTCTCTTTCGTTTGATTTGCATCACAGATCCGAATTTATTTTCCATATATTCGCTAAGCTCACCCAGTGCTGGTTGTTGGGGAAGTTACTTACATACGAGAGGAGACATGTAGGGCAGCTAGCAGCTAGGCTAAATAGTAGCCAGCTGGGACAGACATGATAGCGAGCGATTACATTACAAGCCTCGGACTGAACTGATTACCTCAATAAAATATTCAGGCTGAGACACGGCTTGCATTTGAAAACACGTATCCTGAAACAAGCACTAAACAGTCAACTTTATCATGCCCGTGTTTACGTGCAAGTGTCTCAGATTACCCCGTTCTCCCCTATAACTATATAGCACTTTTTTTAATACTTAGTATCATATATTAATCTGAGAGTTATTTTTTACATTTACAACATCCTACACATTTTTTTCAAGCAATTTAAATAAAAGAACAACAACACATTATATAGTGCTTTTATGAGCACTCAAAGTCACTTTACATGCCAAAAAAACTTTATTAAGGCTTGCAGGATAAGAAAACAACATGAGACTACAAAATTGTTTAAAAACATCACACTAAAACTTTTTCTAAAATGGTTATTCCAGAAAACAAAAAAATAGGACAATAAAACATTAAGACAAACCCAATAAATTTCATAGTCGAATAAACTCTGTGGCAATGTTGTTTTTTATTTGTTTGTTTTACAGCGTCCTGTCAAGGCAACTGCATAACCTCACAGGTGTTTTTACTTACTGGGGTTGAGCAGACATCTATCAGATTGAAGTTATGGGCGAAGTTATGCTGAAAGCTAGAAAGTCTGGTCACCAAACCACTCAATGCAACAATAAGAAAGTGCAAGTTTTCACGCATCAGCAGGTGCAACAGAGCTGTCGCATCTGTCACCCCTGTCCCGCCCACAAATTTCCTGAACCTTTGTAAAGTACTATACCCCAAGAAGGGAAGTTTCGAGGGTAAATCAGGGTTAATTATATGGAACTAGATTAAGACCCCTTTTTCCTGCAGTGAAAACACACATGAAATTCAATCAAATTTGACTGTTTCCATAAACTTAATTTGCATAAAAAGGCGTAACTGAAACACGGTTTGTATCTGTCTGCTGTCGAGTGTTGAACAGGTAGAGCATGGTGGGTTTTAGGAGTATGTTTTTTTTCACCAGCAATAACACTATGATTTGGACTATGGAGCCAAAAACAACCTTATGAGTACAGAGAACGGCCAAAACAATAACGTTGCAAACCAGAAAACCAGAAGGATGAGCCGTAAGAAGCTATAAAGCTCTGACGATCTGAGTCCAGTCATAATTCCTTCACTTTCACACACACAAGTAGTTATGTTTTATATATAAATATTATTATAACCATTTGAAAAAAGTTATGAATTTGATCCGTGTTTGTTGTTAATTTTATGATAAAAGATAAAGTCAACGTAAGCTGTATTTCATGGCGTCAAGGCCAAACATATTGCTTGAACCCTTATTATTATTTTTCGCCTTCACTACATAAACAATACACTTGATCTTGCCTCAGCTGCAAACATTGCCACAGGGCGCATATCGTGTCCTCAAGCAGGTGAACACATCTGTCAAAAACACTTACATATTTGACAGTTATCTGTCGGGCGCATGAGCTACAACCCATACAAGCCCCTGTAAACCCAAATCCACAAAATGCTTCTAACTTTGTCATTTGGGGAGTTATTTGCTTCTGAAAAGAGTTATACATGTATCAATCAAAATGAAAGATATTGTCATTTACAGATATTCAGTTTGAATGAGGTTCTTATGACCCATCAGCTATTTGGAACCAATCGCAGTGTCAATTCTTTCCCCGAAAGGTTCTATAAAAACACTGTTGACTGTTGCCATGGAGAACGTTTGATATATGGCCACAACCACACGTCCTGTCATAGGGTCTAGACTAGAGTCTAGACAGTAAAAAAATCTGTCTTTAATAATAAGTTTTATAGTGTGTACAAACATTTGTTTTCAATCAATTTTGATTCAAATCTTATTGGGACACCTACATTTGATATCATATATTGATTTATTTTTTTACTATTTCCAGAGGCTATAAAGCTGCACATAGCCTACTGTATATTTACATTCACACATGAGCACCATCAGATGAGCAGACCAACCCTGCGCTCCAATCCCCATACTTCCCTACTATTTAGTATGCCAGATGTAGTATTTAGTATGCATGTTAATTGTGGTATGCTGAAAATACATAAATGCCCCACTAACTCAGATAGCATTTTGGAGTATTCGTCTTTATTCTTGACATTTCTCGACATAATGATAAAAAAAAACTTCCTTATCTGATTTTTCCCCCTCCTGTGGCCCTTAAACTCTTCTGTACTTTAGTATGTAGTGTAGTAAAAAGAAAAACTATGTGATTTGGAACGCAGGGTAAGTGTCCCACTCTGCCCCATACAGAGCAGGAAGTTCCAGTCTGGAGTCTAGCTGCTGGTTGGAGGACACATTATTGAATCCATCTTTCACTATGGAAACAAACTTTAAAGACAGCTGCCTGCAAGACAAGATAAGGGAAATATGTCTTGAGAAGTTACTGTAATTAAACTGTCTGGAAGAAGCCTTAAACCAGGAAACAGAGTCGTTATGAAAGCTTGCTGATGATAAACAAATATGTTATTTACTATATTGCACAGCTGGATATAAAGTATATGCATCCCAGTCAGTAAAACTCGCTTTGTGGGTATATTAAGGCAACATACTGCAGGGTAAAAAAAACTGCACTTATATGTTTCATCATAAAACTTTCCCAGTTGATTACTAACATTAAAACAATATTTTTTTCTATTTGAAATGTTCAGAAATGTTTGAATAAATGTAAAAATGTTGTTGTTGGATAATTCCTGAGTTATTTTTTTTTTTAATTTTAACAACCTTTTTTTGTCCACGTTTTTTTTTACAGGTCTCAAAAATGCATTTAGATCAGACAATTACCAACCTATGAACAACTCTTTCTAAAATAACTTTCACTCTTCTAAGCAGTAAAAAAGGCCACACTCACTCTAAACATAGACGTTGTGTTTGCCTGGGGATGGGTGAGGGAGGGGGGGAGAGGGTGTATTTAAGGGAGTGTCCATTTGAATAAACTTTTATAGGCCCATGCAAATCAGAGCTTTTAAGTGTTAACCTTGGCAATCCTGGTGTTTACTCTAGTTAGCGTACGCCAGGTGCAGTGGTCATTTATCACATGTGTTAGCAGGATTACAGCTGCAGCTCTCTACATACAGTGAACTGATCTCTATACAGCCAGACTGGCAAAAATAACACTCAGAATAAGCGTGCTCGGGCCCCCACTGTGACAGTACACTGCAGAGGATCACCATATTTTCTTTGGGTCACAATGCTACACGAAGCCTTTTTCCATAGCATTTACATGAAGGTTTAGACTGGCAAATCGCCTACAGGTGGTAAAAGATGCCAATGTTGGTGTTTCTCTCCATATATATAAGATTTGAGAAAAATCAAGGAAATCTTACACATTCTAAAATCTATAAAACAACCATGGCATTACATTTTACAAGCTTTCCTGGTACAAATAGACACAGAAGAAGTAATAGATCATTTGTTTTTCAACTCCTTGTATTCTCAAGTTTCACCTTTCCGACCTCACGCTGCTCAAAAGATTTACACTTATTTGCATAAGCTTGCAAATGTGGCTATCATCTGGACTTGGAAGTGGCTTCCTCATTTGCCTTTCTCCTTGATCCCTGCGTGAATGTTTCAAAATGATTCCCAGAAGAAGACGAGACAGACAGACACACCTTCAAGTTGCATCAACTTTGCAAATTGGCATCAACTCCCAGTCCCTATGGTGGACATTTGTTTTTTTTACAAATAACTTTTAAAAAAACAAAGCAAATATACATAGTACAGAGGTGAAATAACTTCTCCTTTCAAGAAACACAAATCTCTTATTGTTGTAACTTCCCCCTCTGGGCAGGCTGAAGGGGTTAATTGTTTTATGGGCCCTTGGGTGAAGCCTCACTGTTTACTTAAGGCCACAGCCTGGCTGTTCAGTTGTCTCGTTTAGTGCTTCAAATGTCAGTTTGTGTTGCTAAAACGTCTTTTCTTTTCCCTACACAACTGTGAGCAGAAGCTATAGGGGTTAAGCTGAGGCTACTGCAACAACACAAACAAGAGCACAGGTGTCTGGGATAGGAAAACGTGTTCTCGAGCAATAGAAGGCAACTGGATGCTTTACAATGGATAGATTGTGTTTTGCTAGTCGTGATTGCTGCTGACAGTGATTATGTTTCATTATCTTGAAGCATTGGTTATTTTTAAAGGGCAGTCACAAAGTTTTAACTAATCTTGTTCTCAGCTCCTTATGTTAGCAGATATTGGTTCTAAGGAGCAAATAATTTAAGCATTCAAATAAAAGTTATTTGGATAAAAATGTAAAATTAATTCAGCTTTATGCATTTTCTGGTCCAATAATCCATTTACTAACCTTTTTTTAAGAGGAACTTGCTGACTTCTTTTTTTTTTTTTTTTTTTTAAGATATTTTTGGGGCATTTTTATGCTTTATTGATAGTGCAGAGAGACAGAGGTGAAATGGGGCAGAGAGGGGAGTGACATGCAGAGAACGACCGCGGGCGGGAATCGAACCCGGGTCTGCTGCTGGGCCTGGCCCGGGAGGGGGACGCCTTACCAACTGAGCTAAAGGCGCCCCCAAGGAACTACCTGACTTCTTGCCGGT
>NC_137231.1:29625837-29880837 GCF_949987685.1 Ammodytes marinus
GACAAGAAAAAGACATGGAAAATAAGTTTATAAATAAAAAGCAAACCGGGTGTTTTTTTTTTTTTTTAAATAAGATTATTTTTCTGCATTTTCAAGCTTTATTAGATAGTACAGAGTTGAAATAGGGAAACAGAGAGAGAGAGGGGGATGACCTGCAGTAAAGGTCCACAGGTCAGATTTGAACCCGCAACCACTGCAATGAAGGCTGGAGCCAATATGGTACACTCTCTATCCACTACACCACCGGAGCACCCAAACTGGGTGTTTTTGAAAGTTTTAGCTCCTTAACTGCAAATACTTTACATTTATACCAAACATTTTCAGTTGCACAGTTTCAGAGTTTAGCTGAACCGCTTTACCAATGGTTTCCATTAGTTTTCCTACAGTGTCAAATTCAATCCGTCATGATGTTAATATTACTTTATCATTGAGTGATAATGCTCAGCCGACTTTACTTTATATATGAATGATATATGAAACACATGGCTGCTTTTTAAAGGTGAAGAAAGAATAAAGGAGAAAGTATATGGACACCTGATACCAACCCACATGTCAGTCACCTGCATACAACACATCTCTGCTGGTGTAAAAAAAATCTTGCACTGTGGTCCACACACTGACAAATGTATCTGTATTAGTAAGGCAAGGCAAGTTTATTTATATAGAACAATTAAGACACAATTAAGGCCACTCAAAGTGCTTCACAGGGTCCTAAATACATCAAGATTAAAATACATCAAGCATAGAATACACATTAGAAAAGTGAATAAAAAAATTAAAAAAGATTAGAAATAAAACTAGTATCATAGATTTATATTCATTTAAGCACTGTTTGTTCGTTAGACATTATTTTTTGGATTTAGTTAGTTAACTCATATGCTGTTAGGGGTTGACCCCATAGCAAACTGGGGGTCTAAAATATGATATTATAAGGCAGCACAATAATGTTAACTCTGAATGAATGTGAGATGTGGTTGAAATCTCCATAAGGCAAGGCAAGGCAAGTTTATCTATATAGCAGAATTCAGACACAATTCAGGCCACTCAAAGCAAATACTGTGAATCAACCTTTGATTTGGCCATATACTGTCAAAGACCAAGAAGAACCTTCTGTGGTTAAAATATCATGAAATGCTTCTGAGATATGTTCCTTAATTACAACTACAGCACCATAAAAACCCGCCAAGGATTCCCATGTCATTTTTCGTACATTTAAAAAACGTACATACCTAGCGTACATTAAAACAACAAACTTTTTTAAGCATACTTTCATGATTACATTTCTTTTCAGCTAAGAACTGACAATGCCAGAGGAATGGGATACAATCTGTAGTACGGTCCATTTAAATGTTTACCAAGCGTATATCTTTCCTGACATTTGACACCACAACATGAGTCTGGTGTGTGAGCAACAAACACACAGTCAGCGATCTCTCCTGTCATGTTGTTTCAGTGAAACTTTGATACAAGAGACACCAGAGAGAAAAGATTCCCAGTGTGAGTGTGTTTTCCTTTTCCCAACATCACAGCATGAGAGAGAGCCATTGAAGTCTGTAAATGACAAACGACTCCAAAACAAAATGCTACTGTGTGTGAACTACTGTTGATAAGAGAAGGATGGTGGTGCTTGGTGTGTGTGTGTGTGTGTGTGTGTGTGTGTGTGTGTGTGTGTGTGTGTGTGTGTGTGTGTGTGTGTGTGTGTGTGTGTGTGTGTGTGTGTGTGTGTGTAGAGTGAGTGAGTGAGTCAACATACCCAGTTCTCTCTGCTGACATGCTACATCTCACACTCTGGGAATTCAGAGCGTAAGGATCTCAGCAGATACTTATCAGTGGCGGTTAGTGCAGACAAACACTGTCCTGTCACCTTCTGCTCGCCAGCCAACTGCTGTCAGATCCGCCGTGCATGAACACACACACACACACACACACACACACACACACACACACACACACACACACACACACACACACACATTCCCACACACAATAAGGTGTATTCATTGTTAAGTCATAGGACAAAGACAATGACTTCATTGTGCTCCTGTTTTATCTCATGATTTGCTACAACAGGTCTATAAATGTTTAAAGAGTTGTTGGGCAAGGACATATTATCAGGAGTGGAAAGTTATTAATAAATGATTTACATGATTACTTTACTGAAGTACAACCAATTTATGCAAATGTACTTCTACTCTAGGCCACACAGATACAATGACTCCCTCTTGTTTGATATCACATGGGTAAAAGAAAATATATATATATATCTATTATGGATCCATGGGAGGGGATAATACTCTGGCAGGCTAGCTATTACCCCTCGTTCCCAGTCTTTGTGGTAAGCTAATAAGCTAAGCTGACTGGCTGCTGGTTGTATAGTTTCCAATTCATTATACAGACACTAGAGTGGAATCAATCTTCTTCTGAAACTTTCAGCAAATATAAGCTACATTTCTCAAAACTATTTTTTTAAAGAATTCTCATTTTGAAACACATACAGAAAATAAACACTATAAATCAAATGGAAAAGTTCCGATGTTAAGAAGTTACAGCTTATTATATTTTTTTCCTGTCTAATATTAAATCCCTTCCTCCCTCTCTCTCTCTCACACACACACACAAACACACACACACACACACACACACACACACACACACACACACTGTATTAAATGTGATACCACGGGCTATTTAAAATGATGTCAGCTCTTTGTGGTGACACAAAATGTCACCATCCGACCAAATCCAATTACAGCAGCAACAACAGAACTCTTTGAGACGATCACACATCCACAATCTCCTCCTGACAAGACATTTCTCTGCAGGCTTTACGAGCCGAGAAGAAAGAGAGGGGGAAAAAGTGACATGAAAGTAGAGCTGTTGTCAAACAGTGGAGCAGTTTGGCTGCAGATTTGTGCCGATGAAAAGTGAACATTTGTGCCAGAGAGAGAGAGAGATTAGTGACTTCTTTTCAACCTCTCGTCTTGTTCATTATTGCACGGATCAGTGTTCTGCTGCTCATGTGAAACCTGTGTTTGGAGTTGTCTTTCAGCATGGGCACAGTCACACACACACACAGACACTGACTCACACACATAAACACACACTCTCTCACACACACACAGGCATATACACTCTCTCCAACACACACATACACACTGACTCAATCGCGCGCACATACACATACACACACACACACACACACACACACACACACACACAGCCTGTAACTGGAAAGGAATGAGTGGAGAAATGCATCTTGAGCGAATGGGATGATGCAGCTCCCAGATTTATGGGCTGAGATCGTGTTTCAGGCGAACACAGTTAGTCCTCATACACACTTTGCTCATTGGTCTGTTTGTGAGATTTGTGTTTATTCAAATACACAACAAAATAAAAAAAACTGACTCAAAGCGAGAATTACTTTGGTTGAATATTGTCTGTCAAATTTTAGTACAAAATGTTCATGTTTTATTGAGATTTAATGATTTATAAATCAGACATAAAATCCAAGTCTGATGGATTTTTTACCCCCTTGATAAAAACTCCCTTTATATATTATATATAATGTCAGGATTGGACATCTGGTCATAATAAATTAAACCCCCAGATTTTTATTTTTTTTTAATGGGAGGATATTTCTGTGACAATATATCAGAAAAGTCAACAGCAAATATGTTATTTGTATTTTGTAATTTGAATAACATTTTTCATTTTTAATTAAAGTATGTCTTTGTTGTTTTTTCTTATGTAGTCAGAATTTCCTAATATAAATGTGTCTACTGATTTTGAGTCGGTGCCTTTCCAAATACACACTGCAAACTAAATACATTTAATTCAATTTGTGAATCTTATATAATGGAACTGTCAGAAGTTAAGTTTCTAAAATAATATAAAACATCTGTTAAGTCTTTGTCCTAATTTAAATTCAAAATATTATAACAGATGCTCAAAAAACTAAAAGAATAAATCAATTTAAAAAAATTAATTGTAGTAAAATATTGTCTTTAGACTGTTTGTGGTATGTTTATCTTTCTCTAAGGGGACAGGGAAATGAATATATAACAAACGGTCTATTATCTGCTGGTTATTAGTGTAAATCTAAGATAACTGTTCTAAAATCTTCCCACACGCCCTGTTTCATGTGAACAGCCCTTTAAGTGAGAATGTAAAGCCCGTGGTGATATACTAGTAGTGGGGTGCAGACCAACTTCTGACCCAAACAAAAAACCTGTTCACGGTTAAACGTTGTCAGAACTTGAGCATGAAATGAAATACAAGACCTTTTATGGAAAAGAGTTCAGTCTTATAAAGTTTATTGACATGAGGAAAACATTGGGATAATGTTTAAATACTCTACACAATAAAGTTATTAAAAACATGCACATGTAAAATATAATATACTGTACATAAATATTACATAGTGGAGGAAGAAGAAGATAATAAAATAACTTCTAGCTGGTCTAATTCTCTGCTGCAGTGCCTGTGTGTTTTTAAGATTTTAAAGTTCGCCTCCAAAACCACCAAAAACTGGAGACGCCGTCTTGACTTGGAACAAACCTGACAAACGTTTTTTTAATAGTGCAAGAAAAAGACTTTACTCAAAGTTAATGGAATGCTCGACTCATAGCAGGTGTCGGTCTCTTCAGTATGGCTTCTACGGAGAAGGACAGAGACTCGCCCGACGTCATCTTGGTCCCAACGGGTTTGGACAGAAAGTCTTTGGCGTATCTGTCGTTCATTTTGGCGGCCTGAATGTCCTTGGCAACAGAGCCCTCCCTGAACTTGCGTGCTGCCTCCTCTAAGAGCTCTTTGCAGTAGGGCGCTCTGAGCTCCGGCCCGGCCGCTCTCTCACCCAGAGAGTGCTGCAGCAGGGAGTGGAAGGAGTTGAGTTTCATGGAAAGCTTTGCGGCGACGGCGTTGTTGTTGTCCTTGCTGCTCGGCTTGGTCAGGACTTGGCTGGAGTTCGCGGAATGCAATGAGTTGTTGTTGTTGTTGTTTGAATTTGGGAAGGATTGTCCAAAGCTCCTCTTTGGCGGGGAGAATGCAGAGCACTCCCTCGGCCCCCCCTGGGGTTTGGGATCGGCCCGTTGAGGGTCTACTTGTGAATCCTGCATAGCAACCACTCTGGATCCTTCCAGTTTAGTGGTCTCTAGCTCTGCTGGTTGGCTCTCTGCGGGCAAGGCTTTGGGCTCCCACACAGCACCATTGGGTTTCATATTCTGCACGGCCGTAGCATTGAACAGACACTGCTGGTAGAGCAAGGCGTCACTAAGGTTAGCTGCTCCGCGCGGCCACATCATGAAGCCTCCTCTGGGGGCCTGCAGTGGGTAGTGGCGGTAGGTTGTAGCTACGCTAACGTTTGACGAAATTAGCTCGACGTTAGCAGAGCCAGCTCCGGGGTACTGCATGGACAGATCCAGGCAGTTTGGAGCCAGGAAGTTGCACAGATCTTTGGGCTGCGGTTCCCCCTGGACGGAGGGCGAGTAGGCCGTCTTGTAGGAGTTGTACTCTGCGGCGGCGTGGTGGTGGTGGTGGTGCACCATGTTGTTGGGGAAGAGCAGTGAAGCCGAGGCCGCCTGGCTGCTCTCTAGCATCTCACGCTCTTTGTACTCGCGCTCCAGCATGATGCTCTCCAGCTCCTTGTCTGCGAAGGCCCGGCGCTTCCTCATGCGGTCGCTCAGGGGGGGCGGGAGGGACGCATTGGCCGCCAGGAAAGGGTCAGACTGCACCGGACGGTAACCTAGTGTCCACAAAAACAAAAAAGGAATCATTTAATATAACGTTTGTGACAAGTCCAATGTGTTTGGATTATAGGGGATGTCAAGAAATAACGAAATGCTCACAACATTGGCGTCAAAACAAAAGAGCGTCATTTAAAGGTGGAGTCAGCTTGTTGTCTAAGTAACTTTTTGTCAAAATCATTGAATATCTCCTCACAATCCGCTTATTGCAGTATGTAAACAAAAGGGGGGGCCATCGTAGCTAGCCCCATGACCGTATTACTGTAGGTTTTTTCAGCACACACACAGTCAGTACAGGTGGAAGATTGTGAGGAGATATTCACTGATTTTGACAGAAAGTGTTTTTGACAACAAGAGTCCACCTTCAATATAAAGTTCATGACACGTAAATGTGTTTCGGATTATATCGGATGTCAGGCGTGCATGAAGAAATACTCACAACACTGGCAAACATGCAAAAAACTGAAACCGAGGGAAGAATTTTCATGCTGGTTTGAACATTTTACGGCTGAATATAAATCACACTTAAAGGTGCACTATACAGTCTCATGGGAGAGAGATTTGTTTACATTGGCAGAGCTTGCAGTTAGTTTACCAAACATATTAACTCTACATGTTATTCTTAGTATTGAATACTTCTTATCATCATATATCAAATCAAAATAATTTTGAGGCACCTGGAACCAAACATAAGACAAGAATGTGTTTGTTAACAAAACTGTGGGCCCTGCTGCTGTAAACAACCACAGTGAAACAGTAACTTTTCAGGAAGCTTTCTAACTTGGATCTTGGTTTGTTTATTCTGTTATGAGAATAAATCTGTGACACACAAAGTTACATAGTGCACCTTTAATACTGTAATTAGTCATCTTCTATGTTGTGACAGGAAATTTGATTTTTTCTTTTTAAATGATGTCATCTGGTGTTCAAGCATAAAAGAGCCAAGACAAGTTGTTCGATCAAAGTGAAACAGGGACCGAGCAAGAGCCAAAATGGAGGCAGAAAAAAAAGCATGTCTCTTTCTTTGTCAGATCTGTTGTTACCTTCGAGGATGCTCTTGGCGAGCATGGTGGACGGTCGAATATGCCGCTGATATATGGCCCTCCTCTCTGCTGGAATTTGTTTCCCAGATATTCCTTTCTTGTCCTGATAAATTGAGAAAACAAAAAAAATGACATGGTTTGAAAAATGCCTGATCCGTCACAGCTCGAGGCCAACTGAACTCACATGTGTTTGGATAACGTAGTCCAACGTCTTAATAATAATCTAAAAGGTATATGTGGCTTATGATACCGCAGGATCACAATGTTAGTCAATGGAACATGAGGCCTACGGATTACTACAAAGTAAAAGGTAAATAATACCTTAAATGTTAAATACATTTATTTTGGACATTTAAACAGCAGTTGCAGAAAACGTTGCAATATTGGCTCTGTAATAAGTCATACATACAGCTGCACACACACACACACACACACACACACACACACACACACACACACACATTCAATTTCAAACAAGCATCTGGTATCATCTTTAAAATACCACAGCTGACATGCTTCATTATTTTTACCGCAGACATTCTCAAATATTTGAACACCGCAGTCAAAACACTTCAGAGTAATTAGGGCCTCGTTTAGTCACGATTTGTCTTTGAGATGGAAATGTCGGACCGTGTCACGGGGAAAGAGTGAGACACTGAGAGAAACCATAATACCGTGACATTTCTTTGTACGTTCTATATTAAGCTGTGTAACTATGCGTTTGTATTTACTTGAAACTGATTGTTTATTTGCTAAGGACAAGATGGAGAAGCCCTAAGGCATCTTGAGACGCCACTTTGAGAATCACTGACTGATACTCATGTTCATCCAGTCAAACAAACAGAGATATACGGTAGTACAAAGTTAAATAAACTACATTAGCTGGTCCACAGCACACGCGCCCAGATATCAGATACCTCCAAAAATGTGAATGTTTTATGCTTCAAAATGGTCAGCTTTACAAGATCAAAACAATGACTTTGAGGTGGTTGAGAACAAAGCAATGTCTTTAATTTGATTTAGTGACACTGAATTCATGTAGTAAAAAGTTGTTTACGTTTAAATGAAACACATCCCATACACAGAGCTACACCTTCCCACTCGTGTTTCTTTGTTTCATAATTTACATGGACGCAACTTGTGATAATATATAACACGCGCAAAACAAAATAGTTTTCAGGTTTAATATGATCATAAATTTAAGCCATTGTTGTTGCCCTGCAGCCTCAGACGAGCGTTTTCCAAAACGGACCGGAGCATTGGAGACGTCGTGGCCTTTTCGGGTCAATTATGAAGATTTACTATAAGCAGATGAGCTAATCCTCATTGAAGCAAATTTCTCAGAAGAGATTAAGGTCGAGGTGACATTTTGACAACAGTTTTTAAATGTCACCGTCTGGAAGGGAAAAGCTACCAAAACATTCGAAGTGCCGGTTGTTGTGAAATGAGCTGAACAAGAATAACATCAAAAAAACTGTGTCCATTTGTCATAGCTTGTATTTTATAACTAACTTATAATTGCGATGTAATTTATTTTAGGTGGAGAGATGAATATGTTTAAGGAATGTATTATATGCGTTGAAGACATGTTTAATATAGATTTTCCAGAGGCTTTTCATGGAGCAATTCTTAAAGAGCGTGAAAGGAACGCAGTGACTGAGACAATCATTAAATAAAGAACTAATCCTCTGGACGTGAGAAGCAGCAGATCAACATGTAGAATAAATCCTTCAGAGTGATAGAACGCTGCAACTAAGTCTGAGATGATAAACCTGGCCGATTTATATCATATAAGTTCAAATTTGATGCATTTGTTTAGTTTTATACTTAATACTGCCTGTGTTTTTTAGCACAATCAATACACAGAAAAGCAGTATTGAGTGAGTTGATATGGTGGCATGACTTTTAATGTGGGGTCTAAATGATTTATTACCTGTTACTAAATAAAAGATAAGATAAGATAGAATTTTAGTTTTAACTTTTTTTTAACCCTAACACAAAGGAAAGTCTTGCAGGTTGCTCCAAAATTACAGAAGCAAAACCAAAGAATACAAAAATAAGCTAAATATTAAAAGGCTAAAAAGTGTTAAAAAAAACATTGGCTAGGTTTACAAAGCGTAAAGTCAAGTAATGCAAAGAAGTCATAGGCCTATTGCACATTAAAGTAGCTTTGAAGCATCTGAATGGATCAAAAGTTAGTCTTTAAGCATTTGAAGGCAGCAAGGTCAAACACATTAACCTACACCTACACACACACACACACACACACACACACACACACACACACACACACTTACATATCCATACCCACACACAGGCCAACACTACGTACACACAAGCGGGGCCTACGTACCTCCGTAGCTTGTTGCCTCCTGAGCGCCACCTGCGCCGCCATCACCCGCTGCCTCTCCACCACCAGCAGGCAGTTGGCGCACTGGCAGTCCCTCCAGCGACAGAAGCGCTTGTGGCCCTTCAGGCAGGACACCACACCATGGTTACGGCACCGCGCGCACTTTGGGGTCCGGCTGAGCTTCCTCTGTTCCCCTGGTACCAGCTGACCACCGCCTGCGTTACCGTTGCTAGGGCCCGGTGGCTTTTCTTCTTCTCCTTTAACGGAGATGTCTTCTTCGTCGTCGTCGTCTTCGGGCCCGAGTGGAGCCGAACCCGGGCGGCTGCTGCTGCACGTGGATTCGGCTCCCAAGTCGTCGCTCTCGGTCTCCAGACTTTCCACATCGATTTCAAACTCGCAACCGGCGCTGTCTGACATGTCTGCTGCTGCCCAGAGTCCTCCGCCGGCTCGCTCTACACCCACTTTATGTCTGGAGAAATGAAATAAAGAATTATTAATAAATAGTCCCTCCAAAATGTCCTGTAAAACAAACGTTGTGCATATTTTATAAAATAATGCTTTTTTGGCCAAGTCACTCTTTGAAAATAAATTTTAATCTCAATGGGAATGATTTAGCTTATTTTAGATATAAAGAGTAATTATAAAGAATATCTTACCAGCCTGCCCTACTTCCATTACCTCCCATAATAATAATAATAACTAAGCTCGAGTTGTGTGTGTTAATGATATTTTAAATTAAATTGAAGGCTCACGCAGTGGATTTTATTTTTTATTTTATGTTTTACTTCTAAAACTTGGCAAAATCCATGAATTAAGAAAAACAACATTAAGAAAGACGGCCTATTTGTACATTACGCTTTTTATCCAAAACGAGTTCCAATAAATTCATTCAACCATGAGTACCCACTCAACAGCAATAATTATGTAGATGAGCTTTAAATAAACCAAAGTGTTGCATACGTGCTTTATTAGCCTATATTTATTATTCTTCAAACAAATAAAATAAACTGTCTGAATGAGGGGAACAAGTCCAGACAGTGCACAGCAGCACTCACAGCGTCAATATCAGAAAAATAGGCTACAATCGATACGGACCTATGTGGGCTATGATTTGAATGTAGATTGAATGCTATATTAGACGTGTATTCTTGTATCGTATAGGCCTACATTATAGAGAAAATGAGTAAGCATATATATATATATTAAAAAAAACTCGATTAATCTATTAGAAGCCTAAAATAAACCACATCAAGAGAACGCCTTGTCTCAACACACTTAGGTATTCACTGTGCCCCAGAAATGAAGCCAATTGAGGTAAATCGTTGGCATATAGTCGGTTCTTTAATGCATTTCATTTGGTTTAAACTTCAGACTTCAGACGCTCCAGTTAACATTTTCCTCCCAAAGACTTCCGCGTAAAATAACAAAAAAGCCAAAAGTTTACCTCCAGAAGTTGAGTCTCGTCCAGCAGTGTGGAGCAGCCGCGAGGTGGTGTCGTCAGCACAAATAACTACCGTCCGTCCAGACTTCTTAATTAGCTGTTAATTGAGCGGTTGTATATGAGCGTCTCGCCCTGAACAGATCCAACTTTCCTCTGCAGCGGTCGCACGGTGCGCCACTCCTATGAGCCGCTGTAGCCCGAGCTATCTGCGCGCTGATTGGCTGAGTCCAAATACGCGCTGACCAATGAAATCACGAGCGGTTATTCGGAGCGAGGAGGGAGGGTGGTGGGTCTCTCAATTACAGTTTACAGTTATCAGATGACTTCTCCTTTGTAACGAGCGCATTTTAGGTATCAAAGCAAGAATTAAAGCAAAAAACTGGTAAAAGTCTTACTTTTATTCATAATGTAGACCTATAAAATATATTCATATCAACCATACAGATAATTCAAATTGAGTGCCATGATGTTACATCCCCTGTTTTTCCCATGAAAAATGTTTACACTGCTTTATTTTCCAGGGCTAATTTGTTTAACTGACGGTTCCCATCAATGGTTTCTTTGTCTTTGCTAATGGGTGATGAGTCCACAATGGGTTAGGGTGCAATGGATGTCATAATGCACATTTTTACCCCTAAATATTTTTTTTTATTAAGTAGGCTATTACTGTAAGCCTATTTTTGTTAAGTTAAAACCTCATATGAACTATCAATTAATAATCAAGAGACAAAAGCACACATACCTGAATTAAAGGGTCTGATAATAAATATGTCAGAGTGAAATGTTGACTTGTAATAGCTGATAATAAATGCTGTTATTGACTTATGTTATTTATGTTTAGGGATAAAAACATGGAAAGCTACTTAAATTGGCCACAACTAAACACTTCCATTTAAGAAGAAAAATAAAGGCATGGGCCTAATTTGTTAACGCGTTTGACATGAGTTTTCATCCATCATGTAGGCCTATACATCTTTTAATTCATCACTCACCAAAAGTGAATTCAAGCTCCCTCTTTCAAATGATAGCAGATTTAAAACTATAATAAATGATTGAGAACAATAGATAGCCTATTTGCATCCTTTAAAAAAAAGCTTATTAATAATGGTTTTAGGTTCACCAAAAATGTATAAATTAAAAAATGGGCATAAAACATTTGATGTGAGGGCCATGCTGTAAGTATGTTATAATAGTCACAATCTACCCGCATAAAGTGTCGGATCCCCCCGTCAGTGCATTGACACAGAGCGCGGTTTGAAGTGCACAGTGACAGGTGATGGCTTCGTCCTGCAGGTTGTTACTCTCTGTCCTTACATAGCAGAAGTAACTCGGGATCTAGGGATGATTACAATGTTTTCACAACAATCAAACATGAGAAAGAAAAAAGAACATCATGTCAGCAGCAATGCACATTACGAAATGCACGTAACAACAGCAGAGGAAACCCCGACCTAAAATAAACCTACAGCGTTACATCCTTACCCCTAAACATTATTTGACTTTAACCCTATTGCAATTACATTAACCTTTACGAAAAATCTACTTAAGGCCTATATAGGCATTGCTAATACCTTGTCCCAAAATGTTTAATACACTTAATTCTATATATTTTCACTTACACCACCAAGTCATCAGACTAAATATTTTCACGTAAGGAAATTTGATCTTTTTAATAATTAAGGCACATTTTACACACTATATTAACATACTATAATACAACTCGTTCTTATTTCTATGGCTGGGTGTGACCAACGACTCCTGAATATAACAAAACAATAAAAAGAGATGGAATGTCGACAACTTATATGTTTGGCTCTTTGTTTGCATCTCGCTGACGGAGGAGAAAAAGAGACACGTCGTGTAACGTTTACTCAGCGCTAAGTGACTTCCATGGGAACTGACCGCGGGACAATACAGACGCGCAACATGTACTGTAGTGAAATAGAGGAAGGATATGAATCTCTGTCACGGATGTATTGTATTTTTTCTGTTTAAAATAAGGGCAGGGTGCATGGGTCAAAGTCAGTCACTTGTCTTTTTTCTGTTTCAAAACCTGCTCGACTTGAGTTTCAGCGCTTCAAAATAATATCTTAAAAGAATCTTAATCAAGCATTATATTAAAAGTCATAGCGATACTTTGTTACATGTATCATTGTAGTAGGCCTACTACATACTATGTCAATTTATTTATTTCAGATTTTATTTGATTCTCTTTGTATTTTTCTTTGTATGAAAACAATCTTATTGGAAAAAAATCTTCACATTCTTTAATAGGAATGTGAAAGTTTATACAGCTTTACTTTATTTATACAGGACCTTTCAAGGGCACGGAGTCACATAGTAGGCCTACGTTACACAGGCACACGCATAAAACATTGATGGAGACACGACACGTCGTGTAGTGAAAAATGATTAAAGTATAGGCCTACTAAGACCTAAAGCACAGTAAAACAGACAAAAGAAGCATAAGAAGGAATATACAGATTGTTTGTGATTTTTTATTTTGTATTATAAATCTATGTCTTGAATAGAACGTGTTTTCTTTCTTTTTATGATGTCTCTATAAGGACAATAATGTGTATTTTGTATTGTTTTAGTGTGTGTATTTCTTTATGCTTATACCGAACAATTAAATGAACGATGCAAACGGATACAAAAAATAATGTAAGTAATGTAAATTTTGATTAAATCCTTTTTTAAATCCACATTATTTACCTTAACAGCTCAATTTTAAGTCCTTAAAATCCTTTACCCCTTGATTAAATATAAATATACCTTTTTTATCTTCTTAAAAATCTTCCCTCCTTTTGTGTGTGTTTTTATCTCTCCGTGCCTCTTAACGGATCCTCCATGTGTGGAAGGTGAAGACGTCAGGCTTTGCAGGTGCAGCTTTATTTGCCCCTTCGTCTTAATTTATTACGGGAGGTTACGAGCGGCCACCCCGGGCTGCCGTTTCCACACCAGGAATGCTTTGATGTTTGAGGGTTCAGCGCTGGACGGTGGGACAGGAGGATCCGCCGCTAAAGCGAGACCCTCCAGGTGAAACGTGTTGTCTGTGTCCGCTGGATCATAATGACCCGGGCCGGTGTCAGTGTGGGCCCCTCCACGGGTCCTTCAATGGACTTTCCAAGGGTCGTATAGGAGCTTCCAAGACGTATGTCAGAGTCAGAGGGTGTTGGGGAGAAGGGGGGGGGGGGGTCTCGATGGGGCTAAAGGGGGCTTTAAAGGTGGTTATGGGTATTTAAGGTGATTCTGGGGGTCCTACAGAAGGTTCCCAATGTTCCTTGTATTCTTACAGGATGTTCTAGGTCTATATTAGGGGGTCAAGAAATCCACAAGGGATTCCAACATATTCGAAAAAGGATTCCATGTATAATTGAACCAAGTCGCAAGGGTCTATTAGAAGTGTGGGATCTTTGAACTTTGAAGTGGCTGCAGTCATTCTTCATCATTGAGCAGCTTTAAAGGTGCAATGTCAGTGTGTAAAGGCAATGTGTGTCGTTCAGAACGGACTCGGTAGAAATGGAAAATAATATACTGTACATAAGCATGTTTTAATAAGTGTATGATTGCTTGAAAATAGTTTATTCTCTAAACTTAATGAGCCTTTGATATGAAAAGGAGAGGGGTGCAACGCCATGTGTCTACAGTAGCACAGAATGGACAAATACAGAAATGCACCTGTTGGAAGACGAAGAAGTACAATAGAATAAATAACTAAATATATCTTCACCTCATCACTGATGCCATCTTTAGTAACTAGCTTATTGTTCATGAAGGCCACCGTAGCTTCTGTAAATTCTCCAAAGGGAAGGGGTAGAGATGGAGCATCTAGATTTTTCCCCACTAGATTATGCAAAAAAAAACACATTTATTACAAACTGCACCTTTAATGACTCCTGAAAGAGGTTCCAGATGTTGTTGAATGAGGTTAAGGATTTCTGCAGGGCTCTGGAGATCTTTGAAAATGTCTCATTTGTTATGTTCATGTTATGAATTCTGGGTCTTTACAGGGGTCTGGAGGGCCTTCATGGCTTTCCAGTGATCTCAGGAGCTTTTATGAATCATGAAATGTGTTCCAGAGGTCGTTGGAACAGTTTCTGGGTCTAGAGATACTTGAGGTGCTTCCAGAGATCTTTGAAAAACATATTTGTTATTGGAGGAATTCCAGGAGTCTTTACAGGGGTCTGGATGTCCTTCAGCTGTTTCTAAAGCCTTGTTTCCACATAGCGGTACGGTTTGGTCTGGTATAGGGTACGGTGCATTTATTTGCATTTCCACTGTCTTTTTAGGAAGGATACCACAATGAGAAAAAATGTCTGTGCACAGCTCTTTGTTAACTGTGTTGCATTCTTTCTCTTCGTTGGATTGATTTATGGGCCAAACTGGGTCTTACTGCTATGATGTCACGATAGTAACATAGCTACCGCGGACTGTGCTGTTCAACTGCTCTGCCCCATAGGCTGTATACTCTGACCAGGGCTATAGCCATCCGGCGTAAACCCCGCCTACCAAACAAGGGTGCTGTCTGCAGTAGAACTGCAAGCCAATTCTAGGGATACCATTCCGTACCAAACTGTAACCAAACCAAACTCTAATGCTCAGTGGAAACAAGGCATAAGGATCCTTGAGAAGTTCAAGAGGCTCCTTGAAGGGCTTCCAGGAGTTATTGAATGAGTTTCAGGCTCTTTGCAGAGGTGTGGAGATCTTTGAGGTGGTTCCAGAGATCTTTGAAAAATGTCTAAGTTACTGGAGGACTTTCAAAAGTCTTTACAGGGGTCCATTTATACTTTAGCTTTAAGGATGCTTGAGAAGTTTACATAGATCATGGTAATGGTTCCTGTCAATCTCTAAAGGGTCTGTAAATCCTGGAGGAGCTTTCATCAAATCAATTAAGGTGTTTCAGACAATATCGGACGGATTGTGGATGTTTTTGTATCACTCAAAGACCCTCTATAATATCCTCATTGTGTATTGTTTCATATTGTTTGTTTTCTAGGCCCAGCTCCACCTTACCATGTTGTATGTTCTAAAACAAGGCTATCTCTGTCTGAAAAACCTTGTCATTACTGGCCCCTTTGTCTTAATGTTGATTTAGGATGTTGTCCGTGGAAGTTGCTCAGTACACACACCAGGTTTTTCAACTGATGTTTAAATGAGAACAGACACAGACTCATAATGACACTTTCTCACACGCTGTCCGGTTTACTTTCGGGATGGGGGTGGGGGGGCTTCACCTGATTGAAACAACAGCATCTTGTTGGAACGCCCCCCGCTGTGCAGACCGTAAAGTGTAACAGGAGCTGTGTATAGGCAGAAGAGCGGAGAGTGGGATCACTGGGGATCCTGTTATGTTAATTAGCCCTCTGATGGAGGGACAACACATGGGACTGAAGACTAAACCAGGCGGGGCGGACATTTGTCTCTGCCTGAAGGGTTGTGACACCTCGACCTCTCCGGGCTAATGTGCAACAAACAGGAGGACGTGTCCTTCAGCTGTGCAGGAACAATCTAGATTCTTTGCTTAAGGAAAAAAAAACTTATTAAACACTGTTAAAAAACATGGTTTGTGTAAAAAGTCCTGAATCTAAAATGTTACTAAGTAAAGTATGTGTATGAGAACTTAAAGTATTAAAAGTAAGAAAGAAAAATGTCCCCTGTGATGACTCTACAATCATATATTATATCAATACATTATTTAATTATTACTTATAATTTATGTAAAGCAGAATCTTTCTGTTGATGTCTGATCATTTTCTCAAGGGGGTTGATTGTTTGATTTGTAAAATGTCACAATTTTTTTTTGTTTTGTCCAAATCTCAACATGTTCAAAGATTAATTCAAATTTAAATAATTTAAAAAGGAAAAGCTGCACATCCTCACTTTAGTGAAGGTTTCTGCACAGAAACACTTCAGAATTAAGAGGAAACCATTACATTAGGTTCCATCCTCTTTTATATCATTGCAATATCAATCAAAACAGCAACTAATGCATCTTAAAAAAGATGAATAAAGGTGAATAAACCCAGAAGTTTAGATTTGTTTCATGAATTTGTTTCAAATATTTGGAAAATTAATTATTTTAATTTCAATAAATAGCTTTTAATACATACGTGTCAATTACATACTATGAGAATTAAAGGATGCAATGATGACCATTTACCCCTCAGTGGTAGACAGCATACTGCAGGCCACAGAGTGATAAAGTCAGAAGTACTACTTTGCCCCACTAGGTGGCAGCCTGGAGCTGGGTAAAGGTGGTCTGTTGCTTTTGGTGAAGAAACAGCTCTAAAAAAACATGTAGAATGCATTTATTAAAAAGGGGCTCAAGCTTGAAATGACAGTGATAAAATGAATGCTTTTGCCTGCCTCAATTAGAATAGCTGAGGTGGTATTGAATAAATGTTTTATTTAGATATAAAAACTGGAGACACTGAGAAAAAGTATAAAAACTACCATGTTTCTAGTTCCCTTCCCTCCCCAGTACTAAAAAACAACATTATTAGTCTAAAAGATGATCTTCTTCTTTTTTTTAGCCATTTTCCTGCTTTGAAGAGCTCATTATTTTCTGACACTTAGATTTTATAAAAAAATATATATAGGCTATGTATTGTTGATCATTTTGATAATATTTTTGTTGTTGACTCGACATTATTGGAAATGAGGAACACCCCACATTGATCTCACCGGTATAAATGAAGGTTTAATGTAATGAAAATGTTTTGGAGCAAAGCACAGATCAGAATGGTACAGATTATGGAAAACAAATATATATTTCTACAAATATATTATCTATTTAGTCCATCTTGCAACGTGCAAATTATCTCTCAATCTTAAAGTGAAAGTCATCTCATTAATGTGACGTGATTATGTCATGACTGTTATCTTATGCAGTTGGATCCACACATTTTTTGTCAATTTCATTTAAATTATATTAATCATTCATTCTAATCGTCCAGTCTTATGGGATCAGACCTGTGGCTTAAACATGATGTTAATACAGTTCACCACTAGATGGCAGTATTTGAAAGGTTTAGGAGAGATGACGCCTTTAGTGCTGCAGGTTGCAAAAAAAAAATTCTACAGGACAATTAAAGAAGTCCAGTTAAATAAATCAGTGATCATCAATGTAAAGTTGATGATATTTAATATAGAAGCTGAGGTTTCAATCAGGGTACAGATGCAGCTGCTTGTTTCAGCCTTTGACCTTTACACATCATACTACTGGTTTTGTATACAGCACAGTCTTTCCTATTTTGGACCCAAACTCATTTATTCAAATACAAATTCAAGGTGCTTGTGCTTTACTGGACTGTTTCAATTGTATGCAACTTTATACTTCTAGTTCACGACAACTCAGAGGTAAATATTGTATTTTTTTAGTGCACGTTTGCTTGACATACTGTGTATTTACTTTTTTTTTTTTTTTACTTTGACTTTTGGGAGATGCATGGTTGTCACAGGACAGTAATGCTACAAACATATAAGGATTGTATAGACAATGATGCATTGCTGTAGATTAAACAGGCCAATCGTATTTGAAGGAGTTAAAATGAGCTCAACAGAAAATGCAACATTGATGCAGCAGGAAGAATGATTCATCCAGAAACATCAGATATAAACTGAAACATTTGCCTACAACATCAGGACTTTTACTTTGATACGTTTATTAACAGTTTATTAATAATAGTCATATTATTTTACTTTTGCAATACTGAATGTCTTCCTCCAGTCCTGACAAACATTGATTTATCTACACAAGTTACACAACATATCAATAAGCGTTTAAATACATAGACATATCTACATTTCTCTGGGTTTATCCTCATAATAATCGGAGCCTGTTTGGTAGTGGTTTGATCTCTCTATCTGTATCAGAGGTGTACAGAGTTGAAAAATTTAAAATTGTATTTTTTAGTCAATTTGTTTAATTCCAGACAGGAACAAGCTTCTGTTTTGCCTTGGGATGGGGGTCCTTATTTGCATAAAAAAGGAATATAAGTCAACATTTCCTCTCCTCCAATCTCAATCATAAATTAGTTTTAATTGAATAATCAAAATAGCGAATTTGGCATTATGAAATGCAATACAACTATAATTTTCAAATTACTTATGAACCTGCTGTATCATGTTTGATACTCATGATTTTACAGGTAAATAAGGTATGAAATATTGACTAGTAAGTTGCTTCAATAAATAAATAAATAAATATTGATATTGAAATATGAGTAACGATATGAATGTTACTGTAAACTTTTCAAAATGATCATCATGTTGATGAGGTTGAGGTCTCAGAAACGGATAGGCCAATAATATGCTAATTTCTTATAATGAGGCTTTACCAAATGCAAACTATATCATCGGTATTATGGGGTTAAAAATAAGGTCATCATAATGCTATTTTTGGATTTATCTCCACTATGTAAAAAAGCTGTTGCCCTTGTGATATTCTGCCAATCAAAATTGGACAGAGCAACAATTACTGTACACATCATTTATTTCACTGATATGATTTGACATGTCTGATGAAAGTATACTGTATTTGTTAAATATATGTTGCGCATTCTATAAAACCTGGAGTGACACCAGAGACAAACAATCTGATCCATTTGGGAAACTCAGATTTATTTGGCATACTCTTGACATGCATTGATGATCCTTACATCGACACTTTTCACAGTACTAAACATGCTTACAGGAAATAGGGCGACATCATTTCAAAACAACAGTCTGTTACATTCATCCATTTTGGTCGTGTGTCCATGTGACAGATTGAAAGCATGATGTTGGAGGATTAACATCACCTTATCAAAAGGGGGATTGCTTGACACAGTTCAATTCAAACAAGACACAGAAAATAAAAAATAAAACATACACACACCAGATGTCCATTCACATATATATATTTGGTGTCCGCTGCTACACCGTAAAAAGTTAGGAAAACTCAAATTTTCAAGGCAATTGTCTTAGATTTCTAATTTGAGGCCAACTAAAAGGAAAACTGCAGACATTTGAGCCAACTCATTATCTTTTGTTGAGATAGCCTAATTTATTATTAATTATTCATATGTAATGTAACTTCATGTTTTGAGTCCTATAGAGTCTTCCAAAGGAAAAGTTGTGCCAACCTGTTATTTTTCGTACAGAAAGGTGTTCAAACCGTTTTAACACTGTTTAATGTTTGAATCAACATTTTGACCTGGCACAACTGCTGTTGTTGAACTTATTGTTATTATTGAACTGTTTAGTCAAACAGTAAAACTTAAGTTTAATACGAATTAAATATATATTTTAATAGGCTATATTAGGATATTTAGCTGGCAGGTTAGAGTTGTTGCCTCAACCATCCAATAAAAACAGTTGCCTTGAAATGTTCAGTTTCCTTAGCTTTTTCATTGTTACAGTGCATTGTGTTAGTCCATCAGGTGGAGGAGTTGAGGATGCGGGAGTCTGCGGAGTCTGACCGCTCTTCGTACTCCTCATCGGGGGAGTAGAGGCCTGGTTTGGGCCCCAGCGAGCAGCTCTCCTCCTGCACGCTGATCCGCGGCTCCTCGGTCGCTCTGGACGGAAGGAGGGACGAGGTGCGGAACACGGAGCCTCCGGGGCCGGCCGTGGGAGCGCCAGACCCGGGGGAGAAGGGCGAGACGTACTGGGCCGCGGACCTCAGCTGGTACTGCTGCTGGAGCGCCATGGTATTCCACAGAGTGACGTCATTGTGCACGAACGGGTTTCCTTGGCTGCGCGTCAGAGAGTTGCGTAGCATGAGCGGGTAGCGCGCGGGCTGATGTGGGAAGGACGGGTGCTGCATTGGGACACCCAGCGGGCCGGCGGACACCTGAACGCCCGATGAGGAATCGGTGGTGAATCGGAGAGACTCGGGAACCCGGAAGGCCGAGCCCACGGACCACTTCGCCGAGGAGGAGACAGGATGGTAGGAGCCAAGCGCGTGCTCGAACAGGTGTCCGTTTGAAGGCTGCAGCACGAGCGTGTCAGGTGGGTGCGGCTCGTGTGGGTGATTGTGCGAGTGCGCGCTCCCGTCGGGAGTCCGGCTGGAGAGCAGCACCTCTATAGCGCCCACCAGGTCGCCCCCGCAGCCTCGCAGGATGAGCTCCAGCACGGGGGGCTTGTGAGCGGGGAAGATCTTCTTCAGGACGTCCAGCGGAGGCCGGTTGGCCCGCAGGCTGAAGGGCAGGCTGATGGAGCCCGCGAGGCCTTCTATGAGCACGCTCTGCTCCGCCGTGGGGCTGACGGGATACTTGTTGTTGTGAGGAGGGGGGCTCTCGGCTTTGGGTTTCTTCTCTTTGGGGACGCTGCTGTAGCGGGTCTCCTCCGCGTGGGACGAGGGTGTTTCTGGAGGCTCCGGGGTGTAGCAAGAGTTTGGTTTGGAGCCCTCAGGTGAGCTGACTGGGTCCTGCTCCTTCTCGCTGGAGCTGCCCCCGTTTTCAGCCCCTGACGCGTCATCGGGACCCTCCTCTGAAGGTTCTGCAAGACGAGGGAGTGAACAGTCACGAAACAATAACACATCTGGTATCAAAGGCTACAATGAAAAAGCTTCAGATGACATATAATGATGGGTTCAGAATCGTTCTCAAACTTCGCAGATGGACAAGTGCAAGTCATGTGTTTGTGCTGTGTAAAGAAATGATAGAGCCTACAAATGTGTCCATTAATTGTAACAAATTGTAATTATAAGATATGGCCTATACGTGAACCCAATGACACAAGGCTTGGACCTTTATTTTTGGAAACATTGGAACAAATGTATGGCCTATGATTTTATAACTATGATCTTATGAACTTCAATGAATATTATCTTTCTGTTGTGTTTTCGTTGATGTGTTTTTTATACTTTTTATAAGTAGGCTACTGATGTGTGTTTCTGAAATAAAGTTGAATTGAATTGATCTTGGACAGATATTTTGCCCATGAGATCCTGTTGTGATATTGTACTTTTTTCTGCTATATTAAATGACAATAAAGTGCTTGAATCGTCAGACTTTGAAACATTTCCCCTCCGCACCTTTTCCATGCAAACCCCTCGACCATTTGAAAGCAAAGCCAACCTCAGCTCCAAACTCTCCTCAACAGGAAACGTAACATACAATTAATCGCTTGTCAACTTGTCTCCAACAGAACGATGGAATGTGGATTCACTCTCTCCCTCCTGTTAACGCAAAGTGCTGACAGCGCGTCACTGACCGATCTACCGTCGATGCCTTTTGACCACATGCAAACTGATCGCTTGTTGCTCGGTAACATTTAATTTGGAAGTTGACCCCCGAAAAGAAATATGGCGATTACATTCGATCGGGCCTGTCCAGCACGTAACACCACTGATTATTTTAAAATCACTTCTTCATCAGACTGGACGGAGCTGATCTGGAGTCAGCTGATCCAGGCTTATCGTGTCCAAATGGTTTCAGTCTCAGCAACAAGAAAGAAAAGTGGAGGCAGCTGAATTAATAAAAAATTATAATTTGAGGGGAAAAAAATACTAGCCTAAATAAAATAAAATAAATTCGCAGGTGTAATACATTCATGTGAGGGAAATACTGAGCATCAAAACCGTAATAAGCGTAATAATGTGCTCAATAACAAATGATAAACAAGTTATAATTAGAACAAATGAGTTTAAAAGACGCCAAATGATCGCACGTGTGAAATATTTACGAATAATAATTTGACTTAATATAACTTCTTAATTTTTGTAGGTTTATATGAATTACAAATAATAAATAAAGACAAAGACCTCGTCATGTTCCCTCGTTAGTGGAATTATTAAAGGGGAAAACTTGAATTAGAACAACTTGACGTTCATCCTTATCTATCACTTGAAAATGTAAACGAAAGTTTGTTGCTTTTGGTAAATGTTTAGCTATTTTGTGAAAAAAGAAAGAATATTGGCCTAAATTACATTTTTTGCACGTTTAGCACAAAAACTTCATGTTTGCTTTGTTTTATTAATATCTTATGATTTTTTATTATAATATACAAATGATACCCTTTAATAGAAAACATAACATGTTCATGTTATATCATTATAAGCCTGTTTCTTGTGCATCTGTAACATGTGAATTTTGTCAGTTTGTTCCATTCATAAAACACACATTCAGAGGAAAATGTGTCTTAGTCACGTTTGTGTACCTGAAATATATCTTCTCTTTACACTGGCTTGCATTTTGCATTGTTTACATGTTGTTCATGTTTTTGCTCTGTTTTTCTCTAGGTTTTTTTAATGTAATTTGAGTCGTTCAAAGAAGAAGACGTTGTGTTTCTACCAAGGCTAAATATCAAACAAAAAACGTGTTTGTACAGGCGTCAGACAAACATTTCAATACTAATTCATATTTAGAAAAGCCTTGACCTTTTCATATTTTTAATACAAATATTTGATACATTTTTAATAAAAATATTTGATAAATGTTTATGTGTGTTAAAATGTTAAACAAATAGCCTATAGATAGGTAGCCTATTAATAAAGTAGTCTAGTGAGATTTTGTATCTTTGTGATTTATTTGCTATAGGCCTATATATATTTTTTTTTCATTAGTATAATCGTAGTTTAAAATTATGCTTCTGTAGGCTAGGCCTAGGCTACTACTTTTTTTTCTGACGGGTATTATTTTTTTCATTCAATCAAATAACAATACATATTTATCAACATAACGCTTCAAAGTCAACCTTTCCCCTTTACCTGTGCATGTCTGAGCTCCTGCCTGCACCGTCTCCGCGCTGCTCCACCTCAGCTCCAGCTCCTCGGTCCTCGGCGGGGCTCTCTGGTTCCCCTCCCCGCCTCCGCTCATCCCTATCCCGGGCAGAACTCTGAGCGACTCGGGGATGAGACTCTCCAGACTCTCGTTGGCCTGCTGCCTTCGGAGCGCCACCTGCGCCGCCATGACGCGCTGCCGCTCGATGATCAGGATGCATTTCTCGCACGTGCAGTCCTTGAAGCGGCAGTAGCGCTTGTGACCTTTTAGCCACGAGAGCACGCCGTGATTTCTGCACCGCGCGCACTTGGGTGTCCTCTGTAGCGGGGCCCGGGGCTGAGACACCGGGGCCCCCATGTACAGGTACGGAGACCCATAGCCGTTCATTGTGTCAGACGAGGTGGGCTTTCCAGGACTACGGAGAAGCGAGAAGAAGTGAAGTGTTGTTGTTGTCAAGGAGATGATGGAAATGGATGGAGTCGCACGCGCATGAAAGAATGAGGAGTAGAAAACCAAGAGGAGGAGGCGTTGGCTTGTGGTGGAGAGGGTCCACCTTTCTCCCGGCTGACAGCACAGATATGCATCAGGCAGCTGACACGCACTTATGGAGACGAGTAACCAAACGCTGTCACTCCCGTCAAAGCGCACCATGTGCACGAACGAACGCTGCTAAAAATGTCCATGAGAGGCTGAAGTGTGAGTGTGTGTGTGTGTGTGTGTGTGTGTGTGCGAGTGAGTGAGTGTGAGGGAGAGAGAGAGAGAGAGAGAGAGAGAGAGAGAGAGAGAGAGAGAGAGAGAGAGAGAGAGAGAGAGAGAGAGAAACAAAACCTGCCAGTAAGGAGGGATCAGATAACCACACCATGTTTCCCTGCAACGTTCACACGTTTGTAGAGTTTCCTTTAAAAGCGGGACAATAGCTTTCAAGATCAGGGAAACCAGATTCAAGACCAAGAGAGAGAAACATTGTGGTTTGCAGTGGAAACAAATCTCTCAATTCTTTTTAAAGCTTTGATCCTGCATCTGATATGGAAATGTTGAGATAATTCACAAGGCAATAAAACAGCTTTATCACTGGCAACATTATCTCCAGAAAATAAAGGGCAAATTGCAGCACAGGCCTGTAATGTGAGATCTGCTCTGCATGAAAAATAAAACTGCCATTAAAAAGACCTATAAAATGGTTAAAAGACCCAATATAAAATAGCACACTATCAGTGCATTTTCTACAGGCACTTACATGTTGTTAAAGCATATAATATAGCCTATAGAAATATTTTTTAACAATGAAACATGAGAGAAAACATGGAATTTCATCTGAGAATAATGATAACAAAAAAATGCCTGTGTACGCTTCCTAACTCAACTGTTTTACAGTGTTAATACTTAATATGACAGAACTTGCCCATACTGCAACATTTTAAGGCTTGTTTGGTTAAAAGACTAAATGCACCAGTGAGGGCCTTTTCTGTGGGAAGCCATTTGTAGATTTCTTAAATATGACGCATACAACTTAATATTTATACAATTAACAATTTAACATGCAACAAAATGTCACATTTAAGTTGAAAATAGCATAATTAAAAGACACAAAAAGATACATGTGAGAACCTGTAGTTTAAATCTAAATTCAAATGTCAAAAGTATGAAACCCAGCTGTCAACATGGAAACATTGTATAGTGTGGGCAGAATTTTATGAAATAAATAATCAATTCAAATGAAAAAGGCAAACTGTAGGAGTAAGTGATGTACCCATTTGTAGATGTTTTCAAAATATGAGGCATAATGTTCATATTCTATCAAATCAACACAGGAAGAAAACATTGAATACTGTAAAGGTCAAAGTCAACTGAATATTATTGTTGACAGTTGAGATGTCAAATTTGAGACATGGCAGGAAAAAAAAAGTCCCGTACGAAGCAAACTACCAATTCTCTAAAATATGACAAACACTCTTCACATAGGAGGTTAGGAAATGATGGTGGGAAAATGACATTTAAACTGAAAAATATCACCATGAATACTTAAAAAAAAAGGTGTCAGAACTCTGTGGTGTGATGGATCTCTTTAGATAAATATCCCCAAAATGTAAATGCTTGTAAACAAATAATCATAAAGCGTTCAAAGATCAGTTATAATTGATATTTAGAAGCCACCACGTGTGCGTGCGTGCGTGTGTGTGTGTGTGTGTGTGATTGTGTTTCCTCTCCCTGTTGCCTGCAGGCTTCAAGACTTAATACCTTTAGCCAAAGAAAACACGCTCACACCTTTTACACAATCGTACATAACTTCGATGATTAGGTCTCTGCATGTGTAAAAAAGGCCTTTGGGAACTACGTTGAGGATGCTGATATGTCCCACTTTCTGCTGGACTAATAGAGGGCATTGAAACATAACACCGGACAAAGCCGCGGGGCCCATTTCTGACCGTAAAAAAGGTTTATTCAAGCAAATAATGGGATCCTAGGCCGCGCAGAGGGCTTACAGAGAATAAGAGCACGGTAAACTTCCACCACATGGAGCCCGTCTCCAGGGCTATTAAGCTTTTAATTGGAAAATAGCAGAGGAAATTTCAAGGTGACTAGAGTGGCTCCGCAGTTTGTGCCGGCCGAGTAGATTTGTGGGAGTTGGGGAGGTGAACGGCTGCACACCACAACGCACAATAAATTTATTCATGTTGGTCGCTGCTGGATAAAGAGTAAAACACAAACAGGGATAAAAGTTTATACCGCAGGCTGCTTTTTAATTGGCACCAAGCCGGAAATGTCTTATTTAAATATTTTATTTTTTTCTGGTTTTATTTTGATGCACAGCAAGTTGAAGATGCAGAAAGACTGTCGTGTGAATATTTGATGGTGTGCATTTAATAATAATAAAAAACTATTTAATTGAATTGATGAGAAATATACATGGGCTGTGTTTTATAGGGACACTGTCTGTTAGATTTTTTTAATTATCACATAACTTAGATAAAAAAAATTACCACAAAAGTGGTTTCAATAAAATAAAATAAATGGAACAGAAATACAATACACAGGGAAGCCGAGATTTTCTTTTTGTATTCCTTATCTTGGGAAAAAAAGCAAATTTTCACTGATTACTTTATAGTCTATATTATAGGCTGTTATCTTGAGATCACAAGTTTACCACCCCATCAATACAAAAGGTTGTTTTCTCTCATGTTCATAATCTCGTGATCTCAATGTAATTAACTTGTTATTGAGATAAAGACACATAATATTATAAGTACCGGTAATGAGTGGAGCCCTTCTAAGATTCCATAAGATACATGCATAATACTGTTGATAAAAAATAAACTGCAAAAAATTTTCAATCATAAAATAAAAAGCTACCACAAAATACAACCTCATTTTGGCGTTAAATGAAACGTCAGGGGATCACCAAAGTGTTTAGGGTTCATCCTCTGGGGATTTTGAATGTGGGAATGGGACGATATGAACATTTCATGCCACGATTATCCTGGCAAAAATAATTGCAATTCACGATATAATATCAATAATCATAAAAATATCACCCACACTCTAAAAATGGCTATACAACTTCTGGAGTCACTTTACCTTACGTTTAGTACAGTTAAGTGAAACAAATATTTGATTGCCTCACAAAGTTGAGTAGTTTTAATTTAATGCAATAGTTCAACATTTTTAGCTTTTTGCCTCACTCTCTAAGGTTCAAGACAAGGTGACAGAGACCATTCCCTTTAGTTGTGTGTGCATTTTTGAAGAAGACATGGGCAATGGTCTCTCATCCCTAATTAACTTATCACAAATAATGGTAGACAATGTATCAGCCTGCCTCCACTGACAGCCAGACAATACACTTTACAACATCACTAAAAGCTACTGTGTGCTTGTTTTGAATTGTTCATTTACCATGTTATGTTGCACTCTATATTTTTTTTGGACTTTTGTCATTTTAGAATCAAATACTATGCAGGGTGCATGCGCAAACCACTGCTGATGAGCTTGTCAGTAGGTCAAGGTATTTGTGCTGATAATGGCTTTAGAATGAAAAAAGAAAATAAGATTCCTTTGTCATGCACTGTCTTGTACTTTGGTCACATTTCACTGGTTACTCTACAGAGGGACAGATACTTGGTAAAAGTACTCCTTACAGCAGCAAGGAAAACCATAACTAGAAGCTGGTATAAGCCTGATTCACCTAAACAGCAACAATGGTTTGATGTCATTCAGGAAATAAGGACAATGGAACGACTGACTTGTGTGTTAGGTTTGAGGTTAGATTTGTATGCTAAGAGATGGCAGAAGTGGATACTTTACTTAGACGAACTGTAAGGACACTGGCTCACAGTATGTTTGCATTTAAGTGTAATGCAGCTACTTGAGCTGCGCTTATCTTTACATAGGCATGTATTTCAGCTTTTTGTCTACATCACGTTTTCCCTCAGGCTCTGTTTTTGTTTGTTTTTGTTTTAATTGTATGTATATTGTTGAATGTTTTGTTTTACCTGCACTGAATTAACATCTGTAAGTTGATCTACTATGTGAAGATGTGATGTGCTAAAAACTCAATAAAAACTAAAGTATAAAAAAAAAAAAAAAGAATGAAAAAAGAAAACTATTTTACAGAGTTTGATATTGTGAATTCACTTACTTAACACTTTGGCTCTTGTGTGTATATTGTGAAGGGTAGCGTCCTCCAGCAGGGCCCCTCTAGAGCCAGAGGAAGCGGAGGGGCTGACCTCTGCTGAGTGGGGTTATTATTAGGTGCTGATTGGGGGCGTCGCTGCCACTCACAAGTCCTGTCACAGAAACGCTGATTTAAGTCTCCCCGGGGAGGCGGGACACACAGCCCGGCCTTACAGAGGAATTAGCCAGACATCTGAATTAGTCAGAAGAGCAAAGAACATCAGTCAGTAAACCATCAGTCCCAAGGGGAAAATTAGGAAGTCCATTAATACAAAATATTCAAGAGGAAAACGAAAAGTTATTCTATTGATACATTTTCAAATATGACATTTAAAAAAATATCAGTTTTAACACATGGGGTTGGAGCAGCAAATATGTATATGATAATTCTTTCTTTTGACTCCTTTAATCAGTGCATGTGCACCATGCCCATTTTTGTAATGATTTTGTATTTTTTTTTTCCTTTCATTATCAATGCTGCTGAAACAATAGAATTTACCTTCTGGTATCAATAAAGTATCTATCTATCTATCTATCTATCTATCTATCTATCCATCCATCCATCCATCCGTCCGTCCGTCCATCCATCCATCCATACATACGTCCATCCATCCATCCATACATACATCCATCTATCCTTCCATCCATCCATCCATCCATCCATCTATCTAAATAAGTAAATAAAAACATAATACCTGAAAACCAGATTGAAAAATCTTCTGAGCCACTTGTAGAGTAGAGTGAATTCCTCCTTTCCGATCAGGCCAGCAGGTGTAAAGACAAATGATGGGTAACGTCCTCAGATTAAGTCGTGGCTGCACAGCGTCACAGCGGCCTGTTAACTTGGTTTAGTCTGTCTAGTTCGGCCGCTTTATTGGTGCTTGGCTCTCAGGGCTGGACGTTTACAACCAGAGCTCTGCCTGTCCTTCAAACAGAACCGAGATCCTCCACTACCGGTCAGCAAACAGAGAGCGAGGCCGATAAACTACAGCCACTGCCTGTACAGAGATGGCGGCTGATAGCATTTTTTTAAATAAATATTTGATACAGTACTGAGTAAAATCTGTAAATTAAAGCTGAACCAAACAACTTTATACTTTATGTTGGCAGTTGTTAGGACAATCACGTTTAACCATCCATGAGGGCTTTGATGCTTAAAAAAATTATAAAGGAAATGACAGGGTTACTTCAGGTACCAAAACAGCAAAGGCCCCCGTCACCTTAGTGACAAGCTGAGACAGTAGATTCTCAAGCAGCGATCAGGTTCATTCAAGGTATAATTATTTATTTTGTTTTAAATGTTAACAATAATATCATTTCTAAAACTCACAGGTAAAGGGGAGTGAAGGGCAGCAAGGATGTGTCTTATGTACAGTAGGTGTTAAAAGCTTGGCAGTATCTTTTGAAATTTCACCATGTATGACTTGTCCAATAGCATGAAAATTGTAAATAAGAGGGGATCCAGAATGGACCCCTGGGGAACTCTTAAAAGAAGAGGATACAGGAAGAAGGTGAATTCTCAAGGTATAAAATAGATTAACGTTTTCAGAAAATGATTGAGATGGATTAAATGGTAATTAGTAAGTTGTTTGATGGATTCCTACTCTCTCTCAGTTTCAATTGGCGCATTTAAAACACCTGCGAGGAAACAAATAACATTCAAAAGCAATATTGAATTATCGCATAAAGAGTTTTTACTCATGGCTGGGTTGGAAAAGTTTGTGTATTGATATGAATAAAGCTTACTTACTTACTTGTTTACATGGCCTGATTGTAGACATTGACACATAGAACAATTTATCAGTTTATTTGCGACATCTGAGTTGGTGAAAAGTTGACAGAGCTGAATCTGCAATCTAAAGAATTCATTTTACTCTCCTAATAACTAGGTGACATCTCCTATAAGAATATAATATCTACACAGTTTTGAGATTCCCTCTCCAGATCTGAGATTACATAGCGTCCTCTCCTGCACTTCTGTCTGTCTGTCTGTCTGTCTATCTGTCTGTTTGTGTCTGTGTGTCTGTCTGTATGGAGCGGCCATCACTCCAGCAAGACGTGTCACGGTGGGATCCCAGCAGCTTTTATCTATTATGGGAGGGAGTGAGTTATAGAGCCAGAGGCAGCTCAAGGAAAACCAATCCTGTGACACTTTCTCCCCTGCGCTATACACAGTGCAGCAGCAGCTACAGAAGGACAAGGCAAGCGGCAGCCGCCCGCTCGCCCCTGACAACAGTGATAAAATGGCCTTCCTTAACTAAACTCGTAAAGCACGCGGCAATAAAACTCAATCTTCTGTAAAATCCAATTAAGTCATTATCTGACTGATTGTATCTTTAATTGAAAACAGAAGTGACAGTAAATTTCTGTGATATATCAGGATCAATCGATACTGCCGTACACTCTGGTCTCAGCGAGTGATTTATAATGTCCAAGTCGTATAGGTAACTCCACATTCTTCTCTCTAAAACCACTGGTGGATGAAATTAAGAGTAAGTGCGTTTCATAAAAAAACAAGATGGTCACGTTATTGATTACAACAGATGGGGCAGAATCCAATGAATGTTCCCACAGCGCAAGCAGAAAAGAAAATACAAGTAATTTTCTTTTGTCTGGTTTTATATTGTTGTTTCAAGCAGCACACAATCACATTTACACTCCATCACCTCAGAGCGTTTTTATTCCCCCTAAAACTTGTAGCGACATAAACTCCCAAGACTCCAAATGACTTCTGTTGCTGCCTTATTCAAACACAAACACAAATAAACACTTTGGAAGCATGCAGTTTCGAAATGAGTCTCTATAAAACACAAAGCGGAATATACAATGCAGCGGTGAACTAGTCGGCTTCAACGAAAGGAAGAGAAGCGGGAAAAAAGCTCATTTGAATAGTTTTTTTTTAATCAACATTTTGAACAACACAACTCGAAATAGATTACGTTCATCAGTTCATTAAGTAAAACAGTTGTTTTGTGGGAAAAAAACGTACCGGGTATATCTGTTAAAAAACACAACTGTGAAGATTACATGAGCTGCAACTAACAATTATTGATTGTTGATTAACACCTTATTTTGATTAATGGATTTGTTATTTGCTCTATCAAACATCAGAAATAACTGAATTTTACCAGAACCCAATGTGACATCGCATCAGTCCAAAATAAGTCATTTGTAAATAATTTGAGAAAAAAATAAATCTTCAAATACAAATATTGTTACAGCTCTACACAATACTGCAAAACACTACTGCAGCGCCCCTGCCTTGTATACAAGGCAGTATCAGAGTGTGCAAACAGTTGTAAACAGAAACCCGTGTGCATAGCGAAACCTCCCAGCCTGAAGGGGTTAAAATGGCAATAGAGATGCAAATTCTTTGGTATATAAACAATGCCACTGGATAGGTGTCATAAATAAGCTGCCGGTGCTCAACACACGCCAACACCACGGAGGCAAAACGTGATTCATGACCAAACTATTCGACTTTTTCTCTTCACTAAACCTCACGTCACACACTGTCCTACACGAGAAGCTCCGACAAAATGGAAAGTCTCAGATGTTGTCAACTCTAAACTTTCCATCCAGTGACATATTGCATTTTTACCAGAAATCTAAAATCCACACATTTTTTGGGAGGTGCTATGCTAACTTTTCTGATTGTATTTCCGCATTTTTAAAAAACTTGAACAATGTATGTGATTTATGTAATTCCAGGTCAAATAAGACAATTTTTTTTTAACAATAACCTCCAAGGGAAAGGAGCAGAGCAGAGACACAATTTCCAACAGCAAATGCTCCATATGTAATGTCAAAATGTATCGAAACTTGCATTTTGTGCAACTCGAGTAGTTGAGTAGACTAGTTTCTTTTTAGACATCTAAGTTTATGATTACATAAAAAAAATTTAAATAGCATTTTTAGAAAATGCAGTTGAAACAGTGGTTATATGAAACTTAGATATCAAAAGAAAACCTTCACCTCAACAACATTTTGATCTGGACAACTTTTGACTTGCAAATCACCAAATCTATGCTCGCTAAGAAGGCTAAGGACCACCTTTGTCTATTAGTTCACTTGACCAAAAAAATTATTCTAGAATCTGACAAATGAATAACCAAAACTTATTCAAAAATAACACAAAGTATTGCATGTTGACCTACCGATTGAATATAAAATCTGAGAAAATACAAAAAAAACAAACAGGGCATGCACATGACTATTTCTTAACAAGTGCTCGAGATGATACAGCAACAGTGATTCAAGATTTTCAGCTCAAGAAATTTATCTTAGCACACACTAAGCCTGTATTCCGACTGTCAATTATATCAAACCAATCACCGCCCATTCACTGTTATGGACACAAAAGTCCACTAGTCAAATTACCTGTACGTTATACAAAGGAATGGATTATATTATCATTATTCACCATCCTGCGTAACTATATCCTTCGGATCATAAAAAAATACTTCACTTTGCATGAACAGTTGCTCTATGAAAAATGAACTTTATAAATAGAAGTCACCAGCTAGTTTTGTCCAGTCTTGATTTCTGACTTATTTACTGCTATTGACTGTTTGTCTATTAATCTTAAAAATACAAACGGGCAGTCCAAAAGAGTCAAATTTGACTGCTTCTCAAAGATTAGCATGTTGTAACTTTGTAAACATGCACTTGTAAACATGCTTTAACAGTAGATTTAACAAACCTTTGGCTAAAAACGAGCAAAAAATACAGAAACTTGCGATCTCTAATAGCAACAGTGAACTACTTGCGTGTGTACATACAGCCCCAGAAAAAATGAAGAGACCAGTCTGGATTTTTCTTGAATCTTCATCTCTACATAACTAATTGAAAATACTCTTAATCAAACTTTTTTACTGGAATTTGGTAGAAATGTTGTCAGGAGTTTTTTTTTCCAGAGCTGTATAATGCTATAACGTTATCCTTAGCTTGTTTTATTTGTTGGCGTCACCATCGATGATGTCGACGGTGAAGTTTGGCGTGTCGCTGCCGGCCTCACACTCTGCAGAGTTAACCAGCGAGCTGATGGAGCGACACGTCATGGAGGAATCATGACCAGTGGACAGGCTGCTGGGGGAGAAGGCTGGGGGGGACAAGACAGAGAAAGAGAGAGAAAGAGAGTCCAAAGATTAGAGGTCCAATTTAAACAGGCGAAAATAAGCCCATCCATTTTTCGGTCAATGATTGTGCTAATTTCTTTAGGGTGGTGAGGGGGGTATCAGTAGCATATTCACACAAATTGTTAAGTTTGTCCCTTATAATGTATGACTCAATTAAACTATTCATTTATTCTTTCAAATAAAGTGGTTTTCTGATTGGTGCTTTTAATTATTTTATTTCCTCCATCACACTGAATCCTCAATTTTACTGTAACGTTCACTTACAATAACATGAATGCCTTCGAGGCCCCCTGATTTAATGATTAATCACACTTTGCTCGTGGCTTTGAATCAGGATTTGCTATGATTTTTTTTTACTATTGTAGCGGTGTGGCTTTCTTGTGGACTTAAATATAAAAATAAATATCTCAAAAACTATTGGATGGTGTTGCCATAAGATTTTGTCCATAATCATAATTTTGAAGATAATAAATCCGTGATCCTCTGACATTCCCTGTGGCGTCACCAGGAGGAAAAATTTATAAAACTAAAATCTCTTCTCTTTCACATATTGAGCTACAAATCTTTTTTTTTCTTGGATACTCCTCAAAGTCATTAACATGACAAATTCATATTGCCTTGTGTGGGTTGACAGTACAGCAGCGCACATAAAATAAAAAAATGTCTACGTACTGCAAGGCGAGTAAATAAAAAGAGAATAGAAATAGCGGTATCAACAACACAGCAGAATAAATGGTCCTCTATGTTAGTGCCGTATTGGCCCGATATATAAATATGACTTGGACAGTAAAATGGATTCTCAGCAAAGCTCGGGATTTATAGCTAATTGAATCAGTCAGCAAAAAAGGGAAGACACTGCACACAAAACAAACGCAAGAGATCTTTTACAGTTAACATGAGAGCTTTGTGTGCACCCAGCCATTTTAACACCCATCTGCAGTTACCGCGCGCACACACAAACACACACACACACACTAATAACACAGTGAGGCAGCACACATCAGGCTGGTTAACAGCAATGTTCTGCGTTTGTACGCTCATTCAAATGTTAGAAACGTTTAATAACCATTGTAGAGCTTCAGCACTTCTTAAAATAGCTTTATCCTTATGTATAACCTTTATTAAGAAAAATGACATGACAAGAAGGACTACATCTTCTTGGTCGGAGACATACAACTTACTCCGAAGTATGTATGAAGTGCAATATCAAATTTTAAGTACAGCTAAGTGTTTATTGTTAGTCCATGATATTGCACATAATGACAACTGACTGGGTATTTTTTAACTAATTCAAATCTTCAATATAATTTAAGTTAGGAAATTCTCAATTATTTCAGTTAATACATAACACTGTATTTATTTATTTAACTTCCTTTATACAAGTAATCTCATTGAGACACACGGTTTCATTCTCAAGAAGGACCTGGTCAACAGAAAATCCCCAAATTCAACGTTTCCCATTGGAAAAGGATTGTTTGCCACAATCATGGACTTGATTGGCCTCATCCCTCACCCTCCACCATCTCTCTCTCTCTCTCTCTCTCTCTCTCTCTCTCTCTCTCTCTCTCTCTCTCTCTCTCTCTCTCTCTCTCTCTCTCTCTCTCTCTCCTCAGCAGTGGTGGTAGGGAGGGGACAAGTGGAGTAATTTCTCTCCTCATTAACTTCCTGATTGGTTTTCCGACTCCAATTTTTGCCCGTCTGCAGTTTGTCACCGATTCCAAACTGGCAGCCCAATCGTTAATACTAATGTTTGTGTAGCTAAGTGAACCCTTTTCTTCTTCTTCTCTTCTATTTGTCAGCGGTCTCCTTGTTCAGCAATAACAGTACGTGTGACGATGGGAGGACAACAGCGGTGAATTTACCCCGTTCACTGTTAATTCTCGGCCTGTACATCAGCAGGGAAATCTATGATGTAATTAAGAACGGAATGTTAAATGTTAAATCACCACACGCTGCTGTACACATGTTCTCTGCTGTTTAATGCAGATTAATGTTGCCGTAACAACAGAAAAGCTTGTTCTCAATTAGCAGTCCAGCACCTGTTTTAATGACACTGGTGCTGAAACTAATTCAACAATTATTTCATTGTCGACACCATATTACATTATTAAGTTATTTATCGATTCATTGTTTGCGTCAAGACATTTCTGAAAATAATGAACACATTTTGCTTCACTTCCTGCAATTGGATCGGATCATGTTCTCACTGCACTAGGATTCTCTTGGAAAAGGTCAGCAACGAAAGTACAATTGCTACATTTATTACTGCACAAGCGAACTGAATCAGGGTTTGACTTAAGGCCAGGACACACCAGTCCGACTCGTTCCGACTACCCAAAAAATGGAGTCGCCGTTTCAGGAAGCTCCAGTCTTCCCGTCGCGGCCAAAAAACACACCGAGACGACTGCTTATTTTCCGTACGCTCTGCGCTTGCGCGGGACGTAATGTCTCCTCAACAGCAGGCGGCGCTAATCTGTATTGTGGCCCGAAAAAATACGAAAGCCGGAAATGATGGGACAGCTCTCTAGAGCATAAACATAGATAGAAATACGTATTTATATTTATGGACCATAAGAGCACAATTTTTAGCAGAGAGTGTCGAGCATGGTGTCGAGCAGTCAACAAGGGTTGATGCATGTGAGTACTCTCAAAACGAAACGAACAAACACATTAAAACGATGACTAGCTGTTGTTAGCTGTTTGTGCTACCCGCCTCACTTCCGGGCTTCACTGATTCGCTAGCCCTCCACCAATCAAATTGCTCCAAATGAAAGACAGTCGGCCGCCGATTGAACATGTTGATTGATGATTATCTGGCCGGTGTGTCCTGGCCTTTAAACTGACTAAACGTTTCCCTTGTGAAAGCCCCATTAAAATTATAGTCAAGCAACATTCTAGGTACAAAACCCTTGGCAGCAAAGTTATTGAGTTTGTGGCACCAACATCACCAAACGTCTACAATCTTCTTTTAGACATCTAACAACCGTCAATACCATAGCCAAATTTGAGAGAATTTAGGATAAATATGAGATCTTTTGAATTTTAAGGCGTGATAGCACAATTCTGCTGATACTGTATGTTGCAGTTCTAGTGGTAATAACTGCACCTAACTAGATCCCTTGAGAACCATGAAAGGAGAAACTCTTGTATGAGCAAAAGTGTCTATTTTAGGTCCAGGCTGTGAACATAAAACAATAATTATTTATGAGATAAACTTGATTTTTAAAGAGAGGGTATTTTCCTGAATGAACTTTTGCCCTTTCCCAAGTCACTCAGCACTCTCTACATACGATTTACCAAACTATTAAACACTCTCTTTGTGTGCGAATAACAAAAGGAAGCTTTTTTAACCTCCCACTTGTCCTGCTAAGAGAGGGAGGGAGGAGCAATCATTTCTGCTGCTGCCAAACAGGGAAACAAAAGCCCAGATGTGAGAGGAGGTGGTAATTCAGTCTGATGCAGCGGGGATAAGCCCTCTCATACTCTACACTCATCCACCGTACGTACACAAGGGTCATAGGGGCAGATAACACTTAAGTAAACACTCACACATGATCTGCACTCAACTGTAGGGATGTGAGTGACTGAGTGTGAACAAGTGAAGTGTCTGGAAGAGCAGCAATATAAAGAAACAACTGCAGTTATCTTTATTTCCAACATAACAATTTATTTAAAAAACAATACTACTTTAATGGATTTTCAGATTACTTGCCAAATTCAATACAATCCATTCAATGTAATTACAAATGGGTTGAAGCTTGATATACTTCTGTATTCTAATGGTTTAAAGCAGTATAAATAAATGGGTTCGAAGACATTTTAACTTTTTTTTTCTGTATATTTTCTGCTCTTTTCAAATTAGAATTGATGTGTTGCTTCAGTCTTAAACTTACAAATAATATCAGCATCAACCAAAACAATCTGAATAATTACGAAATAAGGCGATATCTATTAACAGCCGTTATAAAAAACACAGATATTGAATCAGATCAGAACTGAAAAACAGTGGATTAGTGCATTTTCTAATGAAAGACTGACAAAATAATATTATTCCAAGGCCCATTTACCAGCCTTTTCTAAAGCGTTTCCATCGTGTCTCAAAGCCTTATTCAGCAGCTAGAGTTCGCTCAGTGTGACCATATTGAATGCACAACCTGCAAGTTACCAAAACAACACAACACATCAACTGTCTGAATTAGTCAGTGCCATCCGGGGACAAGCGCACTTATATTAGTGGAGGTTATCACCACGGCAACGAAGATCCAACCTCTAGAATGAAGAGTCGCCTGTCACATGACAAGGTTGACCTGGGATTAAATGGCTGCCATTAAAATGATACGAGGTGTGTCTAAAAAAATAAAAATTGTCCCTGGACGTTTGGAGTGGGTCCCTTGAGTGTCCAACTGAGGACGTCCCGTGTAAAGATGGACGTTCCCCTCAGTATAAGCTATAGGAGCGTCTGGCTGCTGCTCATCAAGCCAGCAGCAGGGACTTAATGGCCCAGAAAACTCAGTCAAAGAGCAGACAGGCCGGCCGTATAGGCTTTAAATACAGAGCACTGAACGGTGGAGGCTTGTGCCATTCAGCTGATGTTCACACAGCAGACCTTCAGACCTCAGTTTCAAATCACTGCTCATGTCGGAGTTTTTTTTTTAAATAACTCTTATAACTAATTCTGCAAGTCTATGTTGATGCTACCGATGTCTGGTAACAATATTAACACATTTCTGTTCTGGTAATGTATATTACATCAACTAAAACATCTGATGACATGACACTGAAGTTGCAAACTGCTTACTGGAAATTACACTTAAATAGGGGAGAACGGGGTAATATGTCACACGGGTTAGTTGTTACAATCGTTATATCTCGGAACCAGAAGGCGCTGTCTGTGAAATTTTGGTATGTAAATATCCAGAATTGGGATCAGAGGTCACCTACATAGTCTTCCTTGGAGTTAGACTGCTGCATTTGAGGTGTGAGGACTGTTTGTGTTTTTCATGTCAAATTGAAAACATTTAGCTCCTCAGTTTTTTTCTTCTAGGCTTTTACACAATGGGTTTATAACAAAACACTTGTTACCCATAAAAAGTGTGAAGGGTAAACTATAGTTTAGATTGTGGTTAGCAAGCTAATTAGTTATCAGATGGCTGTTGGCCTTGATTCTAGCAAGAAATTCAAGTTGGGGTTGGTCGTCACATTTTTTGGGGGGTTGGTTGTCACATTTTATCCAAAGGCTGCAGCCAGAAAAGGAACCCAATAACTAAATAAATTGTCAAGCTGTATCCTCACTGACACCCCAGAGAAGGAGAGAATAGAGCAGAAAAAGGCAGCTATCATGCAAATGAAAAAAGGGCAACAAAATCAAAACAACCCAGTGCATCCCAAACTAGACCAGCTGCCAAGGCTACAGTAAGTTATGTAGGCCTATTTTTCAACTTGACAATGCAATTCAACTTTCAAATGTAGTTCTGCTTTCTTGCCTTCTTTTTAAGATTATTCCCATTAAGATAACATTGTGGAAAACAACCCCATAGCGTGTGACAACCGACCCCTTGATGGGGTTGGTTGTCACACAATGTGTAAGGGTGTCTTTGATGATTAATTTATTTTTTATTACAATAAGATAGAAAAAGTGAGGGGTACACATTTCAAGCCAACACCTTAAGCTTCAATTTAATGTAGGAATGACTATTGAACAATGCTTAGGTGATGAGCAATTCTCACTAGATTAAAAAGTGTGCCTACTTACCCCGTTCTCCCCTACTAGAAAATGGTTTTGCCAAATACAGTAGATTTTGGAGGACTATCATTTATGACTTTATAGAATTCCATGGTAGTCCATCTGAAAATTGTGGAGATATTTGTCTTCGGAACAAAGTGTTGGACTGACCATGTGTGGCAAGCGCGGTTAAACATGTCATTTGGCCAGAAATCTGTTTCACAACTTCAAGAATACAACATGATCTGATCCGTGTCACAAGGACATGATCATCCAAGCTGGTATCCTCAGTGGCTCAGAGTGAAGGTAGCCCCGAAGGAAATGTTCTTATTTGCGTGAGGTGAATTCCAAATCCCAAATGATTAATTGATTTTATCCCCTTTACCGAAACCCAAACAAATGCATTTTCACTGAAGACGTATTTTTGTCTGTAATATTGCTGGTGCGGTAAAGTAAATGCCACAAGTGCCAACACTACACTACACTACGCCTTGAGCGTCTACTAATTTCAAGCCACATCAAACACATTAATCAGAGAACTAAACAAAGAGTCAAATAATCGCTTTCGCATGATCGTGAATAAAAACTAATCGTTTTATTGTGTGTGCAGTTAAAATCTTCTACATATTTCTCATTCTCGTCCGGCCTAAATGAAGAGCTGTTGAGACAATTGTTCAAAGCACTGCGGTCTGTTATCCAGCCGTTATAGGGGGGGTGGTCAGAAAACACTTAAATGCTCATTATTGGTTTGCAATGAAGCTGAAGTGAGTGTAGGATGGTAGGGTGGACACAGGGCTGACAGAAGGCATCAGTGTGGAGGTCAAAGGCTAATTAAGCAGAGAGGACCCTTTGCTCCTGTATTGTTAACCAATCTGTCCCCAGTGAAGATGACTGCCGGATAGGCGTGACACGGCCAGTCGTCCCTATATGCTAAATCTCCATTTCGGCTACTGTGCCCCATCAACTCACAAAATGGGCCTGTCAGTCTATCATCGGGCTTCGTGACATGAAGTTATGGATATGCAATAATGAGTCGAGGGCGGGCCGATCAATATTTGGGAGATTTTTTTTTCTATCATTACGATTTAAACAAGAGATTCATCGTGAGTTGGACAGCGTAAGAAAAATGCCAAAGTAAAGGACACAGGGAGGGTAGAGTGAAATATATTGCTATGGAAAGCAGGGACGCATCTCCCCGGTGCTAAAGCTGCCATATGTGTTTATCAAAGTCGTTCAGCTGTTTCACAGGAGCTGCCACGGCAACATCATTCATCAATCCCGCTGAAGCTCAAAACAACGCAAGGAAAGTGACTACAAGAGCATGAATTGGTTACGAGGGCGCACCGTAACTAACCAAGTTTGTTTAAAAAATATATATCAGGTTTGTTTCTCTTTGTATTATGTGAATTTTGTATTTATATAAATATCCTATGCAGTAGTCGTTCGGATTCTGTGATTAACTGTATTGTAATTATTTTGGACAGTTTGTCTAAATTGAGGCACACAATCTTTGCAATCCCTCTAGATAAGGATTTTACTCCAACATGGTGAAAATGTTCATTTGCTTCCTATAGAACAGTTTTTTTGTATTCATGCTGGCACAATGTTTGTTGGAGGTCAGGGAGAACCAGTATGGATGTTTACAGCTACCTTGCAAATTATATTACAGATTTAGTTATACTGTACTTTCCACAATAGTGATTAGGAATAAGAAAATCTACGTTAATAGCTGTATTAGTGATGCTCATTGTATCTGACTTAAGTTCTTAAGATATTTAATAACTTAAACACATAACTAAACAATAGTACTTGACATATTTTGTAACTGGATTTATATAAACATTTGTGGACAAAATATGACAGAATGAAATAACTTGCAAAGCTTAGATGATTGCTGCACAAAAAAAACATCATAATCTAAAACAGAAGTCAATATAAAGCTCTTTTATTTCATTTCCCTTCACCTCCTTCAAAGCCGGACAATGTGAGAGTGTGTTTGTAGGTGTGTGAGAGAGAGAGAGAGAGACAGAGAGACAGACAGACAGAGAGAGAGAGAGAGAGAGAGAGAGAGAGAGAGAAAGAGAGAGAGAGAAATACAGAGTGAGTGGTAGGGGACATAAACTACACAGCCTCGGCCATTTAACGTCTGCACAGCCCCAGGCCCTGTGTTAATGGTGGTGTTGTACAACACATTACAACGGTGCTTGTGCCCCGAGCAGACAATTACACCGGTATTTAGCCCATCCACACACACAGCCCCACAGGCTTTAAGGGGCACTTAGCAGCACAGCAGGGAAGAGGAAGACACTCTGAAAGGCCACATAAGACCTCTGCACTGTAACTAAGACCCAGGATAGAGACACTCAATCAGCCAGTGAGGCCCTGCAGCAAGGGTCTCGTTCTCTGCTGCTGGCTCTTAGGGGCCACTCACACTAGGGCCGCGGCCCCGTATCCATTTGCATACTAAAGTCTAGAACGTTTGGCTAGTGTGACCACGCCATCCGTATTCCAGCACGGAACAGCCCCTTGGCCACGGCACACTTGGGAGAGGTGTGCCGTGGCCAAAGTACAGATGCTAATGAGATGACACGCGCACAAGGAAGCGCACAGGCGGCGTTCCTGACGTAATTTATTAAGGATGCATTGTCCATTAACGTCCGCTGCCTTTCTAGTCGGCACCAGAATTGCCCACCACTTGGACTGTAGCTACATAAAATGTGTGAATTAACGTGTGTGTAGGCCTAGGTGTGGGCTAATAAAAGAGGGAGAGAGCTAAATAGGTGAGCGCAGAAAGCAAAGCAAAAAGGTTTTCATGTTTACTCACGTTCGTCAGATGATTTTTTTCTTTTTCCTCCCTTGATGGAGCGATCGATGTGTATAAAACCATCCGGTACGTATGGTCTGATGACGGGCCGTTATATTAATAATAAACAGCGTGCTGCACAAATATGAGACTGTCCATCGCGACCTATTACGTCAAGGCTACATTTAAAAAAAACAATAGATTAAGGATTCTCGTTGCTCTAATTTGGAAGTGGAATATTTGATGCAAATTTGGCCAGATGAAAATATTCACAAACAGTCGTATAGCCTACAAGTAGACTACGCTCCGAATCGTAAACGCGCACGGTGACGTAGGCAAGGTGCAATCGTGCCCAGGCCACGAGCAGTGTGACCACGGGCCAGCGGGGGGAGTGGGGAGGGGGGGGAATCGTGCTGAATCTTCCTGCAGCACGGAACAGGCAAACGGCCCTAGTGTGAGTGGGCCCTTAGTTACAGATTGAATAAAGGTGAGGATCCCATTTGTTTGTTTTTAATTTATTTATTTCCTTTTTTACTGCTCATTCATTTTATTTAGTTTTTATTATTTTGAACATGTTCAATAAAGACTTAAAAAAAAGGCATTACCTCAACTATAGATGCATTAATAGGCTGAAAATTGTAAGGAAATTTTGATATTTAAAAAAAGAAAATTTAACTCTTCCACAGCATATATCGTAGCTGTATGTGCTCACCATCCAACATAAATGTAACAGATCTGAAAATGGTCTATCTCAGAAGAACAAACATACCAACATTTGGATACTTTCTTTGTGTCTCTACAACACCCTGAAGAAGGCTCAGAAGAAGGTTGGGGTACTTTGAATGTGTATTGCAAAGGCATTTCCTATGTGCATTGCGTCAACATGTGATTTTGTTTCCTGTCAAATAACAGTGAGCAGAAATTTCATTTAAGTAATCTAATAGTAAACATCAAACATATTCTAACAGGACAGACAGTCAACTGCCAGGAAATATCAATAAATATAAACAATGCCAGAGAACAGAGGAATTTGAATTGAGTGGGCAATGTTACATACGATCATTGTTTCAACAGCATCCAAATGTATATGTTCAAATTTGAATCAAACAAATACTTTACTAATGTTGAAAAAAAAAATGTAAGACACCTGAAAAAACTTAATTTTTCAACCACTTTCAGCCCAATCGAATTTCTACCTTCAAATCCACTATTGTAATAAGAAACTCACGGTACTTTAGACTTGTTAATGCAGTAATAATTATCAAGATGAAAACATTACACACCCATTCAAAGCAATAGTCTTCTTTCTAGCACTGGCTTCTCCCAGGTAAAACAACGTGTACGGAGGTGAGTGATGTTCTCAGCATGGCGGTGACCAAGGAAATGAACTCTTGCTGCTACATGACATGAAACAGCACTTCCTTTGAAAAGGTGACCTCGCGGGTTAGAAGTACCCATTTGTTTCAGGTTTAATAAATCCAAAAGAGTGAGAGGCCTCTTTGACATCCACAGAATGAGTGCGGCCACAAGTACATCCAGTGTGTATGTGCGTGTGTGTGTGTGTGTGTGTGTGTGTGTGTGTGTGTGTGTGTGTGTGTGTGTGTGTGTGTGTGTGTGTGTGTGTGAGTGAAAGAGTGCAGGGGGCGTTTGAAGTAATCTGATCTGAAAGCAGGTAAATCCCATTTTATACACGAAACAAAGAAACTTACTTACGGCAATCTCTCTGCCGTTTTTTTAAAGTCTTTCTTTTTCCTGGGAGGCGGAGAAGCTGAAACGGCCAACTTTATACGCAGTAACTCACTGTGGTGTACAGTACAGTATAGATTGAAGCAAGAAAAATCAATAGAATATCATCTAGAAAGATAGTAATGGATTTCTAACATAATGGGCTCACACAGGTCTATCGATTGGTAGGATTAACATCTGCAATACCTCAACAATCTGATTTGCATTTAAATTACAGTACGCTCCTGCGCTGACACCAATATAACAAAACTAGACAAACGTATAGCCAGCGCAGCGCCGCTCGATTCTGAGGTTTGACTTTAGTATAAATCTTGTTTCTCAAAAAAAAAAAAGCAAGAAGTACGTGAAATGAAAAAGTTGCTGTGCTGACAGCTCGCAAACTTTGAGGAGTTTTTGAAATTTGAAAAAATTCTAGACAAGGACAACAGAAAAAGAAAGAACATAAACACCGACAGACTCGGCTTGAAGCTGTCTCCTGTAAGACTGAAACTGCCATAACTCTTTAGGGGCATCTCATCTGAGCGTCCCGGGTAGATCTTAGTGAGGGAGTGGGGCGGGTGTTTGTGGAGACACAGTGTGTGTGTGTGTGTGTGTGTGTGTGTGTGTGTGTGTGTGTGTGTGTGTGTGTGAGTGTGTGTCTGTATATATTTGGAGGAGGGAGGTAGAGGGGGGTGGCAGTGTGAGGTGAGATGTTGGGAGGGCAGTGTGGTGGCGGAGTGGGAGAGAGAGAGAGAGAGAGAGAGAGAGTTTGATGGACTGCGCTGTCACCCTCCCGCTCGGCGATTTACGCCCGCGGAGCTGCTGACGAGCGCGGGGCAGTAAACAGGGCCGGGCCGGGGGCGTATTTCACACAGAGCTGGCTTTTATGAAGAACACCGGGACGGCTCTACCCACAGCTCCGCCCGGGCCCAGCCGTGACGGATGGAGAAAGACGCATGACAAGCTTCATCATTGTTTGTAAATCTTAACTGTTCCCGCTCACTAACTCCAGAAGGCAATTTTGCGGAGACAGCGGGGCCCTGCGGAGGGGGGAGGGAGGACAACGTGGCACTCCTGAAGGTTATTTGGATCTCTGTATTTGGCCAACTGATTAGCCCTATCCTGGGAGGGAGATAAATCTGACGGGGCGGCCGGTTTGGCAGCCAGGTAGAAAAGGGGAGGGCAGGTGGAGGCTTACAGTGCACAGCTATTTCTATATAAGTATAGGCTGGTTCCCGAGATACACAAACATGTTCAGTCGAAGCCAAACAATTCAAGGATTAAAAAGAGATGTGGTTGAATTTTGACATATTGAAGCAAAAGTCTAATTGAATCAACAACCAGGGCAATGTTATGTATATCAGCTTAGTGTCCTTATTTCAACTGCGACTTTCCACTATCAAATGAGGTGAACTGATTTGTCATTGTAATTTTTCGTAAAAAAAAATAAAAAAAATGATGGTCCGAAAAAAATTTAAACCCCAATTTTCAAGAGTCCAAGTCTTCAAATAGCCTGTTTTATCCAATCAACAGTCTACAATAGAAAGGATCAGCGGATTAATTGACTGGCAACTATGGATTGAACTACTGAGAAATGCTTCCAGCTGGTTGAATGTGAATATCAGCAGGTTATTCCATTCTTCTTTGATAGACAGAATTTGTTGTGGTAATTTTGGGCGCTCCGTGGTGTAGTGTTTAGAGTGTGAACTAGAGACTCAGTCCTCGTCGCAACAGACACAGGTTAGAGTCCGGCCTGTGTTTGTTCTCTGCATGTCATTCCCCTCTCTGCCCCATTTCATCTCTGTCCCCCCACTCTGTCTAATAAATCATGGAAATATTAAAAAAATATCCCAGTGGGCTCTGGGATGCTTTGATGGACATTATCACCATTTACCGTTTTACTACCTTGTAGACTAAACCATGAATCGAATCGTCAAGGTATTAATTAATAATGAAAATAAAAGTTAGTTGCCGCCGTTTGGACCACCTTGATAAAAAAAAGAGAAACAATTAAGCAGCCTAACAGTTCATTATGCAGGGTTTTTCCTGCATTCAAAAAATGTTGGCGCCCGCCAAAGGAATTTTAGCGCCCCCCAAAGGAAAATCCTCAGCGCCAAAGTGTTTTTTTTTTTTATATATATATATAGATAAATAAATAAAAATCTACTTAAAACGGCTCCAAGTGTGTTTCCATTTCCGCGCCATTCCAGTCATATTACTTGCAATCTCAGTTGTAAAAAAAGAAATCAGGTCGGGGATAATCGTTATTAAACTATCATTGTTCAGCTCGCCGGGGCATGCAGGCTTATAAATGCAGCGCACCCTTTCAGCCGTGAGCTCCGCTCGGCCCCTCCCTCACCTGATAGTTTCGCTAACGGCTAGTCCAGAGAGTACGAGGGAGATGTTGCGCATTGCCGGGTGTTTTGAAAAACTTCTAGATGACGAGAATAAAGGTAAAACTAATTGTGTTGTCTGAAAACACTTCAGACTCACAACAAACTAAAATAATGTGCAAGATTTGTCACGCGCGGACACGCGAGTAACATGACATACGCGACCGAGAGACAGAGATAGAGAAAGAAAAGTGATATACGACCTGATCTGCACCTTTAAACATCCCGACCAATTTGTTTATTCACTTTAAGTCGAGTCATAGTGGTCTATGACCAAGCAATCAATGAATAAAAACACAGGAAGTTTAAAGCTCCTTAACTCCTGCCACCACAACTGTCAACACTACAATGCAACTGCCTATCCAGCCAGCTCCATGACATAAATAAATCATGCCCTTACATTCAATGCTAGCAAAAGACATGCCCTATCAACACCATTTACAACTGGTTATTTTTATTTTGACATATTTTTATTAAATTATTAAAAATATGTTTCACTTATTTAGCCTATTTCTATTCTCCCTGTTTTCAGTTCAATTAGGCCTTTGTTTAAAGTCCAAAGTCATGGTGTTTTTAGAAAAAAACCTTGTTAAAAGTAAAATAAATGCATAATGTTCTTAAATCAATGATTAACTGTCTTTAATAATCGTGATAACACAATGTGATTACTCAAAATAATCATGATTATGATTTTTTCATAATCAAGCAGCCCTACCTTCTTCCATGGTTTAGATCAATTAGAAACAATTAAAGTATTAAACAGGTAGGCCTAGTCATTATTAGTATTTTGACTTCATATCTACAGGTTGTTTATTGTGATTTCATAAGCGTCAGTGAGCTCCATGGTAACGCAGTGATTGACAGGCTGACTGAAATGCTCTTGAGCTGGACAGAAACTCCCCTCTCCCAACCCAACACCCCTCTTAAAATACACAAACCGTTTGCCTTTACTGTCGCGACCCCAAAAAAAGTCGGTCGCGTACTGACCCCCCAAAGGCCCATTCTGAGCCAGGAAAAACCCTGATTATGTGATGCTCACAAGAACAACACGCTTACATCGCCATGGAGAGTGATTTACTCTCTGCTGATAAGATGTGATTTGGCCTTGGAACGTCATCAAGGACACAGTCCAAGACGTACACACACACACACACACACACACACACACACACACACACACACACACACACACACACACACACACACACACACACACACACACACACACACACACACACACACACACACACACACACAGACAAACGGAAAGACTAGCCTCAGAAATGTTTTTCACACAGCATCTTAGACACTGAGGCTCTTCCAAAAAAGCCTCCTCTGCAGTAACAGCGTGCATCTTCTGTCGGCCTGTTTAGATACAACACACACACACACACACACACTGATTTGGCAGTGGTTGTACCAAACGGGCACCAAATGTTCCAACTAGTTACTGACGATACAAAGCTTAATCAAACTTCCTCTGTCCGCTCTAACTGTTCTGTGATACTGCCATCCTCCACAGACTAACAACTTAGCATAGTGTTAGACACAGTACAGCAAGAAGAGCATAGACAGAAAATATATATATTAAATTAAATTAAAACTTTTTGTGGGAAGAACTCTCACATGAAGTTGAGATGTTGAAAGTAGATATTGCTTCCTTTTAGGGGGTTATAAGCCAGATAATAAAGGTTGAAAACTACCGATTTAGGCAGTTTGTGTCCCTAGTGTGTGAGTGTGAGATGACACCAATAGTGGGACCACCCGCTGAGAGTGTTGTTGTATTGTAATGGAGCGTGGCGGTTCGCGGCCGGAGGGCTAACGTGGGACCCTCACAGGAAACGGACAGGTGAAAGTCATAAACAAACACAGGTACAAGGGAAGATGCGGGGGTCTTTAGGCCTGGGATGCTGGTGGGGTAAAGCAGTTTATTTTTACTAAGAGAAGGATGTTGATGTTGTACTCGTGACGTCCTTCCCCTATGTCCTTGCTTTGTGGTAAGAACACTTGTTTAAGTTTTTGCACCATCATTAAAGATAATAACACGTGAGTTTGAAAAAGCCTTTTAGGAGGAGTTTGTTAATTACAAGCGTTTGTATAATTGAGGATATAAATAACTGGAAGAAATCTCTACACATCTGAGTATGTGACTGGGGTGGGCAGATCTTAAGAAGTGCATATTTTATATAAAGTGGATAAGATAAATTAGGTCTATTTCAGAATGGAGAACCCTCAGAAAACAGTTTAAATAGCCAGGTGAACATGAATACCAACCCCTGAATGTCGAAAAGGTATTATGGCATTAAGTTGGTGTCTTCACTTGGAGTAAACACAGTAAGAGCAGATGGTAGTTACTGTAAGCAGCGACTTCCAAAACAGCCATTCAAACAAAGAAAAAAGGGCGCCACCTACAGACGTTATGAACTTTATCGACTATCTCAGGTCGGTTTAACCAAAACTTGCAACACACACAGGCGGCAATTTGCAACATGAGATGGCTTGCTCTTGTGCTTATATTGACATGTTCTTTCTCATCAGATACATGAGCACCCAAGATTCCTCTATAACTACAGGAATTTGTGGGTGACAATCATTTGTGAAACAGGACACCGTCATTTGTGATCTGTGCTTTCAAAACACTGTCAAAACAGGCCTTCACATGCACCAAAGATGGCAAGGATACAGAATTACAATTTAAAAGGTATTTATCTGTCTTGAATTACACTAAAACAACAACAATGAACCACAAAGGAACGTTTTAAAATCCAAATTGGAGTAAGTTTGAACACACATTGCAGATCAGCCCAGTATCCTTCTCTCTCTCTCCCACTGCATTTTACCCGATTCCTCCCTCTTATCTCATCCTCATTGTGCACTTTCATGCATTCCTTGCAAAGTTCCACAAATACTTTGCAGCTCATATTAAAGCAATACACACAATCTGATTTACCCACATTCACAGGGACTGAGAGAGGCAGAAAAATGCATGCAACCGACGTCAGCAGCCGAGTTAAACTGAGATTCCCACCAGAGATTGTTTGTGTTAAGTGCCAGAAATCTACTGCTGCACGGTTACAAATCAGGGATCAGATCTTACCACGGCTTACAACATGACGGAAAGAAACAAAGCTGCACTTGTCAGGTCTTTAGTGGTTGATTTAACAGAGCATTTTTTTTGCACTGCTGGCTGCGAAGTATAGCAGATAGATGTGCGTTTTTAATTTATAATAAATAAGATAGGTTAAAGCTGAATAGCTGGGCATAATTTAATTGTGCTCTCTGTCATTTTTTTATAAGAAAAGATTATTACAGAGAACTAAGTTTGTAGCTTTATTTCCTTTGATTCATTCAAGAAAACTCTCCGTTTAGAAATGGCTGCAACACGTGAATCTAAGTTGAGTCGGGCCGACATAAAATGTTCAGTATTTGAAGTTTGGTAAAAGAAGTAAGTATAGTAAAAGTAAAAAAGCTTCACTTCACACTGATTCCATCATCTCTAAATTTTACGGCGCTTTGGACTTGAGTGCAATCCTCCCTCCGATGTACTTAACTACACTGTTGATAAAGTCTGGGGTAAACTTTATGGTCCATAAATGGTCCTCTATGTTAGTGTGTGTGTGTGTGTGTGTGTGTGTGTGTGTGTGTGTGTGTGTGTGTGTGTGTGTGTGTGTGTGTGTGTGTGTGTGTGAGTGAGTGAGTGAGTGAGTGAGTGAGTGAGTGAGTGAGTGAGTGAGTGAGTGCGTGCGTGCGTGCGTGCGTGCGTGCGTGCGTGCGTGCGTGCGTGCGTATGAGAGTGTTTGTGTGTATGTGTGTCACTCACAGGCTGTCATGGCCTCAGAGCAGTTGTTGCTGTTGTTGTTGTCCTCCAAGCTGAAGATGGGCGGCACACAGGCAGTGGATCCCAGGCCCTGGGTCAGGTAGGTGGTGGTGGGATAGTAGGAATGCATCCGGTACTGGGACGACATGTTGTGGCCGGACAAGCGGCTCTCGCCATGGGGCATCTGCTAAATAGAGGGGGAACACAAAAACAGGGAATTTAACACAAAAACAAGGAAACAGTGTCTTAAACCTCCTTCAAGGAACTTCTAAATGATAATGAAATTGTTTTGATGGTAAATGGTTAAATGGTAAATGGACTCCACTTATATAGCACTTTTCCCTGGTTTTTCACAGACTCAAAGTGCTTTACATTATTAATGCTATTGCACTGGTATGATTTTTCCCGGGAACTTCCAACTTCCATCCAAAAAAATGTTCTTTGCATCAAAAATACCAAATACCAATACATTTTTCTGTTAATCAACTCATCTTTACATGGTTAGAAAATGACAAACTCTTTCAGCTCGAAAAATAAAATATTACATTATTTGTAAGTCTCAACCTGAGTTCCTCTGTTTGCCTAAAGAAAAAGCCAATAAATTATAAATGTTGAACTATTCCTTTAAACACCGTGTAAAAGTCTGGCTGTGTTAAATCATGTGCTGGTGGTGTGTGTCATACTGTATGGCCATGCTCTTCATCACAAAGAGTCATGAAAATAATCGCGTTAGAGTAATAAGTGTGAGGCAAAAAGCAAAGCTAAATTCACCATATTCCTTACGCTGGCATAATTTCTTTAAATAAAAAAATCTGCGGTAAGCAATGTTGATATAATGGCTTTTGAGAAGAACGTCAGGCTATCTGTGCATCAACTTCCATGGCATTTCAGGGTTGACACTGATCAAAAAGAGTGACAAATGCTGGAGCGAAAAACCTTCTGGCTTTAAAAAGGTCTTTGGTTCCTCCTACCAGCTCGTACTTTGTCCTACACTGTGTGCATGAGAAGCTACAGTGTGTCCTCCGCAGGAACACACTCAAGGCAAAATCACCAACAAAGTAATACAAATGATAACTTGTGCCGTGACTTGATAACTATGATACAATGCTGTGTGAAGCTATTTTTTTTTTTCAGGACCAAATCAGGTCTTAATCTTGGTAACAAACTGGCTCTTACAGGGTTTTTGGCTTTGTTTTTTTCTTTTATAAACAAACTACTATGCGAACACTTAGACTACACAGCGACATTGGGCTATATGATAGTAATAATCATTTGCAGAATAAGCACTAACAACAACATTAGTTGATATACTCTCTGTTTTTATTTTATATTATTCAATGTATTTCAGAATCAGAATCAGAATCAGAAAAAGCTTTATTTATCTCTTCTTTTACTACATATAAACACACAATATAAACACACCATTGGTCTAGAACCCAATTCACATGTTTCACTGTAAAATCCTTCAAATAAGGAATCGGATATTTCACAAGCAACACTTTAACCCCCTAATCTGACAGGAGGAAATACAGAAATAATATAATATATAGCAGAGAATTAGTAACGTTTAAATTCACAAGTCCGTGGACTGTTCTAAAAATGGGCTCTGGCTTTCTCCAGTCCTGTGAAAACTTTTTAGAACGAGCTGTCTACTCAGCAGCAAGGCCGCCTCACGGAGGGTTTTCAATTTCACTTTTATGGAATTTGATTTCTGTCAGCCTGTAATATGTCAACCGTATTGTCCACACCATCAGTTCTCCGACAGCTTTATAAACTGTTATTTAAGCTACACTCAGCTCTTGTATTGGGCCGTGAAAAATACAATAGAGATTGGACTGGAGTCTTGAACGTGCACTAAACTTACGGTTTGAGGGACACATACAACAGCACCAAACAAAACTGTCTTGGTGAAAGTTGATCACAAAAGGCAAGTTTTGTCAAGCCTAAGGAAAAGGTTTACATACAGTGTCCAAAGGTACATTTACAATTTAACACAGTATGTGTGTGTCAGTGGAACAGAAAAGTGCAGTACACTTAAAACATTTTATCTAACCATACAATCCATGGTCAAGTCACATGACAGACTTACTTTCACTGTGAACTACTTTGTGTTCTGTGAGACTGTAAACAATACATGGTGGATTTAAGGTTTGCTGAGCTGCCAAATGAGCCCGTTACTCTAATGGCTGCTTCTGAGTGTCTGTGCTCACTGTTTTGTCTCGTTTGTTAATTTTCTCGCAGACTGCAGCTGGTCTCATCAATAAGGCCCGGGATACCTACTGACACTGACTCTTATCCTGTACCAATGACACTACACAATACATTGTGTAAAATCTAAAGTCAGAACTAGAAGACCATCTCATACTGTACTGTATTTGTTTGGGTTGTGGTGCCTTCAATAGATTATAGCAACAATGAACAAGGAGTAAAATTCAGCTAACACTATCTGTGGAAATTCTTATTCCTAGAGGTAGTTTAAAACAGCCATTTTCCCTTTGTGTGTTGATGGAGCCAAGGGTCAAACCAATAACCAGTTCCCTGCGACCGTTCATCACCTCAGATGTGCTACAATACTCAGTGAGACTGGGCCTGCGATTTAAACATAACATCCTTTCAGAGATTGACCTCCACATAATGTCGGTTCATGTGCTCGTAGTTTTGTTGACATATTGCCTCTTGTTTTCTTTTAGGTTACTTCTTGACCTCATACTATTGATAGAGTGCCTTCATCTTTGCACCATGAACTATAAGGCACTGTTTAGTGGTTTCTCAAAATAAATGGAAAATAAGAAATTCAATCATGTGTTTTTCTCACTGTACCAAAATCAAAATGAACGGTGACCCTGCAACCGAGCTGAACCATAAATTGTGTCTACGGTTGACACACCTAGCATCAACAGAGTCAGTGGTAAAATGTGTGTATAGTCATTTGTTACGGTTTGAACTCTTTTTGCACTGGTCTCATCAATGCAAGAACAGCGTATCTGACTAAATCTATAGGAATCCTATTTTAGTTTCTCCACGGAGATACAAACCGTTCTGACAAGCAACAATCGGGCTGCCAAAATTATAGATTACCTCATGATAACTTTAAAAATAACTTCTCCACTGGATTTTCATGGTACTGAGCATTAGTAAGTAAACAAATGTCAATTCACTATGTTGGCAGAGGAGAATGAATAGAATTTAAGTTGTGGGTTAAGAGTCATTATCAGCTTCATAAGAAACAACACCAATGATATATTTTAAAGAACAACTTCTGTGTACAATTTTAAACGATTGAATAATCAATAATAGATATGTATATTGCAGTTTCCTTGAGTAGAATGCTGCCACACCTTCCTCTTAACTCACCCCCTAGCTTGCTGACTCGTGGGGGGGCTTCTCTTACCTCCCTGAGTGGGCGTGTGGTCTTATCTGGCACCATCTCTTGTCTGGAAGCGCCACACCACCCTTATACTATTATCACCATCCACCTGCATGACAGCCAAGCCCCACTGAGTGCACAGGAGAGGAGAGGACGAGAGAGATGGCCATACACCGATAAAGACCTCAGTGTTTCTCTGTGGGTTTCCATTAGGGCTGCACAATTAATCCTTACAAAAAAATTGTGATCCTGATTCATATATCTATGTGATCTCATTTCTAAATGATGATGATACTCTCGCTCATGTTCCCCTGACCTAAGACGCGTTGAATGTTCACTTGGGAACAATTACAGCTTTTATATAAATGACAATTAGCTACACAATGTAAAACAAAACAATCCGCTAATTTATTATGCATGCAAACAGACACCATAGCCCAACACTATGCTGTCTGGATAATGCAGAAACACCACAGCGGTTAGTGTTTCACAGCAAATATGGAGACAAAATCTAAATTGACTAACTCAAGGATAATGACTTCAGTTGGGGATGCTGAAATGTGAGGTTTAGGACAGGAGACACAAAATACATTTTTATGTTGTTTTTTTCACAGTGGAGGTGTGATATTTATTTCAATTCAGGTCATACAAAATTCAGATTTGGGGCTCTTTTTCCATATGTTGTTGAGGTTATAGCGATAGATCCCTAGATACAAAGTATGCAGCTCAGGCACTTAAATTCCTCTTCAAATAATAAGCTCTTGATGCTAATACAAAAAAAAGAAAGAGTGGTCCCTGAATTTGAATAACCGTCGCACGTAGCCTTCTCAACCTGACAACTTCACTGAAAATATCATAAATCACTAAGGAGGATGGCTAAATTATGCTAAAGAGTGCTAACTGATTAGCATTAATGTGATCACTTTCCCCTTCAAGCGCTGAGGCATAGCGGTTTGTTCCTCTGCCGACAGACAATACCATTAACCTTTGCAATTCAGGCTCTGCTCTGCGCTGGCAGGTTGGCGGAGGCAGTGACCCCAAAACTAGATGTTGCTATTGGGGGACCGACTAGGGGGTAGCAGGGGTGGACAAATGTTCTTCATAAAATACAAACCGCTTCATCTGAGATCACTGGAGAGAGAGTTATAGATCTAATTTGCTTCTCGCAAAAGCTCATCTTATTTTAGACACAATAGGGATACATTTAAGCATAAATCAGCATGAATGAAGAGATGGGTAAATGAGGGGCTGTGTATATGTGTGTGTGTGTGTGTGTGTGTGTGTGTGTGTGTGTGTGTGTGTGTGTGTGTGTGTGTGTGTGTGTGTGTGTGTGTGTGTGTGTGTGTGTGTGTGTGTGTGTTAGGTACTGTCTCCGTCGGTGTGTCCTACGTTAAAGCCTAAGTGCCGACATTAAAGCAGACACTGTCATCCATCACTACTGAAAACAAAGAAATACAAAGTTTATTTAGATCACTGCCACATCCAAAGAAAATGAACTTCTACCGTCCACAAGGTTGCCTCCACAGGCATCAGGAGTTTATGTTACAGCGTTGTCATATCAAGGTGACACCTCCTCACGTTTAGGTTTTTTATTTGAATTGTCATCAAGGTTACAGCGCAAAGAAAGGGTATCATAAAACTCATCATAATGCTATTGTCTGTGATTTTTTTTTTAACATTTTCAATATTTTTTGATGGTATTCTATATATCAGCAAAATTTAAATAATGAGTCAATTAATGCAAAATTAATGCATTTTGATCATGTATATTTGCTTGCTCCTGCTTCTCAAATGTGCTGATATCCTTTTTTTATATATATATATATCTTTTAGCGATATTTTGGATTCTCAGTACTTGTAAGGTTTCACTCTCTTACTACTAGTGAAGGAAAAAAAATATTGTTTACCAATCAGAATAGCTTGCCAAATGTAACAAAATCAATCCGTATTAAAGGTATTTGAACACATTTGCTCTTGCATGTAACGATCATTGCAATAATTGGTTTGTAATACATGATTTTCTGCTTCTTTCATCTCTTCAAGCTGTGTGTCTATTTGTCCACTCACTGACTGACTGACTGACATGGGTCTCATGTTACTGTGATGAGGCAACAAAATGTAAGAACGTAAGCCGTGTTCACGCTGAGGTGAATCGCAGTTAAGCAGCTTATCTCATGTTTTTGTGGCATGAATCAGCTTAGATGGGAAGTTCCCCCTCCAAGACACACACATGCATGCACACACACACACACACACACACACACACACACACACACACTTTTGCATAAAACTTGTGTGACAGGTCATTGGCTGAGTCCTTAACCTTTCAGTGTATGAGCCATCACTTTCATCTCTTAATTAGCATACATACTGTAATATATATTATTATTTACAGACAGTATTAAATATTTTAGGGTTTCTGAACTTTTCAGAAGTAAAAGCCCACCACAGTTTAGTCCAAGTTAAAGGTAAAGTTTGAGGTAAGATTTTAAAGTATGGGATAGGGTTATGGTTACACATTTGCTCGCCCACAAAAATCCTCTCTTGAGGCAAGCTTAGTAAAATACACATCAGAGGTAACAAACACACAAGACAAGCATCAACAATTTCAACACATACTTTTAGATTCTTAAGTATGTGTTGAAATTGTTTTGCGCCAAAGTAAAGCCAACATTATTCTGATCTTAAAGCCTGACCCAGGGACAAAGACTGCAAATTAGCTGAAGCTAGACGTCTTATATGCATCACATTTTCCCTTTTTTTTGTGGCAATGTTGTATGTATTGTCCCTGTCAAATAAACATTAAAATGAAAAAAAAAAAAAATGTTCAGAGGAGTTAGGTGTTCACAGACTGGAGTGAAACACCCAATATGAGCCTTTAAAAAGGCTTAAAATAAAGTTGAACTGTTACTTGTAAACATCACAGGGGTCATTGTAAGTTACCTGGTACTGCTGGTAGTTGTACAGGTTGCTGTAGTAGGCGGGGTAGCGTGACGGCTGGTAGAAGTTGTAATATGAAGTTTCCAGCAGCAGGTCAGACGGTCCGTCATTGTGAGCCCGGGCAGCAGCTGACGAGGTGGGGGACGAAGCTGAGCGATTCCCTGGATGAACACACAGACACATAAACTGTAACGGGCTAGTAACCCTAATCCTGGAACACAACAAGAGCGTTAATAAGGCAATTTGCAAAACTTACTGTACCATGTTTTTTTTTTTTCTAATGAATGATGCATCCTACATACACTACAGTAGAACTCAAAGCAGACTTTCAAGCATTATTTTGAATTTCCAAGGTAGATCTTAGCTACAACTGAAAACAACTAACGAATAAACAATGTTAACAATCTTCATCAATGAGATCTACTCAGGTTATGTGGATGTAGACTTGTCGTAAATATTTTGGTCATTTATTTAATAGTAAAAGAAGACATAATGTAACTTGAACTATACTAGAGTTTTCTGGTCATCCCACTCTCTGGCTCAAATTGCTATCAACAGCACCATCTGCAGGTGACAGGTGTTTCCGACACAAAAGCAGCTTAAACCTTGACACAACCACAGCATCTCATCACAGGACCGAAACCTGGGTTGACCTATCACGGACAAAGATATAACCAACCAAATCATTACATCATTACTCACTATCATTATCACTCATTGTTCTTTCCCTTATCAACAAGGACACATTCTTCTCGGGCAGACCTTGATCTTTCGGCCTTTTACACAATGAAGACACTGTGTGTGCACCGACTGGAGCCAAAGATAATGACACTTGTCGGACTTGTTCCTGTTCTAGAGTTCTTGTCATCAGTGAATCACGGAGTGCTCGACTCCTCTTTCCACCTCGCAGTCTTTTCTCTCTGTTGCCAAGCCAGAGACCCAACGTTCTCCGAAGACTTACCAATAAAAAGCAGGATCACAGCAAGACATGAGCAGCCTTGACCGCTGGTTATTACAACTCCTAAAGTTTTGCTATCAGGCCGACAGGGAACACGGTATCTACAGTATGTCTGCCTCCACACACCAACGCCAAGAAAGAAATCAAGGATGCCCCTTTTAATTTTCACTTATGTTCCCATGAAGATGTCTCCTATTCCTATTCTTCTGGCGTCTACAGGGATTATTAAAAACATTCTTGGCCTGTCCTTGACTTAGTTTCGTGTTGATTTTTCTCAGTAACAGTAAACATTTTGCTTGAGATATGCCTGAACCGTTTAAATGATCATCAAACGACATTACTGCCGATTGACTGACAAAACAGTCAACTCATTATCAAATTAAAAAAGGTTTCTTATAGATTGGGCTATGACTGATGATGGGTGATATCTGATTATTCTTTAGAGCAAGTTAACTGTACTGTTGTCTATGTGTCGTGAGTGTATATATGACGTCAACATTGAAAGATGTATCTAAAAATTATGCCTTAATTATTTCTAAATCCGTCAACGTCAACCAAACTGCAAAACAGTTCTTTATCATTTCAGCAGTGTTTTCAATGTTTTATCCATGTAAATGAATGCTGACAGATGCTGACTGCAATCATGTGCACTATACTTTATTTTTAAATTAAGGGTCACCAAATGTTTGTTTTTTTGGACACAATGACTCATGTGTGTGTGTGTGTGTGTGTGTGTGTGTGTGTGTGTGTGTGTGTGTGTGTGTGTGTGTGTGTGTGTGTGTGTGTGTGTGTGTGTGTGTGTGTGGAGAGTACAGTAAGGAACTGATTATCACTTGTGAATAAAACCTCACCGTTGACCCCAAGAGAAGCGGTGGAGATGCTGGTAGGAGTCGGGGATCGTCCCTCCACAGAGAACAGGCAGTCTGCTCCGGATTCGTTCTTCACCATCACCTCAGGGCCCGACAGAGCCACTGGACTACAAATCCCAAGCTCCTCCTCTTGAGCCTGCTGCCGTCTCAGGGCAACCTGGACGGGAGGAGAGGCAAGGAAATAAAACACGAAAAAAAAAAACAATGCCCGTAACTAGATCTACTTGCTTTGCAGAACAGAATCGCTATCAGCTTGATGATGGAGATAGAGATAAAAACAAAAATATATGCTAGGCATTTAATTTGGCTAACTTTAATTTTTTTAAATTGAGAAAAAGTTGGAAATGTAGTTGCCAGAAATTCAGGAAGGTCTTTGCCTATAGCAACTAGTTTTAGTATAATACTGTATATATTCATATTGTTAATTGTTTTCTCACTTACTAACAAAGAAGTGTACTATATTGATTGGACTGATGCCATATGTATGCCATGTCACTGGTGTGTCTACCAAGACAACACTGCGAATTTAAAAGATTTGCAATTTTACAGCCATACCAATACAAGACATCAATATTCTACTTACATGACCAATGTAGCCTACAGCTTATTACCAGGCACTATTATTGTAAAGGTTGGTCTGGAGCTGAAACAGAGGTCAACACTGAAGTCACTGGTTAGGCATTATTTAAATTATTTATATTTTTCTGATGCCACCTTCTGAGAATTTAGTATTTTTCCAGCGTTTATCTTTAGTAAATAAGCCATAACTTAAATCTCATTAGGTTTACACTAGTAATTGAAGAGAAAGTGTTGGGCTACTTAATCACAAAACATGGGAAATAACTAATATCATAGAGAAAATATAAAAAATGCTGTTTTTAAATACACCTAAAACGTTACTTCAAGCTACAAAGTACAAAGTTACAACAAAATAATTTATATTTATAAACAGTGTGCTATACGCAACAAGAGTATCAATATATGTAAAAACACAAATTAACAGTTTGTAAAATTCTGTAAGCTAGCTGTGTAGGCCTCTTAGCTAGCTAGGTTGACATTTTAGTTGCATTGTTGCATTAATAGGCACGTGAATTTAAGTTTGAGTAAACTTTGTCCAAAACAGGTCAAAAATCATACAAACATGAATCAAAATGTTTTCCAAGCAATAACATGTCGTATTTCATGTTTTCCATTGCAGAAAAAACTATTTATTTTCACCAAAATCGTTCAATTTTTTTTTTTTTTTTTTTTTTTTTCAGCTAACCACATGTCGCGCGCTAACCGGTAAATCCCAAAAAATAACGGTTTACGGTGTTTACCTGGGCCGCCATGACTCTCTGCCTCTCTGCTATCAGCTTACATTTGGGACACTGACAGTCCCTCCAGTTGCAGAAGCGCTTGTGCCCCTTGAGAGGAGACACGTATCCATGGTTCCTGCAGCGGGAGCACTTGGGCATCCTGGGGAGCTTGGCGTGGCCTTTGGACGGGGACAGGGCACCGTTGGACTCCGGCACCTGCTTGCTCTGCTTGTCCTGTTTGCTCATCGTTACTGGGAATCAAAACAACTAAATAAGAATAATAACAATTTTCTAGAGCTACTAAGTGACAAAAAATAAGAGGTTACCAACTATCTAGTCCCAGTAGGATGGATAGGCTGGTTTAAACCCTTTAGGCAACTGTAGGCTTCTGGTGCCAGTCTGCCAGTGTATAAGGTCACCGTCCGTCCCTCCCTCCCCGCCCCAATGCTGCTGCTGTGACTAGTGGGAGGAAACGAGCTGGAAGCGGGGGAGAGTTGGCACTGGCAGCATGCCACTCTCATTCACACCTACTGTACATTTGTTATCAAATAAACTTCCTTAAAAGCTCTTTATGAAGCCCAACCACAAAGGTGGATAGCCTTTTCAAGTAGCCTATAGAACACCAAAGTAGCGTACCACTTACCCGGCCTATAGCCTTAGCCTACCTTATCTGACTGTTGTAGTAGGCTAGCTAATACATTGACCTCAATGAGAAGAGATGTCCTTATAGCCCTCCAGCTGTCATTAATATCATGTTAACTAGGCTACTTTTGTGTTCTCTGTAAAAAAAATAATAATAATAAAAATACATAGGCTAGCTAGGCTAGACTATTATTACCTAGGCCTATTGTGTTGTTAACACTGTTAACCAACCTCAATTATTGTGGTCTGAAGTGTTTAACTTCTGTTTGCATCTTGACCTTAGCTCCTACAACTCCTTTTTGAGTCAGCCTAAAAACAAAAGCATAATGTTTGGATCAGTATTTGGAATAGGCCTTTAACAAATAGGCCTACTCAGAATAAATATTGTGCTATAAGCCATTGTGTCAAAGTTTAACAAGGAGATACAGTAGATGGATGGATAATAGAGATTGATTGATTCATGCAGTACGTACTACATACAAATATATTTTATATATAATGTATAATTGTAATGTATTCCACATAATGGATTTTGAGCAAGGCCTCAAGAAGCTCTATGCACCTGTGCTGGAGAAAATTTGATATTGAAACAATGTTGCAATTGTTTGCGAGAACTGCCACCAGGTGTGGTTCCCATTGGGGTTGCCAGGTGTGTGTGTGTGTGTGTGTGTGTGTGTGTGTGTGTGTGTGTGTGTGTGTGTGTGTGTGTGTGTGTGTGTGTGTGTGTGTGTGTGTGTGTGTGTGTGTGTGTGTGTGTGTGTGTGTGTGTGTGAGAGAGTGAGTGAGTGAGTGAGTGAGTGAGTGAGTGAGTGAGTGAGTGAGTGAGTGAGTGAGTGAGTGAGTGAGTGAGTGAGTGAGTGAGTGAGTGAGTGAGTGAGTGTGTTTGTGTGTTCTCAACACGGTCATAGAGACTTATAACATCAAACTACATGTTTCAGAGAGAAAACTTTTAAATCAGTCAAATTTTACCAGAACACAACAGAAAGGCTAGGGCAGTTGAACAGAAACAAGAAAATACAGAGCAATCACTAGCTACACAATGGCCTAACAGCCTATTGACGCCCAAGAGGGTATACACATACAATTACAGATCTTATGCAGGACAAAATACTTGAATATTCCCACCACCATCCTTCACTGTGGGTTTGATCCACTATGGTGTTATTATTTTTCTCCTGTTTCTCTCCATTAACGTCTCTATTATTGCCATAGATATCTAACATTAATTTAGGCCTATCAGTAAATAGGACTTTCTTCCAATCATCAATTTAGAAATTCTGCTGTAAAACTGTAAATACCCAGACTTTAAGGACGGTTACTTGTAGTGGAGTGGATTATATGTATATATGAGAGTTAAAATGGTAAAAAGCAACTTTCACAAAAAACAAAGATTTTTGCAGATTTTAGAAGACAACTCTGCGATCATAATATTCTAAGTGGATGCATCTGAGTTGATGTTGTCCTTTGGGTATCTGGGTATTTGGGTGTTGAAGGGGATCCAAACGAGGTTTGATAGAAAGAGTTTTCCCATGAGAGTTTATACGCCTTAATAAAATTCCAGCTAACAAAGTCAAATTTAACTGTATCTCTTTACCTCAAAGGAAACTCTTAATGCAGATTAGTCCCCCCAATTAAATGTCAATTTAACTCCCTTCAGCAGCTCATATGTGTCTATAATAGCCAGTGTGTGTGTGTGTGTGTGTGTGTGTGTGTGTGTGTGTGTCTGTGTGTCTGTGTGTGTGTGTGTGTCTGTGTGTGCGTGTGCCTGCGTGTTTATACAGGGCTATTACTGTAATTATGCTTTAATATCATCATCCAAATCCAATAGCATCCTACTAAATATATTAACTGTATCTTTTTATCATGACGGCTACGTGATATGCTACGTGGTGAATTAATACAATCTTATTAATTTACTGGGCTCGACTGAGCTGAAACTGAATTAACCTCCAGTCAGTCAGCCGAGTGGATTTATAGGCAGGGAGGGAAGTGAGGTGAGACACACACGGGCACCCAATTAAAATCCCACTGGAGGAGAGTGGGGGTGAAAAGTTACCAATTAAAAAGCAGACATTTACACAGCTCTGAATCACCCGCTCTACATAAATAACCGCTACACTTCACTGGCCTAGGTCCTGCTGCTGTATGGGTAAAGCAGGGTAACAACACTGGGTTTAATCACCTCTACAGCATATGCTCATAGTAATGGATTATAATGCAGTAATGAAGTCTGTGATTTAACACAGTTAACCTTTCTGTTGGTGTGAGTGCTCACTGAGCTGTTCAGTTACAGGCCGAGATGAGGTAGTTGAAAAATATGGAAACAGAAATTATAGCATTTAATTTTACTGTATCATTCAACCAGGGAATTACATTCATGCAATACTGGCTCACACCACCCAGGGGAGCCACTGAGCGGGAAATCAGAGTGGGGACAGAGGTCAAGGCCATTTGGTGTGTGGTGGATCTATTTCCTACATAATAGGAGATAAACGTTGTCTTCTGATGAAGACATATTTAAATGGTGATAAAGTGACTTTATTGTGTAGTAGGCCAACCTGTGACAGATGTTTGGCTTGATGAGATAGCTGCAGGCCTATTGCCTATTATGAGTATCCTAGGAATAAGCAGAGATTCAAATATTTCAATTATTTTGGATACTTTAATAGGCTACAGTCAACAAAGAAATAGGGTATAAGACTTTAGTGTAAGGTGTAGTACTGTAGCCTATGATTGCCAACAATACGTGTGTGTGTGTGTGTGTGTGTGTGTGTGTGTGTGTGTGTGTGTGTGTGTGTGTGTGTGTGTGTGTGTGTGTGTGTTATTTTATTTTTATTTAATATCATTTTTATAAATAAGCCTACACTTTTCAATCTGTTCTGGACAAACTTGGTGATGCCTTTATATCTGACAGATTTAGCAAAATTATATCAAACAGAGCAGATTAATCACTTTGAAATGATTGTTAAAAACGCATTTCATAGCAAATAAATAACGGTACTAAGTATGCGTTAGTAGTACTATGGGTAATAGTCACTCACGCAAGCTTATATTTGTTAAAAGACCAAGATGAATGCCTCAATGCCCGAATCGTGCCTAAACGCGTGAAGACGCACATTTCTCGAAGTGTCCCTGAAGGCAGCATTGCCTAGCAACGCTGTGGTTTGGTTTCTTCGTGGCCTCCCAGCGCTGAAACTTTTATCAAACTTTCTCCGAGTCCGACAAAATGCCCAAAAAGAAAGACAAGAAAAGCCTCGAAAAACAAGATAAAGACAGGAAAACAGCGAAAAAGGAGATCATTGTAGATAAACCGCCTTCTGACGACAAAGAGAAAGATTTATACTTGATTCAAATACGATATTTGAACGAGCAGCTGGAGAGGTGAGACTGTTTCTACACGACAATAAAAGCTTCCCTGTTTAAAATAAGTCCGTTTAAACTAGGCCTACTTTAGTGTGCATAATATGACATTATGTTTCATGTAAATTCTTTGTAGGTTGTTACTCTTGTTTGTCAAACTTATTTTCATTTGCACTGTAGGCCTATTTGTGTGCTTTGTTAAGTTGACATTTGTTTGATAGGCTTAATTATGCAACCTTTAGAGGTAGGCTAACAGCAAAACTCCTAACCAGTGCTGGAAAGTAGGCCTACACATAAGCTACTGCTCAATGTGCATTAGCCTACATAATGAAGTAGGCCTACTTCGGCTACTTTACTCGAGTAGGCTATTGGGCACTCTACTTGACTCAATTAGGCCTACATCAAACAGTCCTATTTTGCTTTATACTTCACTGCATTTATTTAGCTATAGTAGGCCTTGCTACTTTCAAAAATAATAATTGCTGCAATGAGAAATGTTGCATTTAATATCATAAGTAGGCTATATTTAGCTGGAAATAGTTATGTACTATTACTTGAGTAAGTTTTTGAATGCAGGACTTTAACAGGTATTTCTCCATTGTGAGATTTCTGTGAATGTGAATATGTATTCCCCTGCGTAACAGACCTAAACTGAAGTCAAAATATTGCAGCTCTGTTCAGGATTGTTCTCCTTAGCTCTTAACCTGCCTGACCCTCTCCCCTCCCTCCTCCAGATATCAGCTGAAATGTGACCAGCTGGAGCGGCAGAATCTTGACGTTACCACTCGCTGCAGTTCACTGGAGAAGGAGAAGAGAGACGTGGTTGAGTATCTCAAGCGTTCTCTGCTGCAGAGGGAGGAGGAGCTGGATGAGCTGACAGAGCGGATGGAGGGACAGAGGCAGGCTGCCGATAGGGACAGGGAGGCAGGGAAGCTACAGCACAGTCAGCTGAGGCAAGAGCTCCAGGACAGGATCAAAGGGCTAACCGCAGAGAACAGAACGCTAGGTGAGACTGACCCTGCCTGCGTTCTTATACCCATACTTCCCTACTATTTAGTATGCCAGAAAAAGATTTAGGATGTCCCAATACATGCACACCAATTGTAGTGTGCTGAAAATACCTAGATGCCCCACTAACTCCAATAGCATTTTGCAGTATTCATCTATTCTTGAAATTTTTTCGACACAAAAAATCTTCCTTATCTGATTTTTTTTCTCTCTCCTGTGGCCCTAAACTCTTCTGTACTTTAGTATGTAGTGTAGTAAAAATAAAAAGTATGTGATTTGGAACACAGGGCACAAAATTATTTGGGTGGAGTGCAGCTCTTATGAGGGCCAAATAGTTATGTGGGTCTTACTGTAGCAGCTCCATAAGGCTTTTTAAGATAGAAAAATAATCAGTATTATCAGAGCAAGATGAGCGGCCCTGTGAAATAGTGCTATGCAGTGTAAACAAAGAGGAGGCCACCTGTAGCTAGCAGCCTAGCAACATAGCAGTTTACAGAGACTCTACTGTATATTAACAGTTGATTTAATTTTAGTGCACATACAGTACAGACCAGTGGATCATAGGGCACACAATAATAATAATAATACTTGATAAGATTTATATTTTTGTAGACACTCAAAAACACACATATTTGAAGAGAAAACAAACTTATTGGTTCCACTCACTGACACTGAACTCTGGTCTCCTCCCAGCATCGAGGCTGGACAGTCTGGCAGACTTTCAGCAGCAGAAGCAGCAGCTGACGTCCACCATGGATTCTCTGGAGAAACATCTGGTGGACCAGACGGATCAACACAAAGCTGCTGTTCACAACCTGGAGATGAAAGCTCTGATGGAGAACAAGAGGTTAGGATGAGTCCTGACTTACTCACTGCATTACACCTGCAGTTATAGCCTTCGAGTAAAGCCTATCCTAAAACGTTGAAAAATTACCAATATGGTAAAAATGTGTGGTAAGACATTAGGTCTAATGCACTACTATTCAATTGTACAGTTACAAGCTGTTATCTACTGTATGTTTCCAAGTCAAAAATATGAAAAATGCTTTTTTGGAATGTTTTTTTTAAGAAGAAAACGGTTCATAAATCAGACAATTGACAACATGTGAACAAATCCTTCTGTTATCAGGTTCAGAATAGTTCTATGAATGATTATGGAAAGGTGGAATGGTTTGGTTGATGTACCGTAAGTGATTGAGAAGATGAGACTTTTGGTTCATATTTTTGGAGTATTAAAAAAAAAAATTGGGATAATGTCAAAAGGTTGGAGCAGGAGATGGAGAGCCACGTGGCGGCCATGTCTGCGGAGGTTGAGTCCCTTGTGGAGCAGAGGGTCCCAGAGGTGACCCGCTGTGCCCTGCAGGAGAACACTGAGGTGAAGGCTCTGTGTGACAGACTGACGGAGCAGACAGAGAGCCTGATGCAGGAGAGCACTGCTCTACGGGACAGCAAGGGTCGGCTCACTGTGGACAGAGACAACCTGGAGGCAATGCTTAAAGAGACAGCGCGCCAGAGCTGCATACGCAAGAAGGTCAGAGAAAATGGCTGTGTCTTTGCATTTCTTTGTTTTCCTGTTTTTCTTTTCTTTATGTATATTCTATGTGATGTAAAGCATCTTTGAGTGACCTCCAAAAAAGCGCTATACAAAACCTATCAGTTATTATTATTATTTGTTTGTGTTAATTTAGGTGTCGGGTTGCTCTCTTCACTTATGTGTTTCTCTTATTTACTTTTTCTTCTTTTATATTGCATTGCCAACGACTGCTGCTGTGATTGTTGTGCATATGACAAATAAACCATCTTGAATAAGTTTCTACATCTACCTGTTCATGGCCCAATGTATCTGATCAAGATGATATTTCAGGTTTAGAATAGGTAACTTCGGGAGCGCTCCGGTGGCGTAGTGGATAGCGCACGTACCATATTGGCTCCGGCCTTCGTTGCAGTGGTCGCGGGTTCAAATCTGACCCGTGGACCTTTACTGCCGGTCATCCCCCCTCTCACTCTGTCTCCCCATTTCAACTCTGTACTATCAAATAATGCTTGAAAATGCCAAAACAAAAATCTTAAAAAAAAGGAATAGGTAACTTCATGATGTTTCTTTTTTTATCTTATATATTTTTTCAACTTATAGTATCTGCTAAGCAAGGATGATTGTCTGGAAGTTCAGTGGTAGACAGAGGAGCTGCAAACCTCAGCTACAGTTTCATTTTTCTCTCATTATATAAACACAGAATATGTATTTCAATATTCCCTAAACCCCTTCCCTCCATCAGGTGGTGGAGCAGCTCACATTAAAGTGTGAATGTCTGCAGGCAGAGCTGAAAGACAGTAAGGAGGAACTGGAGAAGCTTCAGACAGAACACACAGGAACCCTGGATGAGAGGGACACACTCAGGTCAAAGCTCACTGTCTCTACTGTCTTTAAATATAAACATTAATCTACATCACACGCTGCAGTTACACACTGACATCATATGAATAAACTGAAAATGAGTTCACCTGTACACTTTACCTGACATCAGCTGAATACTGAGGGACAACATACAAAGATAAAATTATAAAATACGGGAAAATATCATATCACAGACATTGCAAATATCACCTATAAAATATAATATGCAATACTGTATATGCCCGGTATAAGTAAATATAAGTGACATTTTGTGGAAATTCATTTTCTTGAATTATTTGAATTTGAAGACCAAGTTACAATCTGCAAAACAAACCTGACTGTCAAATCATTTCAAACAGCGTTATTGTTGTGTTGTGTTTTGCAGACAGGAGCGGGCCTCTCTGTCTGATCAGAGTGATAGAAACAGAGCGGAGCTGAGTGGACTGGAGACGGAGCTGCAGGAGGAGAGGAAGAGGAGGAGCAGGATGAAGAGCATCATGCAGGAAGCAGCCATCGCTCTCAGACAAGCTCTCAGGGTAAAACAAATATCATACTCTTTCTTTTTTTCTATTCTATGTTCTACATCTGATCATAAAAACAATCTTGTTAGGATGCAGTAGGCATACACTTGGGACATACTTTTACTCATTTATTTCATCATAACATTGCACCGTGATCTTGCCTCTATATCCCTTGCATCCCCATTTGTTTTCATATGGAGGCTCTGTCGATCGGATGCTGTTTTCAACACTAAAAATCTCGTTCGGATGTAGTAGACATCTGGGTATTTCTAACCATACTTAATCTGGCCACAAGAATCGGGACATCCTAAATCTTTCTTCTACCATACTAAATAGTAGATAGTGTGGGTATTGGAACGCAGCCCTGGACACACAAACATGTTTTAGTATCTAATTTCAGGAAAAGAGAAAAAATCAGTCTGAAAAGATACATGTCTTTGGGTCCGTTTCACAGACATGGATTAAGCCTAGTCCTCGACTAAATGGTACTTTCAATGGACAATCTCCATTCAAAATTCTGCTGCTTGTAAATTACAAGTGAGTTTACACCACAGTTAATTAAGTAGTAAATAACAATATATTAGCTTGAAAACCGATGTACTTTCCTGCCCACACAGGAGGCACCCACCGAGCCTGACTGTGAGCCGGACTGTGTGGTCCAGTGGAAGCAGCTGATGCAGAAGCTGCTGCTGCTGTTGGACAGACACACACCCACCAAGTCCTCCACCGAGAGAGACCATCTAACCAACAACCCTGCTGCAGTCTCGTAATGCAATCACTCTCACCGGATATATTTTTAAACTCATTAATCTGCATCATGCACCACATTATGAAACTACAGCTCCGGAAAAAAATGAAGAGACCACTCCAAATGTTCAGTGTCTCTTGTTTTACTCTTTAGAGGCATATGTTTGAGTACAATTAACATTTTGATTTTATAATATAAACTACTGACAACATTTCTACCAAATTCACAATAAAAAAAAATGTCATTTAGAGCATTTTCAATAAGTAATGTAGAGATGAAGTTGTAAGAAAAATCCAGACTGGCACCATCATTCTGTTTCTTGTGTCTCTATAGAGCAGAGAGCCTGAACCCAGCTCTGAGTTTCCAGTTTGAGTTGGCCCGCTACAGGCCGGGGGATCTGGGCCTCGTTCCCCGTCCCAACCCCAAACACATCATCTCCGGGACACGGCCAGGGGCCAGCAGCACTAATCTGCCTCTGTACAGGTTAGTATGGACCTCCAAGTTCACCTGCTTAAGTCTGTAGGGGACAGACGGACATATCTAAAACACAGAAGTATCTTGTAGAGACAGAAACGCATAGCTCAGAAATATTATGAAACATTACCTCAAACTCATCATTTACCTTATTTTAAATGAACAGAGGCTATCATTTTAATAAAGGACTTTTCATTCAAATTTTAGGATTTGCAGGAATATGTCACCGTTTGAGAAAAAAATTTAAAATTACTTTTCTCACTTGTTTTTCTTCTGTTCTCTCCATCCGTCTAGGAAGCCGACCAGTCAGAAAGCAGCCTGTTCGATCAACTCGACTAATTCAGTTGTGAGATTTCTGAGCTCCAGAAAGACGTTCACTAAAACCAAATAACAGAAACAACACTCCTTACCTGCTCATGTTGGAGAAGACCCTCCATGGCTGAATCCAAATGTCCACTGTGACGTGTTCACTGCATAGATAGTTATTATACTATCATCACATCAACTATGTGAGGGCACAAGGACAATATAAGTCCATAGTAGCTGCTCAGACAGGCCTAAAGATCACAATTATAGATGTATTGATTGATTACCTCTTTAGCCTGTACTTCAACATATTTCTGTATCATGTGGTTTAATACAATTTAATATTTTATTAAGTCATTGTTGTTGTGCTATTCATGTCCAATAAAGATAAACAATCTGTGTAAGGTTTGATACCATTTGTTCATATCAGACTGAGCAATGATGTATTAATTAAATAAACAAAAGGTTGGTTAAAGTCATAAGATTTCAACAACCTAGTTGTTCAAATAGCAAAGGTGATTTTGTTCTTCATGACTTCATTACAAATACATTTTACCATTACGTTTCATGGAAAGTTCTAAACATTTTATTTTTGTCATAATTGCTGGTACTAAAACCTGGGATGTGTTTAATGTTGATTTTGTTTTGTACATCTTTAGAACACTTTGTTTGAAAAAAATAAAATAAATATTTGAATCCACAAATACGTATGTAACTATTTTCTACAGCAGGAAACTCAATAGTGGTAAGAGAAGCACCATCCTGCTTCTACACACCTGGAAAAGTTTAAATTCCCTTTGCGTCTTACCTACGCTTTGTGGTTCATCAATGAAGACAAGACACCGATCTATATGCTTTAATCGTTGTTTATTGTTATATGGCAAAGTGTCGGGCACTTCAATTCTCATTTGAGGATGAAAGTCAGTACCGTGACGAACGCTAGAGGAGACAGACAGTTTATATTACACATGAGACGGAGAGAAAGAAACCGGACACAAAGACAAAAAACTAAACTAATGACCACCGTATGTACAATGAAATACATATATCTGCATTAAAAACTATACTTTGATAAATATATAACTTCATGGGTCGTAGAGTAGTAATAGGAAATATTCAAAATACTGCGATTCTTCTTTTTAAATAGATACAAAGGATTTGTATAAAAGTACAATTTTTCTCCAGTCTAGGTCACGTCTGGTCATCGATGCACGAGTTGTAGAGCTGGGCACACGCGTGTGTGAGAGCGGGATGTTTCGAGGTGAGCAATATATACAGGAAAATAATATATCCTCTAACATGTGGGTGGATTACTCTACATCAGCCTACTCTGATGTGCTCAAAAACAACAACACAAATAATAAAAAATGTAATCACTTACGACGATGTGTTGGTGCTCTTGAATGATCAACATTGAGCTTTGGAAATAAAATAAAAAGTCAAATTGCGACAATTGAAACTAAATTACAGAAAAGGAGGGGGGAAAAAATGGCATTTAGTCGTTGGATTTGTGTCCATGTTGGTTCAAATCTGATTGGATTTGAGGCACCAGCTGGTTACATTCATATTCAAAGGACACTTTGGGCTCATCACGGAAGAAGAAAAGTGTGCACATAAATAAAAACATTTCCAGAAATCTCATTGGTTGGTTGGTGCTTGGGGGGGTAAGGCATCGTTCAGCGTGAACCAATAGCAGCGCAGGGTTTGTGGGGAGAGGCGGGGCCTTTTAATCAAACATGCCCTTCCGTGTGGGACTTGGCGACATCTTTCTGCCAAGTCGAGGGGTCCCCTGGAAAACAGACGTACACAGACACAAGGTTAATGCAACTGTCAACATGTAAACAGACTTGAAATTGTAAGAACAGGGATGCTAAAGGCACTAAAGGCTTTTTGTCACAGTCTTCGGCTCAAGAAAAAGCGACATAAAGCCATACCCTTAACTGTGTGTGCGTTTTTTATGAAGAAATAGGTCACTCATCCAGGTTAGATTAGCTCAAACACCGGTAGTGTAAACATGTTGAATTGTTCCTTTAAAGATGGTGGGAGAGGTGAGGACGTACCGGTGACTGGGCTTTGGAGAAGTTGACGTGAGCGTAGAGCAACACGGCGATGTCTTTGTGTCCGGCTTCCAGAGCGATGGACAGAGCGTTACTCTCATCCTGAGGGACGACAAGGAGGATGACAAGAGACACAAGGGAGACAGAGAAACAAACAATTATTATTAGACCCGTCTTTCTTAAAATCTTAATTTCACAACATCCTTGAATAAACCACAAACACCTAAAAATAAAGGGGGGTTAAGCAACTTAAGATATCAAATAACTGAGGTAAAGTATGAAGTAGAATATTTTCCCCTGAAATGTAATACAAGTGTTAAGTTACTCACGCTGTCGCTGAGTGTGGCGTCACAGCCCGGTTGCCCCAGCAGCAGTTTAACGATCTCTACGTGTCCGTGTTCGCTGGCACACATCAGAGCAGTGGAACCTTCATCATCCTGGACGTTTACATCCGCTCCATGGGACAGAAGAGCCCGAACCATGTCCATACGACCATGACTGACAGCCAGCATCAGCCCCGTCTGACCAGCCTGGAACAACATTAGGACTGGGGTTAAGATTGGATGTTGACATTTAAATAATCAATGCAAACAATTATCATCAAAAAAACGTTTCAAAAATCAACCTCTCTATTTGAGCCTCTTGACAAATACTTCACACACAATTGACAGCAGAATCCCGCAATATCTTTAAAAAAATCACTTGTTATAGTTGGGCATTTCTTTCCAAAATTGTTTTTGTATGATTTGAAGTGCCTAACTCTATACCTGATGTGTTTTAATCCTAGTTCAACCAAAGTTATTACTTGGCTAAAATGTTTATTTTTTTCTACACTACTTTCGCCCACTGCAATGATCCGAAAATGACAGTAAAATGAAGTAGTTTTTTTTTTTTTTTTCAAAATAATGATACAAAAAGTTTACATAAAATTTAAAAAGGATGTCAGGCACACCTTAAGTTCTGATCCTAAAATCACCCTTGATTCTGATATTAACTCTCTGTGATATACAAAACCCAAATAGTTTCTATCCTTCACCACTTGGTGTCACTATAGTACAACTTTCCACAGAAACCTGACCCGTGTGTGTGTGTGTTGCCCTGCAGCTGCCCCCTGCCCTCTAACCTCCCCTCACTGACCTGACTGGCTCGAGCGTTGACGTCGCCCTTCCCAAAGAGCTCCTCCACGATACGCATGTCCCTAGGCGTCTCCACGGCAGCCAGCGCAGCCAACATGATGGGTGTGTAGCCCGCCTTGTTCTGCTGGTTCACGTTACACACATCTGAAACATACACACACACAATGGAATGTTTAAAGCTCTCTGCTGTAGCCCGAAGGTAACACTTTTTCAGTGTGTGTGTGGTCTTGCTGGAAATGAAACCCTTTTGCGTGCGATTGACTTGTAAACTGTCACTGCCCGTCAGTCAACAACACAGTAATGTACGAGGAACTTGTGTCAAGCTTGGGTCAATCATTTCAGTCCCGGGACCGCCACGCATTGTCTAAATTAATTTCTTTTACACTTTCTGTGAGCGGGCTTTTCAGAACCTGAAGCCCTTTCAAAAGACACACACACACACACACACACACATCAGAGGGTGTGTGGGTGGAGAGGTGTAAGGGTTATGGGGCGGTGTGTGTGGACAAAGGGTCACAATGGGACAGGGGGGTTGGATGTGCTGTCACAGGGAACAAGGACACAAAAGGCCGACGGGACAAAAGGCTTTTAGAGCAGCGAGCGACCCGGACCTCATCACACTCTATTGATCCTTCAGGGAGATCGCGGCACCAGAGGCAGAGGTGGAGGAAGTATCCAGGTCCTAGTAGGAACAGTGCTAATATCACACTGTGGAAATACTCAGTTTATAAGTAAAAGTCCTGCTTTGTAGCTTAAAAGGTGGAGTTAGCCATTCTTGAGAACCCCTGCTGTCAAATCACTTTTTTACTTACTGTAAAAAAACTTACTGCTTTAAAGAGCAAGTCACACAGATTGTGGCAGTATGACTTTTGAGAGTCAAGTCAACAATGTGCAGTGGATTGCTCCAAATCAGTGACAAAGACTGACTGTCTTTGAGGAGGAAGAAGCAGAGAGGAAATCAGTGTTAGTGACATGGCTTTAAGTGTGTGAGATACTGCTGTCTTCCTGCAGTAACCTGATCCCTTAGGAGGGAGATAAGGGTTAATGGAGCCAACAGGAGAGGAGGTTAGTGCTTAGTATTGTGGAGACTTAAGGGGGGAAATGCATGTGGAGGTTTGGACTCTGGCTGCATTTGAAAGAAAACAAGGATAAGCTCAAGGTTTCAATGGATTAGGAAGCTTGAGACATTTTAGATTTCACTGGAAAACAAGATTCCTTTCAAACGATAAGTCACATGTAACATGAATAGGAAACATTAACAAGATATTATGCTCCAAACTCAGAACAGGATATCTATAGAAAGCTATGTTTATGGAGGTTTTGTTTTTGAGGGTACAATTCAAGTCTTGTATGTATTCGTATTAGACAGGTTTTTTTAAATAAATGGCTTATGTTTGCAATATTTGTGGTGTGTAATGTTTGTTTGTCTGTATATTTTAAGTTTGTAAAATTGATAGTGGTTTATGGCTGTATGTTTCTGAATGTTTAATTGACTTTTTTTTTTATCTGGACCCCAGGAATACTAGTTTACTAGCTTAGAATTTCTACACTAACTTTTCATAAACATTTGACTTATATTACATACAGCGCTGGAAAAAATGAAGAGACCACTCCAAATGTTCAGAGTCTCTCGTTTTACTCTTTATAGGCATATGTTTGAGTAGAATGAAAATGTTGGTTTTATAATATAAAACTACTGACAACATTTCTACCAAATTCCAATACATTTTTTTGTCATTAAGAGCATTTCCATTAAGTTATGTAGAGATGAAGAAAAATCCAGACTCCGGAGCTGTATATCCAGAGTCATTCTCGCTGCTCTCACCTGCATCCAGCAGCTTCTGCACCACCTGGAAGTTGGAGTGGGAGACGCTGTAGTGCAGCGCCGTGTTGCCGTTGCCGTCGGCCATGTTGACCACATGACGCAGCACGGCCTGGGACACGGAGCTGAAGCCCTGGAGATAGTCCTCCACCATCCCAGCATGGGCCGCCTTCTGACTGGACACACGGAACCACTCGTTCTGCACCGTGTTCAGACAGGCTCTCTGGGGGGGCAAGGGGGGGGGGGGGGGGACAGTCAGTTTAGTTTATTTTATAAAGAGTGATGATAGACAGTATTGAGTACGTAATGTGAATCAATCAGCTTTATTCAAGAGACTCGAGGTCCGTATAAAAGACATGCAACATAGAGACAATTATACCAATATACCAGACCAGGATTAGTCAGCAGCCTTATTATAAAGTTAGGAGAATCATTCAGTCGACAGATACATTGTGTTTAAGAATCAGTCATTAAAAAAAGGTATAGTCTATAGATTCTGGAGAACGTTTGTTGTCAAAATAATTCCACTAACAGTATGAAATGGTAGCAGATCGTGAGGAGATAGTCACTGTTTTTGATAAAAACGAATTTAACAACAAGCGTTCTCCAGAATCACTGAAGGGAACTTTTAAAATATGCCCACACATGTTGGCGTTCAAAGTTAACTAGATATCTGATCTTTAAAGCCACTTTGTGTAGAATAACAGACTTGAGTAGTGGTCATAACAGATGTCACATTGAAAAGTTCTTCACATATTGGTATTGTTGGTAATGTTATTCTAACAATATAATACACTTTATAATAAAATAAACATAGCAGATGACATTTTAAAGCAACAAAGAGTAGAAAGGAAAGCTCCTCACCGAGTCTTTGCTGCTCATAGCCTTGGGGTCGCTGAGGTGAGTCTTTAAAACGTTACATGCAGCCACCATCTTCTCACTCAGCTCATGCCTTTGGAAAGAGACAGACAAAAAATAAAGTTATTATTCAAATTCAAACTCTAGCTGGACAATGAAGTGTAATCTAGTCTATTGATAGTAGTTGTTATAGTTTCTCTTTCACAAGTTCTCAAAATGAAAATCTGACTAATCAAAAAAGGACCTTGCACCTACAAACACATCTATACACTCATGCAGCCTTCTGATCACTTGTATGTACACAGTATGTTAGTTCAAAATATCTAATCTTCTCCTTCTGAAATCCTTTGTTGGACAAACACTTCAATGAACAATCATTGTTGTGAAGATCTGTACTTAAAAGACGATCTAGGGTGGGGTGTGAGGGTATCTCATTTGTAAGTATTTGAATAATACAGCTATACTATGTCTGGTTCAATGTCTGCTGTAGAAAATGATACATTGTTTATGGAAAATCAATACAAATTGCAATTAACAAAAGAATATTGTATGGTAGTATTCTTTAACCCACCTCTCTCTCGTCTCCTGCTTCTCTGGCCCGTCCTCTCCGTCCTTGCTGTCCCCGTCGCGGGCTCCCTCTTCAGGCTGGATCTCTCCCCTGCTCCCTCCCTCCACGTGCTGGTTCCCCTCCTTTCCTCCACACTCCTTCTCCTCATCCTCCTCCACCTCATCTTCATCCTCGTCCGACCCAGAAGAGCTGCTGTCCTCGGAGCTCGAGTCGTCGCTCGATGTAGTTTCATACCTGCAGACACAAGGGGGCGACAGAGGCACACGGGAACTTGAAAACTCTGGTGTTCCAATGCCATTGCTTCCCTGCTACTTAGTATAGCAGAAAAAGATTAAGGATGTTCCAATACATGTGGTTAGATTTAGCATGCTTAAAAATTACCCGGAGGCCCTACTGAATCTGGTAGTAACTTTAAGTGTGGAAATCAGCATATTTTTTTTGGGTGATTGTGACCCACAATCCTTACATCACAAGTTTGAGCCTCCAAAGACAAAACAACTAGCCTTGTGACGGATATATAAGAAGCAAGTTCAAGGCATGATGTAATGATGAAATAGTAACCTAAACAAAAAGTAAAAGCATGTCCCAATTGTAGCATACTGCATGCAAACTTATACTTTTTATGATCAGCTGTAGTATGCACAATAGTGAAAAGAAACAGTATGAGATTTGGAACACAGGGAGAAGCTGCACAATTCTCCTGAACACCACATGGAAGTTAACAAGCTCAAGTTTAAGAGGGAAGTACTTCCCAAAACAGTAAATGTAAAACAGCAGCACCTTTAACTTTTAACTGTGGGTCCTTTAAAAACACACCGGGAGAGGCCTGTGAATGTCTCTGTCCAGACTGAACTCACCCTCCGTTCACCCCGACAAACTGCAGGTTCTTCTTGGTGCCGTTGGAGTCCTGTCGGCCATCTTTCTTCTTCATGATGGACTTCAGGGTGTTCTGGCTGCACGGCTCACCTGTACAAGAGAAGGGGAATGCAGCGAGATCATTTAGACAAGATGATATAGAAATGCCTCCCTCACGTCTCCCATGTTATTGGTCACAGTCTTTTTATGTTTCTTGGACGGAATGTAACTGGTCATTTCATTGCTCTGTACTTGTGACATGTGCATATGACAAATAAAGTTTGATTTGATTTTCACTGTCATTGAACAAAGAACAATGCAATTAGGTAGCAATCATGCCGAACGACGCAACCATAAATATAAAACTGAAAGAGTTCAATTAATAAGGGTAGAAAATAAAGAAGTTATCATCTGTAGCCCAGAAAACCAGAATATTATAACAACAATACAATAGCAGCTTTCATATTGCACATGGTTAAATTGCAGTAGCACTATGTAGCCTACAGGGTAATGCAGTTTGGAAAATGTAGAAACAAGATCATATGTGGTTAATCATTAAAGCAAAACTGACATTTACAAGTTGTATTAATCGTTGCACAGCTTTGGGATAACCATCTCTGAATGCTGTTCGTATTCTTTATACCGTGAACTTCTACACTAGCTCTGTTTCTTGACTTGAGCAATACTTGCTTTCTTTTTATTACTTGCTCTTATGTCCAATAATATGCACCACAGTATCAAGGCAAATTGGTTATTGGATCTTTATTATAATTCTCCTTATACAATCTCCCTACTGCAACATTATATCATACAGTTAACAGACACAACTTCACTAACAAGCCCTGTTAGTTCATTAGAATCGGCCCGATAACGCCTGAACGATCCACTTTACTTCTCTGACATGATCCAGAGTGTTGGCAGGGAGGAGAAGAGACAGAGTAGCCATTAAGTGTCCGTCTCACATTCATTCCGGAGCTATCTGTCCGAGAGGCTTTTGGGAAGTCGCCCTAAAACCCAGAAGTATCTCGCTCATGTTAAATAAAGGCCTTGGAAACCAAAATACCAAGAGAGCCAGAACCCTCCGAAACATCTGCCAAGACCTGCCCTGACAGAGGGGCCTCCTTTCACTGCTCCGGGGGACAGCTGGGAACAAGTCTGTGTGTGTGTGTGTGTGTGTGTGTGTGTGTGTGTGTGTGTGTGTGTGTGTGTGTGTGTGTTTTCTATTATCAACATGTGTGTATATACATTGGTGTGTGCATGTTCAGTAGCAACACTCACTCAGCATGTTTCCAGTGTTTTGACAGGTGGGAGCATGAGCAGTTCTTTAGGAGGAATGCTTTTCTTTTCTAGTTTATATAGAACGTATGTGTGAAAGGACAGAAGCAGTTTTTTTTTTAGGAGTAATATTTTAAGCCCTCCTAAATATAAATCCCAATGAGAATACACTTTATCAACCGGCTGTTATATTATCACTTCACCACTGAAGAATCAATTCTGTGTTTAGAGAGGCCATTTTTAGCGAGCTAACCGTAACCACATGATCTGGTCATAAATATCACTGCCTATTTTTGAACAAACATCAGATTTGCAGTGAAAGCCAACGTGAGCCTGCAGCTCAGGCACAGTTTCAATTCTTTTCTAAGACTGCATTTAAAATTCAAACAATGGCCAATTTTTGTAAAGTGGTTTCTTATGGTCAAAATGGGACAATATAAACTATAGTAGTCATCAGTAGTCAACTGATCCTGATTCAGCTGATCATGTTTCACTTAAAAACAAAAGTCGAGCTGGCTTCACTACAGGCAGAGCCGATACAGAGTGCCATGTGATTGGCAGTGAGACAGAGTCCAATCAGTTTGTTTAGAAGTGTCACTTAAACAGTGGGTGGGATGTAGGCATTTGGGCAGGAATTATGTGGTTTTAATCATTTTAAAATCAAGCCAAACGAGATCGTAAGACAAAAAAAAAAAGTGTTCAAGAAAAACATTATGAGTAAAGGTGCTGTGTTGTTTTAAGGCAGACATAGCCTACCGTGTAACAATGTGGACATCTGCAGGTCCATACGACTCTTCTGCTCCGCTGCACTGATGGGTGAACTGGGTGAGTGGGAGGGTTTACCGGATGGAGGCAGGCCAGATAAAGACTTCTCCACCAGCGACTGCTCTGTCCAAACAGACAGCGACTTGACACAGAGCGGCTGACTGCTCTCTAAACAGGAAGAGACATAGAACACAGTCAGGGTTCAAATTCAAAGTAAGACACAGTTAAAAGGCTACTTCTGAGGAGCTTGACCAAGACCTTAAAAAAAAACATATTTTATACTGTGAGCAATGGAGTCCAATATGCACTGCATTTTCTACCAAAGTTCTAACAGTAGGGGTTATTTATTTTACATGAAAAAGATGACGTCATTTATTTATGTGCATTTATGTGTCACAGTTAACCAAGTTTATTTAAATCCTACCTACACATACTGATGCAGCAGTTTAGCTGATGTTTTAGTAGATTAGAACTTTGCTTGTTGCTTATATAATCATGAACATAATAAAAAAGCAATTCCTGGTAAATGCAACATACAAAAACTAATGTTTAGTTTAATATATTTGACAAAGCAACAAACTAAGCTAGGCTTTTTAAACATGTTTCGATCCTAAACATGTAAAGCTTAATTAGCCCTTTCCTTCTCACTTCCTAAGATATATCCTGACCAACCTCTGACCAACTCAGCCAATGTGTCTGTAAATGACACTGGCAATTATGTCAACGTGTGGCCATGTTTATAAGACAACGGTGGCTGAGTGAAGACTTTCATGCAGTGACAGTAGGTGGCAGGAATGCACAAAATAAAAAGATGGAAAAACACTTCTGATTTCATAAAAATAACTATAAATGTCAGCTATGTAGATGTTTTATTAAGAAACGTGTTAGTAGTTTAGAGAATCTAAATATAGGAAATGCATTTAACAAGTTTGTCAGGCCTTGATGATTCACACGATTCCCGCTTTACAAACCACAGGAGGAATTCCAAACTTGAACACCACTAAACCACTCTAACCAGATATACTTTTAATGACAAGTTATGATGCGTTATGTTGTGTGCTTAACTCTCAATTAAGCCTACATCTAGTGACAGTAAAATGCAAAAACCATACTTGGAAAGATGCTTAAACTTTTTTGTGATGTACATGCAACATTGTGTACACAGAAATCCAACTTATCTTTTTTTAATAGTTGGTCCCACTTAATATCACAGCACATCAAACATTAGTTACGTGTTGAGGATTTACGTCTGGTTAAGTAATTCTACATTCCTAAAAAGGGGGGCCAGTAACTAGCCAGCAACAAGCTCGCACACAACCCAGACAATCACCCTGCATTCATGTGCCAGCCAGCCGGCAATGAATGCATGTTATGTAACTCAGAAGGAGCCATGAATCAGCATCAACAGTGAGGTGTTAGGGAAGGCAGGGCAGGCCCGCAAAAAAAACAACAAGGGGCCCAATTGGTGCGACGCTACTGCTCTCCCAAAGAGAAATGAGCTCATTGTTGGTACATGTCCAAAGCCCCTGCTGCATTTTTCAGGGTCAGAGATACTTTGGCCTGTCCGATCAGATCAGGGTTCTGTTTAGACGGTGTGTGAACACCCCACGACCCGCAGACTAGACCCTCTACACTGCAGACCAAAGTGTGCAGGAATTTAGTACTACTCTAGATCTTACTTTGTCACTACAGATAGTTTATTAAGCCATGTACAAGACAAATCTAAATATCCCTTCATCCATAAAAACAAAAAAAATGCATATATATTTTTTTAATTCACACCCCTCATATTGTAACCTCTATGGAATCCTCAATATATGACCTGTGTGTGTACCCACAATTAAAAGGTGTTTGTGTGTTATCTTTTTCCATTTTAATTAACTGACTTTATAATCTCTTTTGGCTAAAAAAAAAAAGTTGTTGGCCACCAGTGGCGCTATAAAGCAGTCTATTCAGCAGGCGTTTGGTTCTGTCATGCACATAGACATGACTGCTAGTTTGTAAACTATGCAGGATTCGAATACTTCCTTGTGTTTGTTTACAAGAAAACCACACAGGACATCTTTAAGTGCTGCTACTCCTAAAACTCCAAGAAGGTACTTATCTCGAGTGGTAAGGGTTATTTGAGGTGTTTTTATTCCAAGTAAGACAGTGTGCCTCCAACCATTTCCAAAACATTTGATTCGAAATCAAATGTCTAAATAATTTGTCCCTCAATCTTTAATCTTCTAAGCTCACCGTGTAGTTTATAACGTGTGGTGTATTAAGAGACAGACAAGTTAGACTAAAAAAAAATTGTGGTAAATCTCTTGTGCAATAACTGTGAAAGAGGAAAAAATCAATAAAATCAAACTGCACTCTCTTCAAAGCCCTCTCAAACTCTAAATATATGCCTGCTTGCCAGCTATTTTGCTGAGGCAAGAGCCTTTGTGTTAATGTGTCTGTGTCTACACATTTTCTGTTATCTGACCTTTAAACTGTGATTTTATTGCCTGACATGACATGTGTTTTGAAGCACGTGGAACCATGAGCATCCTCAGTGGTGGATGTGGTGAGCATCTTACCTTTGTTTAACTTTGCGGAGTCGGCCTGCAGCTTGAGGATGTCCTCAGAGCTTCCACACTTCATGACGGTGTTGATGGACGAGAGCGTGCTGACCAGCTGACTGTTGATGGACCCAAACTGGGACTGGGGCTGACCGAAAGCATCCGCCAGCTCGCTGTAGTTCTCCGCTAGCAGCATCTGTTGCTCCTGCAGCAGCTTCTGAACCCTCTCGATGTAGTGGTCCAGTCCTGCGCCGGCCTGGGCCTGAGCCGGCAGCGGTGCGGCCGGAGCTTCAGCCTCAGCCTGAACCGCCACGGTCTGTTTGCTGCTGTCTGTGGCTGATTCAGATGGCTGGGAGGGACCACATGCTATGTTCCTGGTTTTTAAGCCAACCAAGAAGTTCTCATGGATGCTAACCGGTCCCACCCCGAATTCTTTGGTTTTGGTAGAGCTTGAGTTGCCAAGAAGCGACTCTGCATCTGTGGTGGTTCCAACAGCAATGGAGCGTGTCTTTGCTGTTGAGTGAACGTCTTTCACAAGTCCTTCCCCGGCTCCAACCGTCCTCATCTCAGTCACAGCTGTGTTGGTTTGCTTGTCACAAGCGACAAACGCCATATCAGTGAACGAGTCAGTAAGGACGGCTGTTTTTGTGTTGGTGGATTTGCTAACAACATCGATCTCAGTATTGGTCTGCTGAGTTGCTGACTCAGGAACAGCCATTACACCAGAGTCTATATTGATGACAACATCTGGGTCGGTTCCTTGCGACACCAGCGCCTTGATGGGACTAACGATCACATCCACTGAACAATCTCCACAGCCGACCGATCTCGACTCTTTGCTGAGCTCTGTCATGGGTTTGCAGAGAGCCAAGATGTCTACCGACTCCTCTGTGTTAATTCCCACCTCACAAACGTCCAGCTCAATGCCTACTTGCTGGTGACATGTCTCCACTTGTCGCCCTACACACTGGTCTGTTACATCCACACGCTCATGCACCACCCAGCGGTCCATAGGGATCTCTGGGCCTGTGGAAACACTCTGTACACTGGGTTGACAGGACACTCCTACAGTGTGTTGTACAGTTTTAGCTGTTTCAGCTGGGTTGAAATCCAGATCCCCACCCACTCCCTGACTGCGCATCTGGACCTTGGCCTCCACACAGGCGTTGTACATCTCAGGCCTGGCCATTGAACCTTTGTCTGCTTTTTTCTTGTTCGACCCACCGGCTGCCTGGAGTTCCAGTTTTAGCTTTCCCATCTCTATTTGGTGAGTAGATTCTTTCAGCTGCACTTCCAGGCGATATATCTTCTCCTTCAGTGATTCGATCGTCTGCTGCTGGAGCTCAAACTCTTTCTCTGCTTCACTGCTCATGCCCAGCATGGCCTCAGTCACGCCAACCGCAGCGCTGCGCATCTCCAGCCGCTCCGTCGATACCCCAGCATCACGGTAACAATGTTCATTTGCTAACTTTCTTTGAGAGACAGGAAGGTTGTTCATGTTTTCATCAGTAACTATGCCGATGGACTTTTGGTGGACCTGGTTTTGTGTGAGTTTATGAGGCTGGATTTCATTATAATTCCCATCCTGGGTCTTCTTCTCCAGAGCTTGGACCTCGGCAGCCAGACACCTGAACTCCTCCAGGCGCTGTGCGTTCTGCTCCTGGAGTTCAGGCTCCAAGATCTGCAGCTCTCTTTCCTTTTGGATGGGGCCCGGGTTCTCCATTTGGTCAGCGCTGCCCACACTGAAGGAGCGCTTACGGAAACCCCCGGGAACTGGATTTTTGGACTGAGCAGCCACTTGTCTTTTCTCTTCCTGAAGAACAGCAATCTTAACCTGTAAAATAGGAATGGTTTTCACCTGCTCCTCAAGCTCCTTGAGCCTCTTGAGAGCCACGACCATCTGCTCCCTGATCTGCTGAAGGTGCATCGGGCTGACGTTCGTTACAGGCGTGGTCATACCAGAGCTCAGGGGGCTGTGGCGGATTGAGCTGCCCAGGGATTGGGGGTAGTAGGGGTTATAATCTCCATTGGGGTGGTGACCGTTGATGAAGAGAGGTTGATGGGCGTTGTTGGGTGAGATCTGGCTTGGGGCCATAGAACCAGAGTACGACGACAGTGAGCTGTTGGAGCCCATGCCTCCGAAGCTAGCGAGGCGCCGGCGAGGCATCGGGGGCTCGTTGTGTGGCTGCATGAGCAGACGCTCCTGCTCCAGCCGAAGACGCGTCTCCATGAGCGTCCTCTCCACCTGGGGGTTGTGACGCGGGGCGAATCTGGGGGAAGGAGGCGGCAGCTCCGAGATGCTCAGGTACGATTGCTGCAGGGGGACTTCACTTCTGGGGAGGGTGGGGGTCAGTGGTGCCGAGACCTGGGGCCGGGAGTTGAAGAATACTGGGGACTGTTTGTCGTCGCTGTTGGAGGAGGACAGGGAGTCCGTAGAGGTCCATTCAGCCCGAGTGCTGCCCCCGCCAGTGCTTCCCCGAGGCACCGACAAGGGTTTGGCCACTTTGGGCTTCCTCTGGATACTCAGCTTCTTAATGGTGTTGCCTCTCTCGATGTCGTCGACATACTTGAGGAAGTCCAGGTCTAACTGATAACCGTAGGGAGTTTCAACATAGTAGGGGGCCACGGATTCCTTCTCTTCTCCTGTGCTCGGGCATCTTTGTCCTTTTTCTAAAAAGACAGACCACAAGAACAAAATATTGATTTGTTAGTTTGACTGAAGGCTTTGGTCAATAACGAAGAAATACAAACATGCTACGTTATAATTTTTATTCCCAGCAGGTCTACACATGCAACATACAGGTCAATTGTAGAGAATCACTTGAGTTTAAAAAGGACTGGTTTGGAGTCAGAAATGATCTCTTAAAGTTTCTGAAACAGCTTGGCTGTCAAGTAAAGGTGTAAAGTATTTCCTTGGCCACTGACAATCACCATAATTTGACAGCGCAAGTACAAACACGTCTCAAGTTTCTCCCATCTCTGCTGGAAAAGCATGAGTGATAATCATTCTGGCAAAGGGTGGTTTTCAGTCAGCCCAAAACTATGTGGAATCCTACTATTCAATAAACCGTAAAAGTGTCATAGTAAAATTTAAAAATAAAAACATACGTTGGTTTTCCTTGTATGATCTTGTCTGGTGAGGTTTTTGGAAAAGAGAAGGTGCAAAGCTTGTGACAGATAAACGGGCTGCTGTTTACAAAAGCTTGGATAAGAGACGAGCCAAAGGGTCAGTGAGTAAGAAAAACAGACAATGTCAATATTATCTTGTCCTAAAATCCATACGTAATGTCACCATCTGAGCTATTACAGACACAAACTAACCATAAACTATCAACCTTTGAGTTTAAAAGACAGATAAAACAATCAAAAAACAACAACCTACAATACATTTCTTCGTAGACTTTGTACAGATCAAAGTCCAAACTGTCACATAGAACCGCGTTTATACGTTTTCCAGGCCATTAAGAGTTCCCCACTACATTCACACTGCGTTGGCTAAATGCAGCGTCTTGTTCTTGGTATGCCTGGAACTCTTGCCGACTAAAGCAAACACAGGCTTGAAATAAAACAGCCTCACTCTTCCTTTCAAATCCTCGCAGCTACGGGCAACTTCTCCCCTTCAATCCTCTCTATTCAGCTAAAACACAAGAGGGAATTTACAAGACTAAAGCCTGCTGCTAGAAAACCCTCACCGCCCTGTTGTTCAAGTTTCACTCACCTCAGACCTCTCTCTCTTTTCTCCTTCTATCCCTTCTCTCTGCAGGACACTGGATTTTGAACTGAGATCAAGTTGTTAGAACCCTTTTCTCCGCACGCTTTCCTCTCTTTCTCAATCTTCTCTCCATAAAGAGAGGGGGGGTTGGAGAGGGAGAAAAATGTTCCACTATTGGTGTAAACTAAGCACAGCACTGCTCTGGTGTACTATTGGACAGCTGCCTCCTCCAATCGTGTGTGAGGCTCTGAGCCCAGTGCTTCCCTACCCAAATAAGATTCCGGTTCTCCAAGGGAGGGGAGGTGAACTCATGACAATAACAGCCTGTTGTAAAGACGGATAGCTTAGCTGCTGTACATGTCAAACCTGTACACTCTGGTTTATACTGTAGTCAATTCCAACTTTTGATAGTCTAGCAATAAGTCATTTTTCCACCAAAAATACTAGACATTCTTTGGTTCCAGCTTCTGAAAAGTGATGATTTGTATAATTTCAATTGATTATTTTATTGAGGTGAAAGATCAAGATAAATATTTCTTTACTGCCATTGCATAATTAATACAAATTAAATTCAAGGGCATTGCCTGAAACATTACTCAAAATATAAGCGTACACTTAACATGTACACAACTAAACATTGCTCAACATATGCATAGTACAAAATAAAATTGCATACTTTGTCAACATGTTAAGCTTGTTCTTAAAGAAGGCACTTTATCTTAAACTGTATCTATCGCCAAGGGTACAGTTTAAGACAAAAAACACAGGAAGTGTTTTCTCCTACACTGTCCTGGAATAAGCACATCCTGTTTTGTTTTCCTGGTATAAATAATCTCTGTGAGGCCGCACAGTCAACTTCTTGTGCTGGTTTTATGAACTCTGCCTGACACAATTATACTGTGTGCTGAGCGGACATGTCACACACACACACACACACACACACACACACACACACACACACACACACACACACACACACACACACACACACACACACACACACACACACACACACACACACACACACACACACACACACACACACACACAAAGGGGTGACAAGCCACCCTGTGGTACAGCAGAGACCCTGAACAGCTGAGCGATGACCTCATCAACATGGGACAACCTATGGGGTCACGCTTCAGTGACGGGGAGCCAACAGTGACAGTGAGAGCCCGGGAGTCTGCTCCAGTCATCCTCAGCTGCTACATTGTCAATTGGACAGGGATTACACAACAGTGAGACAGCCAGCAGAGAGGCAGCTAACTAGGACATTAGTATTTGTTGTATGGGAAAATATTAAATGTGTGTGTCAATATTTGTCTTTTTTCTACTATCAACTTTTTGCACGACTATAGACAATTGACGTATTGTTATGCAGATGAAATGATGAAGCCAATTCTCCCAAACTGAGCTCCACCAACATGACCTAGCAATGCTAGTATTTAATGGACCACCACCCACACTAAAGTTCCCTCTGTTATATAACAAGGACGGAAAAGAAAAACAAGTACGGTAACTGTTTCTTGAGCTGCAACTTCCCAATTTCCCTCAAATGTTCTCAAGTAAAACTTAAATAGCACTTGTGTATTACAGAGCTTTAACAAAGGGACTTTAAAATGTCATGCATAAATGTCAAAGAGATGAGTTTAAGGTAGAATGAATGTGTCAAGTTAAAAACTGACACAGTGCATTCAGAGCTCAGTACACAGCACAATGTTCCTGCCTTCTTATCAAACACTCGCTGTAGATTCATTGCAACAACATATTTTTCTGTATAAGGTCCAACGTGCTCGCCAAGGGAAAATGTGCCTGTTAAATCTCCCTTGCATGTTTCCAGGAGCTACTTTCTGTTCATGCGTTTAATGGATGATTTCCAGGCCCAGACCCTCCAACAGTATCCATGTGCTAGTGCTAGGTGAACACAGTTGTTCTTTAGATCAAGTCAAAACGAGTAGACGTCTGAAAGAGCCAAAGTGTAATTATTCACACTTCACTTTGCAGCCAAACACACCGATAGGTTGCACGTGTTTTAACCATTTCCTAGTTAAACAGACAAGTGAAATAAGGAGATTTTTCTTTGCTTTTTTGTACATGTTTGCCACTATTATGTAAAATGCTCCACCACCAACTGACTTCTACCAGTGACTTTGAGCCCATGAACTCCCTTGCCTCATGTTTACTCTTTAAACATTGCGCTAAGGGCCGACTTGGGCCTTGATGTTAATCTGTGAGGGAAAATATACAAGCAGCAGCAGGGTTTGGCTTATTTTTGTTCACTGGCTCTGTAAAAAGTTTAAATTTAGAGCTGACAAAAGCCTTTTAACATCCCACAGATCCCAGCCTCGGAGACAGAATAAATTAGGCTACTGCTACTAAATGTGTCTGCCAGTTGTTTGTTGACCAACCAGTGCACAAAAGGTCTCTCAGTTTGAAATCACTCATTCGTTATGTATCTTTCTATTTAGAAAACAAATCTACTAACTTAAATCATAGACTAATTATCAACGGTGAACTCCAGATAGCAAACAAAACTTATCAGTAACTAAGCAACACCATCCATCTATTTTATGGCAGACACTATTCAGTATAAAAAGAGATATTACGTAATCATCGTAGAAGTTAAAATCTCACTACACACCAACAGCAGTAAATAGTCAACAACTGCACAACTGAGCAGAGATTACCAACAAATACAAATTGCGCAAACTAATTCCATATCTGTGCTGGTCTAGTACACATAGCTGCAGGGTGCTCACACACACAAACACCATTATAGTGAGTGAGAGCAATGCATGATGCAAGGGCCTGGGTGGAGGGGACTCAAGTGGTGCCACACACACACACACACACACACACACACACACACACACACACACACACACACACACACACACACACACAGGCTCTGCTTGTTGAGCTCTATACTCCTAATTACTCACAAGTAAAGTAGAGCCAACGTTTGATCAACACCTCCACACCAGGAACAGCATGACACATCCGACTTCTTACAAAATAATAATTCAAATAAAAAAAAAATAATAATAATCAGGAAACAAAACAATAAGTTCATTAAAGCTGCACATTCCTAAACTGAACACAGGCAGTGGAGAGAGAGACAGAGAGACAGACAGACAGACAGACAGACAGACAGACAGACAGACAGACAGACAGACAGACAGACAGACAGACAGACAGACAGAGAGCGAGAGAGAGAACAGACTGATATATTAGCTTCATGTAGAAAGTCACACGGCTGTGCCAGGCCCAACGCTGCCAAATTCAACAACTTAACTCTGGACATGATGATGCAGACTGGAGGAAATGTTTGGGCTTCCTATGCAAACACTGAGGCAGCCTGAAAAATGCTGCCAGTCTCAAGTCTTTTCTCATAGATGGTCAAGAAAAACAGTCCCAGACGCGGCCAGTGTGAAGAGTGGTACGATTCATTTTAGTTTCTAAAAACTATTATTATGGTAGGATAAACCCCACAGAAATAGAATGTGTTATTATCCAGTCAGTTTACCACAGAATATTTGGTTATTCAATAGGTTTTAAAAAGGATGTTTTTGGGTTGTTTAAAAAAAAAAAAAGTTAGGGAAAGTGATCTCCAGAGAAGGTTTGTTTATGTTAATATACTAACCACGGCCAGTATGTCAGGGATAATAAAATAAAAAAAGTTCCCCCCATAATAAAATGACAATAGTATCAATTTTACACAATGTTTTTTGTATGGTTTAAACAAAGAGATAGCACGTTAATTAGTGAGCTTTAGAGGTGCGGGTAGGTTGAATTTGTGACCTTAGAATACTAGCATAAAGACTGGAAATGGCTTGCCTGTCCCCTTTCTGAGCTAACTGGCCGTTTCACACTAAAATGTCCACACAAAATGCTGGTCTGTTTTTCTTTTTTGTCCTTTTGCATGGTGAACAAATGTCCCCCCACTGAGAATGATTGGTCATTGGCAACCTGCAGTACAGGCAACACCAGAATCAACACGTTATTCAAAATAAATCTGGCTTATTATTCACAAGATGGACTAAAGTGTTCAAATGAAATGTCAAGCAATAAAATGGTGTTGGGACTACTTTGCCTCACTGTATCGCTTGTCTTGCAGCGAGACACACAGATGCATTCATTGTTGATGCAAAAATAAAATAGTGTTCTGGCCAATTGGCTGCAGAAGTCACCTTTCAAATGCCAACAATGGAGGGATTAATACACACAGTCAGATACAGTCACACTTTAACCAACCAGCTCTACATCTATTCACCCGACGACACTGCTCCAGTGAATGAAAACAAACAATTATCCGGTTTAGTTTACAAAGACGGCGTTCAGCCCCTTTGGCACACACTATTATAGACTCACTTCAGTTACAAGAACGAACACACACACACACACACACACACACGGAAAGTGATTGATTGCACACAATTAGAAAACGGTACCATGGGGTATTTTAAGTGGGGGGCTGGTCTGAAAAAAAAAAAAAAAACACTTCAGTGCTTTTGAATGAGCTACGGGGTTTTCTGTCCACAACAGACTGGTGGCATTCAGGTCGGACCAGAGACATCATGGTCTGACCTCAACCATGACTCAGCCTCTGTTCTGCAGGGATTGTATTCTAGACATCCAGGACTTCACTGCATGAGGGAAGGAGGGTTTGGTGCTGTGTTCAAGAAAAACATTTGAGATTTTTTTTTTGCCAAACATACAAAGATTGTGAGGGAAATTAGCTAAATAATACTTTATACTACATTGGCCTGATTGTCATGACTCTATACTAAAAGTTAAGAAATAAAGACAATTTTATTTTATTTGAATAATAATATGGCATCTGTCCTACGGCAGAATGTTGCAAGTATTGGCTAAATTGTTAACAGCTGAGGATTTGAAATATGTACACAATGATTTGTTGTTTAATGCAGGGAGGCTTTTCCACATCCCACACTTGGCAGTTATTTCCTCCATGACTAAAGGCAACAGTGTGAGCTCGTCTTACGCCTTTAATACACTGGATACTACACTTCCCATAGTGCAAGTTACTCCCATTTCATTAGACTGCATCCTACAGCTTTCTCCACACTTATAGTTTGTGTCCAGACTTTCAAATGAACACTATTCAACGGTCTAAAGCAAGAGCTGAGCTATAACTGTAATGATATCAGGGTTATTTTCACAGACGTTTACAGCCTCTAAAATAGTATTGAGATGTTATACAGGCCGAGTAGTATGACTCATAAACAGTAAACTAAACTTTGTGTATACAAATCGGGGGAGTGTTCCTTTAAAAATAACTAGATGCAGAATATAATGTTCCAGGTTAAAAAGCCAACATCACTGGTGCAGAGAAATCAATGACAGAGGAATTCTTTGCTCAAGATATATACACTTCATCTTACTGACCAGCTACCTTATCGCCAACCTAATCATTTAGAATTAATATAACCCATTTTTTAGCTCTGGCTACTTCACAGAACATCCCTACACTAAAAGGTTAAGTTTGGCGGTCTTCTTGAGAATTCCTTTGGTGCAGCAGGTGACCACATTGGCCTGTTAACTGCCAACACTGCACAGAGGCTATTTATGTAGTTTGCAAAAGGGGAGGTGGGGGGAGGTTAGCACAGTTAACGTAGCATTCCTCAGCATTTTTCACATTCTGAAAAAATGGACAACGTAAAAAAAAAAAAAAAGTTCAGTTGGGTTGCAGCCTTTGAAGTGAGTCCACACAGGTTTGGTCTTGACAAGATTTACACACTAAAAAAGGTCTGGTATCTCAGGACGGGGAGCGAGTGTCCTGAAAGAGAGTGTGCTCTGCATGCTGTGCATTCCTGGAGGGATTTGGGAGAAAGAGGCTTCACTCTCTCTCTCTCTCCCCCGTTAGTCCGGACAGGAATGTGAAGCCGCATGCAGGTGTTTATCAGAGCTACGCCGAAGCTGACAGCATTTATTTCACGCTGAAGCGAAGGGAATCGTGGTGTGGTTGGGGGTGGAGTGTGTGTGTGTGTGTGAGTGAGTGAGTGAGTGAGTGAGTGAGTGAGTAAGTGCATGTATGAACGCACATAAAACTTCAGTGTGTTTCAGAGGCAGGAGAGGTGTGCACGTAGCTTGACTAAAAAAAAAACTCAACGGTCAGCTAATGTTGACCATTCCTGCATGAATGTGTGACGTCCATCAGATTCAAAATACTTATTGATCCCAAAGGGGAAATTCATTCCTCTCTAAAGTCTTTCCTCATCCATGGAAACCAAACGATGAGGACATGTGAATCATTTCATGACAACATGTGATTATTTAACAGTAACAGTTCATGTTATGTAAATAGAAGAAAAGTTTCTTCACTGTTTCTATTTTGCAATAAAATTTGAGCAAATTTGCAAAATTGATCAATTTAACTATTTTTTTTGCACAAATAAATAAATAAATAAATAATTTAGAAGAAAACACATTAATGCGCTGTGGGAGGGTTGCTAAGAAATAGCAAGGAGGATGACAAGGACAAATTTGCCATCTATTGATAAATCAATGTCAAAAAGGTTTATGGCAGAAACAGAAGGGTGTTTGCAAGGTGAAAAAAAAATCTAAAATCTAAAACTAAAATTACACATTGGATCAAACTCACAATTAAAAAGTTGGTGGGAATTTGACACTTACACAAATGCAAAACAGAATTATCTTCACTAGTGGTCCCAGACTGTTGGACCCCAGCGTATATCTACCATATCACTTACTGTAGCCATAGATAGCCACGTGTTAAAAGACTAATGTCATGCAGGAGCGGACCAGTTGAATATAGATGGTGTAAGCCTGGAACTGGACACCTGAGCTACATTTAGCCTCATTGTATCTTCATCCAGCCAAGTCTATTTCAGCAAACGATGAGCACATATTGTTCATGAGATCATTTGACATGTAGAAATTATTATTAACCAACAGTGCAATGGAAGCAAAATTAAACTTGGTAGAGACAAAATACTGATTTCACAAGAAAGAAAGAAATAAGACATGTTCCAATTCATGCACAATCAAAAAGGTGCACTATTTTAAATTAATATATATTTTCAATCTCATAACTGAATAAACAAACTTTCCTCACAGGAACATTGGATCCCTGGAACTTTTTGAAGTTTGAAAGCAACAGTTGGTTTACAAGCATAATTTAGTCTTACGTTTGGTTCCAGTTGTCTCAAAATGAATGTGATTTATGATGATGTAATTATTCAATACTAAGAAATACATGTAGAGTAAATACTGTATGTGTCTTGTAAACAAACTGTAGCCTCTGCCAATGTAAACAAATGAAACTGCATACTGCACCTTTAAAAGAAAAAGGCAACCTGTCATGATTAAAACAAATTTAACAAAAAAGCGTTGGTTACCTGGGCCATTGCCATTCACGTGCATGGTTTGCGCCATGGCTGCTGCAGCTGTGTGTTCTCAGTCCCACAACAAGACCTACTGCGGTCATGCAACTGCCATGCATCAAGTCCAGATTACCATGCAACCTGCAAACTGAGACAAAACACAACAGAGGACACGTTAACTCACACGTCTACAGGTGAAATGCAATGGAGTCCACATGCAGACGGGGGGGGGGGGGGGGGGGGGCTCGGCAAATGCTCTGTGAATATGTCGCTTATTATCATCCCAACATGAAACGCAAATATATATCAACCAGCGCAATATAAAACAGAAAATGTTTTTACAAATAATCCAGTCAATCAAAGATTAAAACATAAAACAGTCAGATTGTTCCTCTGAACGTCGACAGCAGACATATTACATCACGGTAAGGTCACTGGAAGAACAGCTAACAAATTAATATTAATAGTATAAAAAGAGAAAAAAAAGAACTTTGCCAATTCTTTACGAGTTCATTTATTTTATGTTCCACTCCACAAAATGCCTTTTTTAGTGGGCGACTCCTGCTTTTTTTCCACAGGTGTGTTTGCGTCTGACATTCATGAACATAGAGGGTCCCTGTGTGCACTGGCCCGGTCATCAGCGTCAATGGAAACATTATGAGCAGGGACAAAAGAGCTATTCTTTATGCAATCAAAAAATAAATAATTAAAAAGTAGCCAAAAGTGGCCTTCACGGGCCACAGAGAGGCCTGCTTTGTTAAGAAGCATCTGGAGGAGTGAAGATGCAGACAAGGTTGAATCAACCCTCCACTCTTAATATACTCTCTATGACCTCACACTCAATCTACCATCAAGAAGGCGATCACTGGCTCACCAAGTGGGACACAAGCCCCCTAGTGGTCTTTAAGAGGACCCTTAAGATGACATAAACAGGGTTCAATGTTTCTACTTATGTTTTATTTACCAGAGGTCAGTATAATGGAAACATGCTCAAGAAGCCATCCTCCAGTTTAGTTTAAAACTATTTCTTCCAGCAAAATTAGCACCTCATTTACATGTAGTGTTGTAACGTACCAAGAATTCAATGTACCCACTGACCATAAATAAAATAAACAGATTATAATGGCTGTTTATGGGTCATCAAGTTTTATTTATTTTAAAGGTGATAAATCACCAAACTCCATCAAGTTGATGGACAAAACCTGTATATCTAATTTGAAATAAGCTTGATTTTAAAATAGAAAATAAAAATTATCTAAATGCTGTTGCAACATCTCCACCTGCTTAAAAATGCCAAACCCACGCATGTAGTGCAAACCTACAGGACCCATACTGGACCTCATGAGTCTGAGAAGTCACTCTGGTCTGGAGTAAACGTTGCAGGGCGATCTGCAACTCATCTGCAGCAAATGCAACTCCTTGTTTACAGTGTGTGGTGTGTGCAACCCAAATACAGCAGCGCAGCAAAGTCATCAGGCCGCTGTGTCTAAATCCAAACTGATGGTCATCCAGAGGACCCATTATAGATGTGATGGAGAGGAGAGAGAACCGGGACACACTGGACTCTTCCAACACACAAATAGACCCTCAGGAGCTGCTCTCCCTTACATTAAAAAAACAAGCTGGAGAAAGTTAAGTAGAAGTCAATTATTACAATATCCATTCTGGTATAACAGCAGCATTTCTGTAGACTGGACTTTGCTTTTTGCATTTCCTTTCAGCCCTCTAGCAGCTGAAGGTGAAGACAAACAGTGTGACACAAACACAAAAATATCTTCAACAAGCCGAAGACATCTAGAGATGAACTTTCAAAATACAAAAGTGAACCAGGAGATCTGAACTAATATGTGCTAAAACACTTAAAAAAATGCATGTGGTTAGTTCAATGGAATTGTGATGCCCATGGCAAACTCAAGATTGCCAATATGTGTCCGACACAGCCGTCACTACAGCATAGACAAGGAAACCGATCACAATACATAATAAGTGTGCAGAGACTACCAATAAACAATGATGCAACAATAATGCTTCTATAAAAGATAAATGTGTGTGTGGACCTACAAAGCGCAGAGAAAATGTGTTTGAGATGATAAAACAGACTAAACATAATCCTGGTTCAACAAAACAAGTGAATAAATGTCATGCGGGTCCCCTGTGTTCACGTGCACGAAGCAAAACTCAAACCCCAACATCAAGCTCTTCTTCTCAACTTCATGCAGAATAACATTGTGAACGTTGGACTGACCAAACATCTCCCAAACGTCCGGTTCCATGAGCGGCCAGAACACAGACCTGAGGGAAGGAACGGGAATGCTTCAGATATCACGCGCAGCAAAGAAATTGGAAAAAAGATTCAGCCATGTAGTCACAATAGCCAAATATATCTACCCAAAACATCACTTAAAAACTTAGATTTTGAAAGGTCTAGTCTGCGCTTTTCCCTTTCTTTCTGCCTCACAACAACATGTCATTAAGTCAATAATAAACACATTGAATAGCTCACATTCCTACTCTTAATTTACAACTCTGTTGACTTTTTCTTTTAGTATTTCTATAAATACCCTCAGAACGACTTGAGCCTTCAGCAGCCTGTTGCATAATAACTGTGGAACTGGGTGGTCTCACTTTGAAGATACACTTTTTTTTTTAAATGCATGAGTTTATACTTTAAATTTTAAAACATAAATTGACATTAATCATGTTAAATGTATTAACTTTTCTTTGTATCCAGTAGATGTTTGAGCAATTGAATCCAGTCTCAAAACCTTTTTTTAAGTTTTTAAATTTTGAGTCCTTTGGGATCACATGAGGTTGACTTTGAATACGAGGTGCAGCCTAATTGTGTCTGATTCATAAAGTCACACCTACAGCAGACACGCAGCAGCAGCTACTTGGTCACATATTTGATTGGTTGTTACACGTTAACCATCATCAAAAAAATCCCACGACAGAGTAATCTGCTATTGTAACATGCTCATGCTATTGGCAGCTTACCTGTATCTCTCATTCTAACTTCCACGCAGGTAGGCAAACGCGACTGAGTGTACAAGCCCCTACGCCCCGACCATGAGCGTTTACCCACAAGCCCCTTTGAGCGAGAGAGAGGGGGTAAGTTTCACGGCTAAGATTAGACAACTTCCTCAGATGACAGCCAAACGATCTGTGTCCTATAAGAGGAAACTGGACCTTAGGCTGTTTGGGTAGAAGGGACCCCCCTCCAATGGGCCTCCAGGTGAACACACACACACACACACACCTCTCCTTAGCCCAATCACTGACCTTCAACTCTGGGCTGAAAAACCAGCTAATGAGGCAGACAACATGAGCGGGGTGGAAAGACTCTTTCATGGACAGTTACATATTAACTAACGTATTAACACTAAAGCAGCTGGAGGTCAGGACAAGAAAGAAAACACACAATAAAACAATCTTGACCAAAACGAGAATGGATGTTTCAAAATAAAAGACTCCTCAATCATGTGTATCGGGAGATCTTTTGGGTAGGAGGAGTAATACAAATATTGAAAAAAAACGTTGTGTTCTTGTGTTATAGTAAACATCTCACGACATATTTTGATATCCGGTGACAGATCATATTACTAACCAATGGCATACAGTGAGCATAAAGAATAAGAGCTCAAACTATTTGTCAATGGGTAACAATTTTGAAAATCAAATTAATCGTTTCATTCTTAGTCATTTAAAATCAACACAAAATCCCAAGACTGTATTACTATGTGGAGTGTTGAAATACTGGGGACAGGAATGTTATTCCACTCCCACTGTTGATGTTCTGTATTCATCATAATGGTTTTCTACTGAGATGAATAGAGGCGTCATTCATCTTAGAAAGAAGTCTGTTTCAATGCATTCACAGGGTAAACTAAACTATCAATCGTTCCTGAGACGTCTTAAGACAAACCCAGATCCTTACAAATGTACTTTTCCATTACGTTTGAACCAAAACAATATAGAGAACTCACCATGATTCACTGAATAGAACACCCAGATGTATAAGTAGCCTGATCTGAATCCAAGTATGGCCTTACAAGCACAAAACAATTAAAATGAAAATAAAAAAGCGCAATGTCAAACCAGCCCAACTTGTTTTGTTCCTACTCCTCCTGGTTACATAAATATGCCACACGCATGGGAAGCGGTTAGCGTGCTGCGACGAGACACACAGCTGCAGGTGCGTCTCTCCTCTGGTTAACACTCAGGTTACTCACTCACTCACAGCAAGGTGCATGTGGCTATTCAATAGAGAGAGAAAAACGCCTTGAGGGTTTATTGTGAAACGAGAGACTGTAAAGGCAAGAAAAAAAACCAACAGATGCAAACTAACATGTAACCAAACACTCATACATTGTGCTATACATATTCAGATCTTGTAGAAAAGGTAAAGTTAATGCCACATTGTGACAATACTACGCTATAAGTGAAAGCCATTCAAATTGTAAGATACTGCAAAGAAAAGGTGCACTTCTATAAATGGTTCCACTATTACAGCATACAGGTCTACTGTAAACGCAGTGAGTCTAGACCCGATTGTTTTCAACACAAAAGTGACCAACTTTAGAAAAGAGCACTTTTGTCATTGACTAGGATGTGGTGGTGCGACAGTTCACATTTTCCACAGTGAAAAAAAAGGAAAAACAGTAAACTTGTGTCAACAGTAAACAGCACCAAAAGTTAATAGCGGGCTGTAAAGGTTGCAAACCCGCTGCGTTGAATATTCAACAGGCTTGTTTTTCCCCTAATAAAAGCTGAGGGTACAGCTTTAAATGGAAGGAAAAAGCCTCCGGAGAAACAGGGATATTATTATTCCGAGCATCACGGAGTTAACTGTGTGCAGCGGAATTTTATCTTTCTGTGGATAATCGACAAATCTTATGATCGTACACACAGGCTCTGTATGGATAGAAAAAGAAACAACAGAATCTGCTTCACCGGGCCACTCGCAGACCCGGGTTCAAAACCGGCTCGGGTCGTTCCCCTCTCTACCCCATTTCATCTCAGTCTCTCCAAAACTGTCTAGTAAAAGCAAAAATTCCCCAAAAATTATCTTGAAGAAGAATCTGCTTCACTGCATAATACAGTAGTTTTCCGAGCTACAGGAACAGACAAGTGCTAATGTGTACATGTGTGGGGGACATGAGTGTGTGTGGTGATAATTGCAGCAGCAAGCGGTGGCTACTTGTCGTCTCAGCTAGTCATCTGGCCCTCATTAGGAAAATGCCTTTGAAGCTTTGAGGAGAAGCTGCTGCAGCGACTACTTGGAGGGAGGGAGAGAGAGAGAGAGAGAGAGAGAGACTGGGGGCCGGGTGGGTGAGGAGGCCACGGCTTGAGCCACCGTTTGGCAGCGTTGACCCCCAGCTGGTGTTGTACGGCGGTGTGTTTCTACTTTGATGTCCCATGTGAGTCCTGCTGAGTTCAAACCCCTAAAGAGCCCGTCTGAAAGCCTCTCAATTATCCCAGTAAGGAGAGGGGGGACTACAGGAATGAGAAGGGATTTTTCTTGTACGCCTATTTCTAAAAAACGTCAAAGATGAAGAAAGAAAACACGTCCAGCTACATCCAAGAACCTATAACTTAAGACTTCCCTTTCATCAAGGAGATGAGGAAGCAAAACAAAACCATAACCAATGTTGATGCAACTAATAAAAATTTGAATTTAATTTAAAGACAAAACACTACAAGATTATGACTCTACAGCAATGGAAGTAGCTCTATAGATGCTAGCGTCACCATGCTAACATTCTCACAACGAAAACAGTAACAAATGATGTTTACCATGGCCACCATCTTTGCTGAAACAAGGCTGCATAATATTCACATTCACTAAGTCGCAATTTCTATTTTGTTTGCAACAAATTGTACCCATTTTAAGTTGTGCCACTGATGGTCATTGAAGTCTGTAGATAAAGTTGGGTGCTGGGAATTACAAAAATGCTATAAATGCTATTATACAAACATAAACAAACATACAGTGGACATTGCCGTTAGCCTCTTGCTTTGTGAACCCAGGAGAGCAGAGCACATTTCTAGAAAGTTGCCTTTAATTTCTGTGCATCTATTTGAGGAATGCACTTTATCTGGTTCGGGCATTTATCTCGACAGCTGTTCTCCAAAGGCTCACTGTCCGGCTCTCAGGAATTTTTGGTGAAAAAAAACAAAACACAAAATCTGCACGATTAACAGGATGACCCCCCCCCCCCCCCCGCCCCCCTCCCTCCATTTTCCTTCATGTTCAACAAAGTGTGAACAACTTGAACTTCGAAAAGGGGACAGTACAAATTATTAAAAAACAACATCATAGGTATCCCGTATTGCTAAAATTCCAGAGAAGCTTTGCACAAGTTCTTTGAAAATGGTTGTTATGATTACCCTGAGATATGATTTATTATTGGAGGATGACAGTCGGTTTGATAAAAGGCTGGAGCTCCACCTACGATTTACTGCTCTGACATTTTTAACGTTTTTTTGTTTTGTTTTTGCCTGAAGCAAAATTGTCGACCAAAATTTCACTTTACATGCTACGACTTAAAACTTTTGCAAAATTCCTCCATCTTTTATTGGTTCAATCATTAGATGTGGCATTTGGCTTGTTTGAGGTAATAACACATCATTTGTTTGAGAAGAACAAAAACAGCTGCAATTTATTCTGTACCAATAATAACCACTGTTGGATTCCACAGTGATTTACTTCTCCCAAAACATCCCTAAAATGTATCATTGACTACAGGTTTTCGTTTAAGAAAGGCTTTTTTTATTGGGGTAATTCTAAAACCTCAGGCATCCACGGATTGCTTTCAACTTTCTAACTCTGTTCTTCAAATACACAAGTACAAAAATACCCGGAGAACCTTAGCCTTTGTCCCAGGGACCGTGGGGTTCATCATTAATCGCCTGTTCACCTGACTGCAGCCTGATATAACTGCCCTGAGCACTGAATTAAGACTTAACCCACTCTGGTCAGGACACACAACTCTGCCTACAACCCCAGTGATTCCTTCTGTTGACAACAGCGCTCCCTAGGGGAAAAGATGGGTATAGGAACCAGAGAGCATGTGGCCTTGAAGTAAAAAATGTCAAACTGCATTGGTTGAAAAGTGGTAAAAAAAAATGTTATGTAGATTTTTTTTTCATTGCATATTCAGAAGCTTTACTCTCCTAATAGAATAGAATAAATTGTAAAATGCTCCAACTTGTCTCAAAGTCTGGGTCCAGATTGGGACAGCAGGTCAAAGAAATAATCAACATATTTGAAAAGCTGTTTGGGCATGATTGTCAATACAAAGCATTTTTCAAATAGTTAATTAGTTTTCGGTCGATGAGAATTACTTTCATCTTATGTCCAAATTGTCTAGACCTTTCGTCTCTTCCACGTTCTACAGCATATCTCCTGTATTATTTCCCTTCAAAGAGCCTGGAAGCTTAAAGAGAAGAGACCAAACAAAGTGTAATTTTAGCATCGTCTCTGACCAAGACTGCTATCCAAAAAAAACATCCTCAGGGGATTAAACCGTCATATTATCTGTTCGGCCTCCTTCTATCATCCACCTCTTCTTCAGTTACTTGTTCAGTCTGGTTCAGAACACTTTGAAGATTCCTCTCTCTCTCTCCCTCTCTTTCTTTATCTTCCCTTTCTCCTCCCCCACTCGCCCTCCTCTGTCCGGGCTGCACTTGACCAAGGGCAGGCTGGAGCCACCTATTTGTTTAGCTCTTGAGTGGAGTCAGTTAGGCGGAGAAGGGGAGCTATGGACTGGTGAACACTACCCAGCCTCCCACTGCCTTATGCAGAGAGAGTGTGTGTGTGAGTGAGTGAGTGAGTGAGGGCTCCTAAATGGGGCACCATCCAAACCACACACAAAAAAAATTCCCTCCAGTTGGTCGTGTTGCTTGCCTCTGAATATTTTGGAAAAATTGTAAGTCTTTTGGTCCGGACCACATTTATAAATACAAACTGAACAGTGATACTTGGATCAAAAATGCATCTTTTATGCAAAAGGTCAGAATTATAGAAACACTCAGTGGCTAGTCTAACTTTAAATAAAATGCCTGTTGCAGATGTGTAAAAAAAAGTATATGTTTCAGCATTAAGAATCATAATTAGTAGTACACCTCTCAGGTAATGTAGAGCATCACAACACTAAAATGTACTATGACCAAACAACATAATATTGACATTAACTTCCACCATATGACCCAGCAGCACTAATTGCAGGTTCTTTCACTTCAAATCTGTGAAGCAGACGAGACTTGCATGCGTCTCAAAAACAGATGTAAACTCCACAACATGCACGACATGAGGACCAAAGGAATTTAATAAAAGAAACCGCAGCCAGTTCCTGCACATGACAGTGTAACTAGGAGCATGGAAGGAAAACATCCTGTACAGTGTGGACACGATCCACCACAAGAACCACACCAAATCCAACTTCTTTATGAGTACAGCTCTAGGTGTCAAGAGCCCTACGCTATCAATCCACATTAAACTAAGAGGCAACGTTTACTATTAGGAGTTATGAAACAAGGGTTAAAAACTAAATGACTATGGTGTTTGTCCATAGCCTAATGGTTAAATAAACAATAGGTTATTACTCATAACATTCACATTATACCAACACTCAGAATTATACTTGTGTACAAGCAGCACTTCCCACCACTGAATCTCTCCCATGTTTCCAGTCTTCATCTTCACCGATAAATACTGTTGTTTTGCAGTCATTTAAGTTGATTGACTAATGACAATAACAAAAACTTGAAAAAGAAAATAGAAAAAAAAAAGACAATGTTGCCACTACACCTCTTATTATAACCACTTAACAAAGACTCCAAAACATCAGCAGCAGGTCCATATGAAGTCTGCGGAGGCCGAGGTCACTCCCAGAGCTTTCACTGCTGTCGTCAGCGCTCTAAAGAGGCATTCACATTGTGTGGGAGAAAAAAAATTCCCCGTCTTAAGTGCTCCAATGTTTGCTTTTGTGCCCACTGAGCCCACTCTGCTGACCTTTAGCGGGTCGGGCCAATCAGATCCCTTCTCCTCTGACAGCAGACACACAATGAACAACAAGCTAATTAAAGTGATGACAGCATGAAGAAGGGAACACTGGACTCAGGCTTCAACGCTGACAAACTCGATTTTAGTTTAAGTGTAGATTTAGAAGGTGCACTAATACTATATAACTGTGGGTGTGTCAGAGAAGTGAACTTTTTCTAAGGTGTATTCTCATAACTTAATAAACAAGCTTCCCTCACAGGGAAAATGGAACACTGCTTGAAGTTAGAAAACTACCTGGAAAGTTTGTTTAGTTTACAAACACATTCTATTTAAATCAATAAGGAAGCCATTTATTATTCATTATGGATGAACTCCTTTTCGAACATGTAAAGCAAGTGTCTATAATTTTATAATTTTCAATATTTTTATTTCTTGTTCAGAATAAATAAAATCCCCAAAACAAAAAAGAAAATGACAGGCCCATTCATAAAACAAAAAGGGAATTAACAACTGATTTCTGCTCTTAAAGTATTTTCTGTTATATTGATCCAATGGCATCTGATGCCAGTCGAACACAAAACCATGTCAGGAATGTTTGTGGAGCCAGACAAACCTTGTCTGTCATTATTAGCCTTTTGTTTTGTCCACCGACACTTGAGCCTGTGAACCAATTAAGAGTGCTAATGGTTCATCATGGTTCACACTGCGTTGGATTACTGCTTGGGGTGGAGAGGTGGAGTGATGGTGGCTGTTATCATAAATAGTATCCCAAACAAATAATGAATTTTTTTAAATTGTTGAATTTTAAGAAATAGGACTCAATGATGTACATAATAAAATAAACATAAAATGATTATTTTTTGCCCTACTTGATAGAAAAATTACAAAGTATTCCTCTTGTAATAGGATGTTCATAAGAACGACGTCATCATTATAAGGATTTTCCCCCCTTTATTTCTACTGACACCGACCCGTTAAAACCTCTGACAATCGCATGACAGATCTGGGATCAGTTTGAATAGGGAATCAGGCTTCTGCCCACAGTCCCAGCTGTGCCACGGTCCAGGTCCTGGGAACAAAAGAGCGGCTTTCAACCACACCATGAGCATCAAAACGATAAGATGTATTTTTTTTCCACTGAACGTTTTATCTGAAGGAAACAGCTTGGCTTCTGACAGCAGTTGGTCTTCTTAATTGATTATCAACTGTCACTAACTGTAGACTGGTGATTGAGGATCTATCGCATATGTGAGAAGGTCATCAGATTAACCCAACACCTAAAGCATTAAATCAATACTAAAAATCACTTCCTGTTTTTTTTTCTTGTCTTGAAAAAAATGTATGAGTGTGTGAGCTGTAAAGGGCTGGCTAACAACAAGATGTCAGTTATTAGAAGCACAGATCTATTTTGGATTTATTTTTTCTCATGTGATTTGTTCACAATAATGACAATAATTCAATTTAAGCTCAGGTCATGGAAGCATTTAAGTCAAATCAATTATTTTAATTATCAATGATCAGTGAACTTTGACACATGAATTTGTGTTGTTTTACCGATATCAAGCCGTCTTGACAAAACTGACCTGAGGGAAGAGGCTACAAGTCCCAAATTGAGGACCCTAACACAGCTCATTAGCAGTCTAACTATCCTCCATGATAGGTTAAACTGCTCCACAAAAGAAGGAATGGTTTGCAGATAGTTACATGAATACTTTGAGTCTTTTGACTTAACAGTGTGAACTAATAGTCCCGTTAAGAAATTTTCTAAATCTGAGGTTTCAACACCAACCTAGTTTGGGCCGGACTTTCGCACTTTCCCCGTTTGTTCTCAAATTTACATGTGTGAAACCTCCCCCGGACCAAAAAGTCGAACGAAAATAATTTGTCTTGTTCCCTTAATTTTTTTTTTGATGGTTCAGGATGGTTTGGACTAGTTACAGGAAGTTCTAGCTGACTATCGACAATCGCATGCAAAACCAAACCTAAGGCGACCTAAGCTATACAACGTAACAAGAACAAACATTTTGAAAAGGCCCAGGGAGCTTTCTTTTCGCTCTTCAGTGACTATTGAATTAATGGAAATCCTGAGAACAAAATTGCCGGCCGAAGTAGACGGTCCTACAACACTGAGAAAGCACTATTGTGACTGGGGGTTCTTATCCTTTCATTATCATGTAATCACTGTATCTGCCTACTGTTGCTTTATCATGGCCCTTTCTCTAAACCTCAGGGGATCAAAACAGCACGTTTAAAATGTAATGTAAAATATATTCAGGTCCATCTGTTGGGCACCTCGTCCCCAGCTGGCCCTGACGCGGGCTGGCCTTTGTGATCCCCTCTCCCCCCCTGAGCATCATAGAAACATGGTGGTGAGATCAGTGGTTAGGCCTGATTAACTGGCGTCAATGTCATTTGTCATCATGGATATCCAGCATGCTAATCGGGGGGCTAACCGTGATCCCTGTTGCACTGGGACGATAAAGTAACCAAACAGACAGCAGCAATTTGGATTTTGTGTTATTCAGTGCAGATAAAGTCACCTTATCCATGAGATCACAGCGCAAAGGACATTTTTGCAACACACCTAAACAATGAAAGGCCAAGTAAGGTGGCTGAAGCTCCTAAAATGTATAGTCAGCGATCCTGGAGAATGCTTGTTGTCAAAATCACTTTTTCAAAATCAGTGAATATCTCCTCCAATCTGCTACATGTGCGTACTGTGTGTGTGCGCTGAAAAATAAATCCAGTGTAAATACACACGGCATATGCTTGGTTAACTGGTATGTAAACAAAGGGGTTAAATTGAATACGGGGGGTCCACCGTAGCTGGCAATATGCCCGTTTACAGAGCCTAGGCTTTGTTTTAACAACAGATCTTTTTTCAGTGTACACACAGTATGGACAAATAGAGGATTGTGAGGACATATTTTGACAAAGTGATTTTGACAACAAGCATTCTCCAAAATCGCTGACTCTACCTTTAAATCACTATTTTCTCATCTCTAAAGCTTTGCAATGAGATGAAGCACTTGCGTTTTTCAAGAGGCAGCGACTGAAGGATGGACTCGAGAAAGAAAAGAAAGAAAGACGAGAGAGGAAGGAAGTGAGGGAGGTAGGGAGTGAGGACTAATCCCATTAGGGAGGAAACTAAATGATTTGTTCCACAGAGAAAGGGGAAGATACAGTGTGTGACAGCAGCAGCCATGAGGCACAAAACCTCATCCCAAAAAGGGAAAGGCCCCCTCTCTCTTCTCCCTGTTAGCAGCCCAGAGACCCTCTTTGACAGCTCTTAACGCTGGTCCAAATGGCACTTTAGGCCCAAATTTGAAAGTAATTTATTCCCACAGGACAGGGGTGAAGCAATGAGGAAATATTCAGCCACCAAACCATGACCCACAGACGATAAACTAAAAGAAGACGCTTTCAAAAGCAGATAGAATGTCTTCTTTTGAAACAAAGATTCACATATAACATGATTAAGAGGATTGAAAAACAGTAAAAACAAAAAGGCCTTACATGTGATACTGGAACTAGAAAAGAACAATAAATGCACAAAAGACAGAAAAAAAAAAAAAAAGATTATTCTTTTTGGTTATGTTGTCTTCAAGCTTTTGGTACGCGATAGCCTTCGGTATTATCCCTACTACTGCTAGAACATTTTTACAAAAAAAAAGCAAGACGAAGACCTTTACAAACACATGGAAAACTCCTCACACTCAATCTCTGAGGTGTTTCCAGACACTTTGATAGTTTCCATTCTCCAAGAACCACAACAAAAGAGGCCATGCGTCTTCATACAGTAAAACTCAAGAGCTTTAGGAAGTCGTTAAAACAGCAAATGGGTGTTTGGGGCTCAGACAGAGAGCGAGAGAGAGAGAAAGGCCCAACTGCACTAGGTGAAGAAAGACAACAGAAAGGGAATTAAAACAAAAAAGTTGACCTACATCATGTGCCACCACTTTATATAATGAAAAAATGAAAAGTCAAGGTTTCCTAAGATGTTTATAGCAGATGTCCTACAATTTTTTTTTGCAATTAATGACATTAATCATTAAAAGATCTCCTATTATACTACTTTTCTGGTCTTCATTTCTTGTTAAGAACTGCTATAGAGCAACCTGACACGAATCACATCACAAAAAACCATGTAGATTTTCGGGACACTCTTCCTCTCATCTGAGCGAGCACAGCAGTCTGCTCCACACCTCGGCTTTGTGCGGAAAATTCTGAACCGATTTGAAAACGTGATTTCTTGACCGGCTGCCCTAGTGTTTAGTGCTCTGCACAGCCACCCCAGACGGTCAGCAGGGAATACGTCTAAATGCATGTACGTCATTATTTGATAAGCTAGTATGGTTAAACATGACTATAAATCATTATAACAACGTTTATAGGTCATAAAAGTCAAAAAGTATCATAGGTCCTCTTTAACCTTAAGGGAAAAACATGCAGTTGCTTTATTTGACGTTGCAAAAGCCATTCGAAATGAGAGGGTATTGTTTGGGACGCCATCTACAAACTATCTGACCACAAAATGACAGGATTGGCGACATTTAGGCGGGAAAAATTAAATCTGTAAGTTAACCACAAGAAGGAAGGTCGCTCAACTTCAGTAGTTGAGAGATTTTGGCAAAAAGAAAAAGAGAAAAGCATGCACTGCAAACTGTCAGCTAAGACGGGCAACAGCAAAAGCCTGTTGTATCATGTCTAACAATATGAGCCGTTAGAACAGGCAGACAGGAGGAAATGGCGGTCCCAAACCAGTGTTGTAATTGGAGCACCAAGCACCAGGCCAGTCAGTGACCAGCAGAAATGTTAGGATTATATTGGATCAGCATTGGTTTAAACAACTATTCACTTTCACTCAGGAGCAACAATAACATTTTGAACCCGAGTGAGGGAAAGATGTGACTTTAAGCGTGCTAACTTTAGCTAATATGAATACTTTGGCCGTACCATGCCCAGATATACCATAAGGGATTACCAATCTGTCTAGACTCTTTACATATTTGTACTAAATAAATAGTCATTCCAGTATCACTACAAAGAGTGTGGTGTTTGACTAAGTGAAAGTGAAGGTTCCCAGCAGTCAGTAGAGGAAGCTGCGTTAACCGTGGGACTAACTAATGACTTCCGTGTCATCCCTTTCATTATTTTGGCCTCTGCTGGCGGTCACAGGGTCATAGGCTACCAAAACAGTAGCATGCCTTCATCAGGAGAGTGCTACACATGGGAGGGGGCAGGGGTGGGGGGGGGGGGCTCACAGTGGGAGTTATCCCGCTCGACAATAGCAGTGACATTCCACTGGAAACACTGAGGCATTATGGCCGCCCTCTGTTTTGGTGGAAGTGGGGATCCTCCCGGGCAAACAAAGGGGATTTATTCCCATGGTATTCTGTGAATTTTTCAGTGTCACCTTTGGGAAATTATTCAGGAGGACAGCGAAAACACAGAATTACTCAGCTTTAAAAAAAAATAATAATAATCGCTCATAAAGTCATGTTGTGTTAGCAAGAAAAATTATTCCGAGCTTGTATGGAGAGGTCAAAAAACGAGAGCGCCAAATTCCCACACATTAATAACTAAATGTTTTAAAATTTTCAACATTTTGTTCCTTCATTTTCTTTCAAGGCGGAAACATTGTTTTTTCAAGTACTGGTCAATTTTGAGATTTTTGGCTATTTTGCTTCCATTACAAGTCTCCTTGTCTTGTATAAATAGTAAGGTAAAATGAACATTTAGGTGTTTATTTTACTAAACTGGCTGTGTGTGTCTGTATATAGTTGACCTATGCAACCATAAAGCAACCCTTTAGATAATTGCAGTTTTTTTCAATACTCTGAACTTAAAAATCTTAACTTATAAATCACTTAAATCAACTAAACTACATATACAGTATGTTTATTCAAACATTTCTCAAACCGGTAACTGTTATACAAAAAATAACAAAGTAAGTAACCAAAAGGCAAAGTATAATGAAAATATCTGTAAGTTAAACCTTTTACCCTATTCACCTTCAGTGTCTCACCTTGGCGACAGATTGACTGCATTTAAACAATCAGCTAATATGTAAGATCATTTATTTTGTGGATTGAAAACTTACATAAATCAAAATATATTTGCTTAAGTAACAACTCCCTGCAATAGAAAGGACACCCATCAAAAATGGCACGTGTAAACAAGACCAGAGGTTGATTAAGAGGCAGGCTATGAGGCTAACACTTTGCTTGGATCCTCCCGATTGTCTCTCTATAATGAATTCTACCATCACTCACTGTCTATAGTCAAAGCAGACAGAAGGCGCAGTCCACGGGCAAATATTGACTCCAGTGTTGACACAATGCTCTGCTATTATTTCAGCGACAGTGGAGGGGCAGGAACAATCAGCGTTTGGTGGCAGATGTCACTGAATATGCAAAAACATTTCAATGAGAAAGAGAGAGAGAGGAAGGGAGGGCTGGTTGTATCAACAAGGAACATCAGATAAACTATTGTGTCAAACACTATTTATTTAATCTGTAGTGGAGGAAACATTATACAGCCATGTCCTGTTATTGGTTTGATATGTCCCTCAAATACAAGCTGATTGGAAAACTGATCCTCATCACTCAGCAAGTCCAAAATATTAAAAATAAATAAACTAACTATGCAGGGTTTGTCATATTTTTTTTAGGACGGTTTAGGCTGAAACTAACCTGTGTTGGTGTTTGTCAATGCAACATCCATCCATTTTCTGTTGTTCTAATAGTATAAAAACGATATCTCATAATGCCGTTTGGTCGACTTGTGGAATTAACATCATTTAGTCACTGTTGATAAAAACCTGCCAGTGACATTATGAGCTGAAATAAATAATCAAGTAAAATATTGCATAAAAAAAATGAACTATTCACTATTAGCTACTTTAGCGGTGCAGTTGCTCATAGTTAAAAAAGGGGTTACCAAGCCTGCTAAGAAAGGCAAGGTCCGTGTACGAAGGCTTTGGTACCATTTTGGTAATATAATGTATATTTCTCTATTTAACAATTATAGTATTTATTTCATTTGGTCTTATTTGTTTTAAGGGTTCAAATGTGCCACGTTTTACAGTATCTTAGCTACCAAATAATATGTTTGCCCTGTGTTCCAACGGCTCACAGGTTAATCCCAGTTATTAACAGAGCAAACACCATCTCTAATTTGAATAAACAAAAGCAGATCAACTTTCAGCAGCCCAGCAAACCAGTTTGGTGATAGCAGACAGCAAAATGCTTTCCAGGAAATAAAAAGCTACTTCTCTCAATACAGAGTATGACTTCATTAAAGAACAACAAGATCTATATTATATTATGCACCAATAAACATAATACACAACCCAAGCCCAAAGCCACATCCTTGGTTATCACTTCACATTGCAGTTAAAGCCAAATATACACGATCAAAACTAAATGTACAACTCATTTAAAAAAGGTCAATCGTGGACAGAGAAGAACCAAATACTGTGATAATGAAATGTAACCTGCCCTTGTTTACTTTGCGTGTTTATATATTATTTATATAAATATTATTTTCTTCTCTACATGAGCCAAAGCATTTAATTTTACCCATGGTGTCTGCTTACTCCTTGTCTGTCTGTTTTGCTTTTGTAAAAAAAAAAAAAAAAAAAAAAAAAAAAAAAGACTAGACCATACAGAAAATATTCTTGTTTTCATTCATTTTGGCCCGATAACCATCTGACCAATAGGAAGCGACCTTGTGCTCCACACTTGTCAGGAGGAAAGGGGAGTGGGGGATATGGGATAGTCAGGGTCAGGGCACCTGTGGACGGCGTTACCATGGAGATCTGCCCCTCACTCTGTGGAAACTGAAACCTGAGAGTTTGCAGCAGCGCCATTGTGGAGCGGACTGCACCACAGAGTCGGCACGGTGATGAGGACTTAAAGTGACGCAACCAAAACACTATATACATCTTTCACTGTGCTATCAGAAGCATTAAAAAGCTTAACTATGTAACTTCGGATGTGTCGGAGAAGTTGACACTTTCTTATATATTCTCATAACTCATTTCCCCTCACAGGAAAATTTGATCACTGGAACACTGTTAGAAGTTGGAAAAGGTACCTAAAAAGTTACGGTTTCACTGTTGTCGTACAGCCGCAGCACGGCCCACAGTTTTGTTAAGAAACACATTATAGTCTTACTTTTGGTTACAGGTGCCTCAATCTCTTGATTTATGATAAGGATTATTCAATACTAAAGAATTGCATGTAGAGAAAATATGTTTTGTAAATTAACTGCAAGCTCTGCAAATGTTAAGAAATCCCCCTCCCCAAAACCTTTATGTTGATTACAGATCACACAAGTATTTTCGGTGGGATGTTGAGATACCCAGGTCCTCATATTAACACTGTGCCCATGTGGCGCGCTGACAGCAAGGCCTAATGTTAGACAGTAGCTTGACCCGACAGATAAGATCAATGGAGTCACAGGGGAGTCAATCTGTCCACTGTAAACAAAGGCCCAACTGACCACAGGAGGAAATCATTAACTGCTGCAGTTTAACAGTTTACTGAGAAACGCCCCGCCGTCTTCTTCAGGAAGATGTTTAAATACGCAGAATCAGAGGCATGCGGAGGCAGACAGGTTTAATAAGCAAGAAACTGTGCTTCTGGTTTGAGTGGTGTTGTCCTCACCTGCAGCATGTATTTCCTACATATGTGTCACATTGACCAGTGGAAATAAGATAGTTGTTTTAATTAAAAAGGGGTCATGTCTTTGTTTTGAATCAAAATAATCTGATATCAACTTCTTCAAACAGCTTTAAGTGTCAATTTAACCAACTGGAATATTTCCAAAATTTTAAGTGGCTGCTCTGTCATTATCATGATGCATTTCTCAGCAAACTGATATTGCCATCTTTCATAAGAAACAAAGTTGGATTGACGTCCATCTTCTAACTTCTAAACACGTAGACTTTCTTCCCGAAATGGCATTATTCAATTACTGTCAATCTGATACAACATGATCGCTGCATTACCCAGTGCACACCATGAGGCGGCTGGTAAATCACAACTACTGCACCTGTTTTCCTATCAAAAGCTAAAGAGCAGGATGTCAACACCAGCAAAGCAAAGCAAAGGTTCACTGCCAGTTGCAATCTGTTGCCACCACGTCATTTCGTGAAGCATGTTGATTCCTGTCTCTATCCCTCATCTGCTCATTTCTTGTCACTTATGTTCTGCCCTCTGGGAATAAAGGAATTTGATGTATTTTTCTAACTGATTTTTAGACTGCATTCCCAAAATATAACAAAGTCTGTTTTATCAGAATCATCACATCAGCCTCAAACTTTAAGTCAGTTGTTAGCATATGAACACGGACTACTTACGCGTTACTTTAAAGAAACAATGTGCATGTTTTGAAGTGCGACAAGCCAAGTAGGTTTGGATTGTTTGGACGGATGGATCGTGATTGCAGCCCCCAAAAAAATTAAAAAAAATATTCAAGTAACATCGCCTTGTCATCGTTTAAAAAAATGCCTTAAACTCATAATTTTTTTTTTGTTTTTAAACATAGCTGCAAATCTCTAGCTTTGTGGTCAGAGTGATTGGATCTTCAGTGGGAATGCGTAGAGCAGCAGCTGTAGACACAACAGACAGACAGACACCCCTCACCCCAAAATCCTGGACTACCAGACCCTAGCCAGACCCTGGGACCAGTTCACATCCCCACATATCAACTGTGCAGCCAGGCCTCATCAGCATTTCCTCCACAAATCGGATCAATACTAAACAGTAATATTTAATTTAAAAGTCTTAGTATGTGAAAATAGACAATGCCTGTGTTTTGTGGAAGCTAGCACTAGCAGTCATCTACTTTATGGAGACGAGAGTTCAATGATGCATTCAGTGTCGGCTTGGACTCGGAGCATGCGAAACTATAAATAAAATATAACAGAATAGTTTTCATTGGCAGGGCCCGGATATATGAATCCAAAGAGCCGTACAGAAAACAATGCAACAGTCGTACGAGCAACTGTATACTGCTTTACTTCCTCAAAACCATATTTTGCAGCACTCACGTTCCACAGGTTTTTAAAGAGTCCCAAAGTTATGTAGTGAAAGCATTCCCCTCAGCAGCAGCAGCTCCCAGTCCAACCAACAGACTGAACATCCCAGAGAGAAACGAGGGATTAACATGGAGACGTCACCCGGCGCTGTCTCACACCGCAGAGCACCGGCCAATCAAAACACAGGCACACACACACACACACAGGCTCAAACACTCTCTCTCACTCACACACACACACACACACAGAGTAACCTGACAATACCAGTGGCTGTAATACGAGCTGGTGGGCTGTGGCGTTGTCTCAGCCGTAAACAGTGGCATCTCTGGCAGAAGACAAATTCAACAGCTCCTCTCTGTGTGTGTGTGTGTGTGTGTGTGTGTGTGTGTCAGTGTGTGCGCGTGTGGGATAATGGCAGCATAGTGTGGTTATATCAGGGGTGTTGTCTAATCGCCTTTGGGTAGAAAACACTTATAGGGGCAGAAGATTTTCATATAAAAGTTCACCTTACCTCATTCAAAGTGATACTCCACCCAAAATATATCTTTTGAGAATGACACACCTTCAAGACTCAACTGTAGTTTGACTTACAGTGGATTGAAAAGGTTTCCAATAGTGAGAGCAGAAAGGCATTAAAACAAGGGCTGAGACTAACAATTATATTCATAAATTGTTAAGCTGCAGACTATTTGTGATGTATTATTTGGTATATAAGATATGACAAAATGACTTGCTTTGTGCGAGTAAAAATGTACTAACAATTTTTCAGCAATTTTGTCACCAATGTATCATCCATTTGTTCCGGCTCAACATAGAAGATAGAAAGATGTAAAAAGGAGTAGTTCAACATTTTGGGACAAACACTTTATTTTATGCAAGTAGCTGGAGTCAGGATGTGTGCGTCAGATTAGCATAAAGCAGCTGATCCTTTTGGTAAACGAGGCCAGCATGCCACGTGTATGCAGCTGGTTATCTCTCCTCTTGATGCAGGTTGAGTTTTGGCTAAATTGAATCAAACTGCCCCGACTGCCTACTTGTGGAATGCCACCACTTGACACAGGCGCAGTCTGTGCATGCCTGCATAGCTGAGGGATTATCACAGTGTCAATTCTGCCCTAAAACCCCGCTGCACCTGCCTTGTCCTGCTTAACGTACAAGACACAGGCGGGACTTTTCACTCCTACTTTCATTCACAAGTGCTTCTGGAGGGATCACCATATGGACTCCTGCTTCTACAAACTTGACACTAACTTCTGACATAGTGGAGAGCAAGTTCTGCAAAAAATTGTAAACACCTGATAAACTTTGATACATGTTCAACATTTCCTATCAGACACTAACTTCACTGTGTGTTAATACAGATAGAGGAAGCCTTGAGTATTGTAGTGGTTTTGTGGTTGGAATAAATGGAGAGCTGCTGCTGGGTGTAATCCCTGCCCAGTGTGTGACAGATTATGGGATGATGCTCTCACCACTTGATGCAGCTGGGCCATGATTCTCACTTGGTGCATCATGCAGTTTTGTGTTTAATGATCATTATGTCCAAGCCACATGGTATACCACAAGAATTTACTTAAACATTCCAAAAACTAATACAAATCTGATAAATGAAACAGGCATATGTTGCATTTGGTGCCTGTTTTAACTAGTTGAAAATGAATGATCTACACTTGCCGTAGTCATCATGAAAGAATATTAACATTACATGTTTTTGTCTCAACTCTTTCCTGATCTTCAAAAATGTTGCTTTTGCTTTAAGACTGCTTTCCTTTCTCTATGCCCCTTGCAAATAGTCGAAGTTAGAAACCACCACTCTACTCCTGCACTTAAACCACCATACAGTTACAGTATATATCAGTCAATAAATCAACAGAGGTTTGTGCGATAGCTTGGCTACCAAAAGTAAAAACCATCGGCATTTTCCTTGAGGCTTGGGTAAGGCAGTGGAAGATAATTGTGTGTTTTTTGGGTTCCGTCTCTCACCACGTTCGTTTGTCTGCCACATTGTGGTCTAATATAAATAATAATTTGGAGCAAGTCTCGTCTAGCAGAAGACAGCCTTTTCTTCAGGGCATCCGCTCAGTCAGTGTGTGAAATTACTTTTAATTCCACAGGATCAACCCATTAGCTATGGCAGAGACGATGAAAGATTAAAAATAAACAAAGCCTACTGCAAACAAAAGGTGACACTGAAATCATTAATAAAATTGATTTTTTTGTACAGCGCCCAAAAAACAGTTTGAGAGCAATTATATTCAGTGTTAACACGTTTGATAAACCACATGTCGGAGAGCGTTTTGTTGAGCTAACATCTATCTACCAATATCATTCAAACACCTTGGTAGCAAGGATTGGGGAGATGATCTCCACATTGATCTTAAAGAGCACATGATGATGATGACTGAGCGGAGGCAAGATTGAAAGAAAGGGATTAACATACCAGGAAACAAAACATCTTTGTCAAACACACTTCAAGGTTTAGCCCCGGGTTAATCCCTGCTACACCGAGAAAAAGAAAAAAAAATACCTTCACTCATTTCACCTTCGCCCAACACAACTCTAACTCCCGACACAAATCTCACACAAGTTGCAGCACGCAGGACAAGAACCGTCGTAACAATTCAACATGATGGTAAACTAAAAACGACATCGTACTTATCCGGGGAAGATGTCATTGAGATATTTCAACGTGACAGGGTCAAGAGTTTTGCACACGTGTCCCGTTGTCTTTCTGTTACGCCTCAGTGGCGGTCACTGAAGCACCAGCTGACGTGAAGGTTCGCAAAGAATTTCAATTAACTCCGTTCAAAACCTCAACAGATGCAACTGACGGGAACTTCAGCTCGACTAGCCTTAAGGGCAAAAAGAGGTTATCAAGTCTGCCATCAGCTAGACAACTGCTTCCTCTCATTATTAAGCTATTTTCCTCACTCAATTGGAGCTAATTCCATGTCTCTAAGGATCATTTTGATTCAAAACAATCTTAAATAGTCATTTAACCGTATACAAATTAAGGGAAATGTGAACAACAAATCACATCCCTGAAATAAAATGAATTAAGATCAAGATGAAAACTTCACTTGCTATCGGTCATCAAAGCAATGACAGTTTCTATGTTAACTATAATAAATATTCACCTTGTCACACTGCCACAAGTCAAAAGAATCTACATGACTCCCTGCAAGTTAATTAATTGAATATATATTTATAGTCAATGGGCATTAAAAAGCTAAAACTGCGGCCCACTCCAAACTCTCCCAGGCCACTTTGGACTCTGGTTAAGCCTCTAAATCCAGCAGGCTGCAGGTTTAAGAAGATTTTCGAGCCGTTCTGCCAGAGCTTTGATCACTCCGATAATGACTTCCTAGCAAATTTGCAAACAATGTTGGTCCGACCTGGCAGCTGCCCCCCCCCCCCCCCCCCCCCCCCGAGGCTGCTGGAACTCTTTCAGGAGGTTTTTCCAGGAAGCTTGACTTCTCTGTTTGTTATTATTACATTGTAGAAATCCACCATTTAACAACTGCTGGGCGTGACTTTGTTATTTTAGATGTTACACTAAGTCTAGAAACTAATTGTATGATATATCTAAGCTAATACCAAACTAAAACAGATAGCTTTCATCAAATATGTCCCTATGTTAAGTTGCATGCAAGGTTTTTTTTTGCAAGGGGAGCTCAATTGTTACGTTACAGTGGCTTTACTTTTCAATTTCCAAGTAGGTTTTTGATCTTGTAATAACAGGGCAGCCCCCCCGAGACTCATGAAGGTCTTCATCCCACACTTAGAGGCCTGAACAGCTGTAACAACTCCCTTCACCTCCACAGTCAAACACTGAGAGACCAGTAAGAGTGGTTTCTTCAGGCTAAAGCTATCAGAGAGATAAAAATATATGAAAAAATGATAAGCGGGTACAGAAAATGTAATCTTTCTCAAGCCAAAAAGGCAGCTATCTAAACACAGAGCTAAAACTTGCAAGAGAAGCAGAAAGGAGATGGCAATGGCACAGTCGCACAGATGTTCGACCAAAAAGGCTCGACTAAAATTACAACTCTTGAGTCTGCAATCCCCCCCGCTGCATACAATTACAGAGAAAACACCACGGCGACACAGCAATTCCACAAAAAACTCTACCACCACAAGAAAAGCAAAGGGCCAGATTTCAACTTGCAAAAGGAGGCTGGGAAGCGGAAGTCTTTTCCCTCTTAACAAACGGGGACTCATAATCACAGGGAGGTGGAAGGTTTTTAGGGTGACACATCTGACCCAGCTTTGATCATGTGGACAGAAGGGGTCGTCTCACTGAGGTGTTAATTGAGAGACCTCTGCCATATGTCCACAGAGGCCCGATGATGACGTGGACTCAAGAGGGGCCGACCGCTAAGCCTCATGTACCAGGCTGTACTCCCACCAGATCTGCCTTACGAAGCCAGTGACAGGCTGTGGAAAGCTCCGCATGCTGCCACGAGAGAGAGAACATGCACAATGTACAGATTTAACACTAAGCTCAATACAGTACAAGTCTGAGCTCGGAGAAGTAAACAAGAGGCACGTGACTGAGCTGAAATCAATGGCATGCATTGAATGCAAATACAATGGTCGTCAGTTTACGTAAACAGTGCATTAAGTGGAAGATGTTTTATACTTTCATTAGTGGCACAAATAAAAAAAAATCAGTCTTGTAGATTTTTATTCCTTGTGAGAAAATGTCTCCCGTATGACTCTGTAGATGTATTGTTTTCATGTCATAGAATCTGCAGACAGATGGAAAGACAGACAACACTGTGGAGACATACTGTCCCGTATACTGTGTACCATGAGATGGCATCACAAAACAAGACTGAGCTGCTGGTTGCAGTGTCCAAAACAAACTTTTTCGCTCTACTGCCAAGGGCAGACAAACTGAAACTGAAAGCTATGAAAATGTCATTTAAGATGGCAAATATTAAATGCTAGTTTATTAGGTACACTAAAGGTAAAGTAATGCAGTCAGTTAATACAACACCCTGCATAAAAACTTGCATTTTATGTTTAATTCTTGTTAAAAAGTAGTGTAAATCAGTTAAACAAGAAAAAGCTGTCAAAATGTCTTCAAACAGCATCTGATTAATGAAGTTGAACACTAGACTAGGGGGATTAATCATAAAAGAAATCATTTAATAGAGAATATGATATTTCCCCTTATGAGACGGTTCAAAAGATCCCCATGTTCAGTGAAGGCACCCCCAGGTTGGCTCTCTCTCTTTCATGTCTGAAGGAATGCATTGTTTGGTCTCCTGGATGAAAGCATTCGTTTGTAATCACTATTCTCTGCATTATACCCAAGTGAAGAAAAATGGACTCCAGGGCGTCTGCCAGAAAGGTGCCACACACTGGAAGCCAAAGAATTTCAATAAAGTGCCGTCACAGAGCTCATATTCTCCCTCTTGACATATCAATTCAGCGCTTTATCTCTGGAAAGAAAAGAACAAGTGGAAATGCCTCTGAGCCTCCCAAAGCAGGAGACTCAAGATCCCCAGCTCTTTACCAGCAGCACAATAGGGGACCACCATCCAGGTCTATAAATGCTTTAGGGCCCCCCTTCACCCACCCCACACCACCCACCTAAACTTTTTTTTTGCAGTTGCTTCAATTTGCCTTTACTCCTGAATCCTGACAGTGACGAAATAGGTAGTGGCATGGCAAATTCTTGAAAAGGAGAAGAATTGACTAGCCATATTTAGGCTAGTTTGGAGGCTGGAAAACAGCCATTTTAAAGTGGATGACAGACAGTACCTTTCTGTGGCCCAAGATGGTTTTATTGTCATTTTGTAAAGCACTGTGCTGTATGTGGCTTATTCTCCTAAGGTCTTATGAGGTGCTGGTGTTTGGTGACTGCAGATCTGTGGTGAAACCTGATTCAAGCGGTGTAATTAAATGCATGGCACAGATGAGTCAGTATGGATGGGTCATATATAGCCTAATGGTGAGGTAGGCCTATCACTGAAATCACATGGGAACGGGTCAGTGACTGTAAAATACTGTTTTGACAATAAAGATCCACCACTATAAGTTTCACAAGTTAAACCTTGGTAAATAAAAAAAAAATTCAAACGCCTCTTCCTATTATTTAGACGCAACCACATTTCTCCTGCACGAGGGACCTCAAAGTTCAACCCCGGCACACACTTCAAGCATGGTGGAGAGACATTTGCAACACACCTGTCCTGTCGCGCGCTAACAAGCTTGATCGGAGGGAGTTCAAAAAAACAGCATGAGTTCACCACGAAAAGCAGGCACAACAAACACCCTACGTACGTCTAGCTTTAAACCTTAATCCTTCTTAGCCAGCAGCGCTTCATGGGATTGTCTGGTCTGCTCGCTGCAGGACCACCTGACCCCCAAAGCATGCACCAACCGGACAACACGTTGGAATGGAACCAAACCTGCTCGTGCACTCTTATGTAGGTCTATATGCACAAAAATACCCTGAAAACACATCATTGCCTTAGTGAGGATGATAGTAACACATCCTTTGCAGTTATCAGAAGCTTAAATCGAGAGCAAATGTAAAGCGTTCAACTTACCCGAAGCAGTGCTCTTTTTTTTCGGGACTTGAATGCAACTCCTCTGCTCTGGAAACTCGACTAATTGTCCTGGAGTGATTCTCGACAAGGTAACTGGTCCAGATAGGGTTGTAACTTAACTCAGTGAGGTTATATTTTAGCCCCAGCGTAACACGCGACCCTTCCTCCTGTCCCAGTCCCGTATGAGCCACCAGCAGCAGCAACCTCTTTGTACTTCTCCGCCTCTGAAGCTGAAGCGAGTTGGTGAGTGACGCGCATGCGCAGTCAGTGCCCAGACAAGCTCCGTCCGCTCTACTAATGAAGGTCGGTCGGGGCTACAGGTAACAGGTGTAACTTACCTGTGGAGAGTTTTGCCCTACTTTTACCTCGGTAGCGATGGACAAATAACCAGAATATATTTACCTGGTGAAAAGTTTGAGCATTTTAACTCCTGGGAGCTTATAGCCCAGCCTTGAAAACGAGTAGGCCTAAACTGGCCGTTAGTTAGCGTTAATTTACAGACTGCTGGTTCATGTTACGCCTAGGTCGTCGAAAGGAAAGACTCACGTATTGCATTAAGTGATACAATTAATTATAACAATAACTTGAAATGAAGCCTGTTCTTCTTCTTCTTCTTGTATAATGTTTTTTGGCGGTTGGCAAACAACTTTTAGATGCATTACCGCCATTTACTGGTAAGGAGTGTGGTATAATTGACAACCTCGCTTCAAAAAAATAAAAAATAAAAAATAAAATAAAATAAAAAATAATAATACTACTTCAAATAAAAATGAAGCCTGTTGGCCAGTATCTCCTTTTTTATATTTTAAGTGACGGTTAACATACATGCCTTACCTGGCAAGATGTTATCTTCCGCAAAACAATATAGTCCCTGAACCGCTACATAACATGGATTTGGGCGCATTAATACCAATGTAGCAGCCTTTGTAATGAGGCAGGGTCCTACACTACTTTTTCACTGGGCCAAATAAGTCATGTTTTAATCTATGGTTTGAATGCACGTGTCCCTAACCCAAAGTAATTGATTTGTTTTTCTACAGTTTTGTTTCAATTTTATTTTATTTGTTTTAAAAAAATCTTTGGTTGGCTACAACAAAAAGTTACATGATCATGAAGCTGTAGCCTACAGTGATTATTCATTATTTCTAGGCTTCTATTAAAACACACCTTGGGCCAGTTTCACAGACATGGATTAAGCCTAGTCCTGGACTAAATGGAATTTTGAATGGGGATTGTCCATTGAAAGTACAATTTAGTCCAGAACTAGGCTTAATCCATGTCTGCGAAACCGGCCCCTTGTGTTTGGGACAGCGAGTAAACTAAACGTCAATGTCCCAAATGAGGTTGACTGGCCAAGTTCGCCATCTTGTGGCGTTTTGGGTGAACTGCATTACATCAAGTCTTTGCAGAGTGCGAATTGATGGATGGATGGATGGATGGATGGATGGATGGATGGATGGATGGATGGATGGATGGATGGATGGATGGATAGATAGATAGATAGATAGATAGATAGATAGATAGATAGATAGATAGATAGATAGATAGATAGATAGATAGATAGATAGATAGATAGATAGATAGATAGATAGATAGATAGATAGATAGATAGATAGATAGATAGATAGATAGATAGATAGATAGATAGGAAACACATATTTCATCTGGTAGCCTACAATAACAAAGAAAAAGATCATAAATCTCAGAAAGGAATTTATCCAAGAGCTAGAACAATGTGGATGCACACTATCAGAAGTGTTTTTATTTGTTTTTTGCTGTTCACACAAACCTTCTGAACAATGCACCGATGGACCTATAAAGAAATGCACGGCCTGTCTTGTGCAGCTATAATTGGAATTCTGGCATGCACATGGTCTATTATTTCAGTGTCCCTGACCCTGTCACACCCATGGACATATAAAGAAAGGCCACATCCCCCTCTGTCGGTAACCTTATCCCATCATCAGTGTTCAGTTTACAAAGCGGGCAGTGTCTCCAGCGCGGGGCCACACCTCTCGTGCAGCTTTCGATTGGTCCTCGCGTCATCACTCCCCTCCGATGAGTTCCGCGTTGCAAAGACATTTAAGTTGCAGCGTTTCCTCCACAGTTTAACTCTTTGGATAGAATCTTCGGCCATGTCTGACCAAGCAGCCTTCGATACCAACGTGGTGACCGTGACCCGCTTCGTCATGGAGCAGGGCCGGCTGGCCAAAGGCACCGGGGAGCTCACCACTCTGCTCAACTCGCTGTGCACAGCGGTGAAGGCAATCTCCTGCGCTGTACGCAAAGCTGGGATCGCACACCTGTAAGTAAACAAACAACCAGCTATGAATACACGATTTTATTTCATTAAGATCAATTAAATAGTTGCATGCACGGAGTTGGTCCCTTTTTAAAGTGCTTTAAAATGCCACATATTGAAGTTTCAGTCCTGTACGTGCATGATGCATCCACGTTGGCACAACGGAGCCTTTCTTTATATGTCCATGATCGGAGCAGGAGATTCAGGTTTTATCATCATCTATCAGGAAGCTACCTGATACCACCACGCCCACTTTTTTATATTTTAGCCTACAGGATTTTTAATTTCAACAAACATATTTCAGTGTCATGTTAAGCCTTATTACACGTAAGAAGAGCACGTGCATTAGATATGCATTAATTTCTGTCCTCTGGCATTCTATTTAGTAATATTGTCTTATTATTGTTGCCCTTTACTCTTCACAGTTTTAATATTTTGCATTTTTTCATATTATATCACAGTAGGCCATATCGCTATGTGCTGACTTGGTCCACTGGAACTCTCTCATCTTTGCACATAAACTGCATTGCTTAATTACAAATCATTAGGAATACATTAAGTTAGCTTTTTACTCTTTTGTTAATGAGTGAGTATTTTTTCAAGTGACCAACACAAGTAGAAATCACTTGCATATATGAGCTAAACTTTTTCTGACCGATGACCCTGATTCTGAATGACTTTAGTGGTTGCCACAGTCCTTTGCTCAATCTCCATCTCCGCAGTCCAGGAAATGCAAAGTCATGCATCAGCTGCAATTTTTTTTTTAAACTCCCATCTAAACTGGAGACTTAGTTATCATGATTTTATTCCAATCAAACGTATCTTAAAACTAATATATAACCCTTTTTCAGTTTAGACCAAACTGGTTTAGTTTGTGTAGAGAAATGTACATTTTACCAGAGAAATTCCTGTCTTGCCACTTTGCCCCTTCACTTTTCTTTACCATTTTGTTTTTTTTTCTCAGCTATGGCATCGCTGGCAGCATCAACGTGACGGGCGACCAGGTGAAGAAGCTTGACATCCTGTCCAATGATCTAGTCATCAACATGATCAAGTCTTCCTTCACCTCCTGTGTGCTGGTCTCTGAGGAGAACGAGAAGGCCATCATCGTAGACCCAGACCAGAGGGTGAGTGTGACCGCAGATTAGGAATTGAATTTTCTTTAAAAAAAAATATAAGTAAATTACATAAACAAACACAAAAGATACCAACAGCACCTCAAATCCCCCCACTACAAACACATTTGTCCTGGAATTTAAAAACGGATTACAATTTTTTAACACAAAAGCAGGAATCTTTGCTCTTCCTGAAACTTAAATTCTAGGTTTTCTTTATGACCCTTCTGAGTTTTGGGGGAAATACAACCTCCTCTCTATAACAGGATCATCCAGTTTGTCTCTGGGTTCATGTAAATGTGTGTTATAGTTTTTATTCCGATCTTTTCCTCATATAACTGGTTCAGCAGCCCTGGGTTCAGTTCCTGTTCAGATCATTGTTAAAGGAAATCTTTTTTTAGACACTGACTTCTTCCTCACTAGTCATCACACTCTTATTAAATATTGAACCAAAACTATTTGACCTTGAGGACACGGACAATGCATTTCTGGTGACTTCAATTGATCACTTCTGTTTGTTTTACAAGAAATTGCAAAGGTCTATTTTAACCGAACAGACTCTTCCTCCTCTTTCAGGGCAAATACATCGTGTGCTTTGACCCTTTGGACGGCTCCTCCAACATCGACTGTCTCGTCTCCATTGGAACAATCTTCGGCATCTACAGAAAGGTACAAACACAGGTTCAAATGTGTGTTAACTTTTATATTTACACCAGTTTTGAAGGGCCAAGACTGATTTACTTATTAAACAATGAATTGAATTGTTGCTAATATTCACGATCTTTGAAATGTACCCCCCATACTGTTATTACGTAGTTTGAAGTCCTATGAAACAAGGACTGCTCCACTCAAACCAAGACTATTATTATTATTATTATTATTATTATTATTATTATTATTATTATTATTATTATTATTATTATTATTATTATTAGTATTATTATTATAGCCTGTAACCCTTGAAGGAAAAACTGTTCAATGGCAATTCAAATGACGGTAATGCCATTTTACTAAAAGGGTTCACTAAAGAAATACTTGTTAGGAAAAAAAACAGTCGGTTTAACAGTGAGTTTTATCCTATAGCTGCAGATGGGAACAAGCTTATAACGTCCTCCATTGGTATAGATATAGCCTACACACTGCTGAACACATAAATGAATGATGTCATTATGTCACATGGTTTTTCCCTCAGACCACAGATGACGAGCCGTCAGAGAAAGACGCGCTGCAGCCCGGCAGGAACCTGGTCGCCGCGGGATACGCCCTGTACGGCAGCGCCACCATGATGGTGCTATCCACCGGACAGGGAGTCAACTGCTTCATGCTAGACCCAGTTAGTGCTCTATCTATCTATCTATCTATCTATCTATCTATCTATCTATCTATCTATCTATCTATCTATCTATCTATCTATCTATCTATCTATCTATCTATCTATCTATCTATCTATCTATCTATCTATCTATCTATCTATCTATCTATCTATCTATCTATCTATCTATCTAACTAATATTTTCTGTGTTTTGTTGTCTAGGCTATTGGTGAATTTATCCTGGTGGATCGTGACGTGAAGATGAACCAGCGAGGGAAGATCTACAGCGTGAATGAAGGCTACGCGATGCACTTTGAGCCCGCCGTCACTGAGTACCTGCAGAAGAAGAAGTTCCCTGAGGTAACACTTCAGTTTAGTTTATTTAAATTTATTGGATCACATATACAACATCCCATACATAACATGAATTGCAAGCAGGGTCACGTTTTGAAATATACAGTTTCCTTTTCTACTATAGTAAATACTGTAATTTATTAACAATAAAAGTCAAAGTCAAATTTATTTCTATAGCACATTTAAAAACTGTTAAAATCAGTTGTATTTTGTATTGTTGTACAAAATACAATAGAAAACAACATATAAGATACATGAAAAACATATAGTGACAGTGGACATCATTGAACACGCATTGAAATGTTAATTTGCCAGAGTTTGCCAAGATGATTGACACACTTTTATCCTGCAGTCTTAGATTAGATGTGTTTTTTTTTATTTTGTATTTTCATATATAGAGTTTGCCCAATGCAGGTTAATCTAGATTATTAAAGCAAAAATTTTAAATGTCCCGTAGGATGGCAGTGAACCCTACGCGGCCCGTTACATCGGCTCCATGGTGGCAGACGTGCACCGGACGCTGATGTACGGAGGAATCTTTTTATACCCGGGAAACAAGAAGAGCCCTAAGGGAAAGGTGAGGTCCCACTCTGATGCTTTCTGCTGCTCCTTTGCATAAGACCACACACAACACATACTCTATTAAAATGCTCCATCTGAAAACAAAGGGAGTGGTGTAACAGTTGTAGAAGTATAACAGGTGTTTTTATGGGTGAGTAAAATAAACCTTGAACATTGGACTATTTTCAGATTTGGTATGTTAGCAAGAATCTACAGCAGCAGGACAGTAGGCCTTACATAGTGTACGACTTAAATAAACTATACTTCATCATAAAGAATGAAGACGTCAGCCAGTGTCAACAGTGTGGCTCACTGATGTGTTTTTTAAATAGGACAACAACAAAGGTCTACAGCACAGAGGAATACATCTCTATCAGGCTTTGTTTGCACCTGACAATACTTTCATAGTAGTAGTAGTTTTAAAAATCAACCATATAAGTTGCTATAAGTAGCTCTGAACACTAGTTTTTAGGTTTATTTTTCAACAACCAGTAATATCTGTTTCTTCAGTTTTACTTGAAACTTTTTTAGGTGAGATTGTCTTTCAAACTAGTTTGTTGAGTGTCACTTGTACCTTGAAACACACTGAAGAAAATGTCACAATGTGCTTTCTTCACTCTCTCCACATCCTTCCACTGTTTGCAAGACTGAGCCCAACATGATGTTGTCACATTTTATTTTCAAAGGTAGAATGCAGCTGACTTAACATATGTAGAATAGACAGAGAGCATGGTGAGTTTTTCATTCAAAATGCAGGGAAATTAAGATTAAAACTCTCAATAGTAACGGTGTTGCGTAAAAGCAAAAATCAACGTGATATTTAAGATATTTTATCCTAGCACACAGATTACATCAACATAAGATGTACAGATTTTAAAAAGTTGCAAAATTTACGATTTTAAATACAGTGAAACTTGACAATGAAATGTTTCAATAAAATGATCGAAGCAACAAAAAAAATACTTTAAAGAAAACATTAGAGGAGAAGTCTTTCTTGGAGAAATGTATATAATCTTTACGTAAAGTTGTTGAATATTTATTGTGGGATTGTTTCACAGTTTTGATCCATGATTGTAGACTCTTTTTCATTTGTCTTTGAAGATATTACGTTCACAATTCTCCAAGTCTGTTGTTTTAAACACTAGTCAGCTGCTCATATGATTCTAGAAACAGGTTTTTCCTGCTGTAATGATTCCTCCTGTTGGTACTGGCTGTTTAATGATCTCTGCCTGGTGTGAAGGAGGGCCAAATCCACCGTTCTCATTCTGAGTCTATTAGCAGTCAGTTTCTTTCAAAAATACTGTCTTTTTTAGCCTGTAAAATTCTTTGTTTATCTGTAACTGGTATTATGTACTAAGTTGTAGTTGAGGAATTAAAATTGTGTAGTTTGCATGCATTGTGCGACAATTGGGACACACTATTTCGTCATAACATCACGTCTCAAACTTGACCCTCTTTGCTGGGTTTTCTCTCTCTCGAGGCTCATGCGATGTGTTGTAACTTCCGCTGTGCAGAGGATTCCATAAGACCAAAAAGCATGCTGGATTGCACACTCAAAAATTGCAACCGGATGAAATAGGACATCCGGGTATTTTTCAACATACTGCATTTGACATCATGTATTGGGACATCCTAAATCTTTATCTGTCATACCATTGCAGGGAATTATGGGTACTGAAATGCACCCAGAACAACGAGATAGATAGACAGATAGATAGATAGATAGATAGATAGACAGACGGGTCAAAGTTCAAGGATGAAGTAGTACATTCGGATATTTTTTTGGGCATACTGCATTTGACATCCTAAATCTTTTTCTGCCATACTAAATAACATCAAAGTATGGGTATCGGAATGCATTGTTAGTGTGTTAGTCCTTTTTTAACATCAGTATAATACACCAACCTAACCCCTCCCCCTTTCTTTCTTTCTTTCTTTCTTTCTTTCTTTCTTTCTTTCTTTCTTTCTTTCTTTCTTTCTTTCTTTCTTTCTTTCTTTCTTTCTTTCTTTCTTTCTTTCTTTCTTTCTTTCTTTCTTTCTTTCTTTCTTTCTTTCTTGTTCTACAGCTGCGTCTGCTGTATGAAGGCAACCCCATGGCCTTCATCATGGAGCAGGCTGGGGGCATGGCCTCCACCGGCCTGGAGAACCTGCTGGACATCCAGCCAGAGAGCATCCACCAGAGAGCCCCTGTAGCTATGGGCTCCACTGAAGACGTGAAGGAGTATATAGCCCTCTGCAAGAAACACGCCAAGAAGTGAGACAGACAGCTCCAACTCACAACCCTCACAACCAATCGCTATCTGGTGAAATAACCTTGTATCTCAGAATTGAACACCACTAGAGGAATGAGGAAGTAGTCCCTCAGTTTGAGCTTTGTGTCAATGTGTTTCCAATGAGGCCTAGAATGAAATGTGGGTCTAAAGATGGAGTTACAAGGTTTTTTCAGATCAGACCAGAAAATGCTCATGTTCTATTTGTAGAAAGAAAATGAAAAACAACAAGGTGTTTTTAAATGAAAACACTGCAGCTCATAAGCTCAATAACGCAAGGAAATTCACACATTCCACACACAAAAAGAACCAAACATGTGCCAAAAAAAACAGATGTTTGCACTAAAATAAACCAAATATGAAGACTTTTCCTGCTCTCTTTACCTCCACCTGTGCCTTAAGAAGAATGATTGTTCATTTTAGACCACTGTAAGGGACCACATACACCTCTATACAATCAAACCTGAGGTTTTTTTTATAATGTAACAACTATGAAATGTTGAAGTCTCTCAATAAATCCAAATTAATATATGAAGACGAAATATGTATTTTCACGTGTCACTCTTTTTACACTCACCTTTGAACTAATACTTAGTTTGTGTATTATTTGAAATGTTGTATTTGTTATGCAGTAATAAAAGTTGTCACAGGTGCATGCAGCCTTCTGCACAGGTGCACCAGAAGAAAGAAAGATACTACATTGCTTAAAATAAACTAATCGCATTTTAGACATTGAAGAGATGGGAGACATACTGTTCACTAAAGTTAACCTTTAAGCTAAAGGTCAGGTGGAGCTCCCAGAACCCTAATGACATTTAAAGCTCACTTGAGAACTGAGTATACTTCTACTCACATCTCTCTCTCTCTTAGTCTAATGTGTGTGTGTGTGTTATATATCTACACAGTCTCAGAAACATAGAATACAGAATCAAAATGTCAGGGATATTCTATATTCCGACATGCTGTAATAGAAAACTAAACTCGCAGAGAATTTAAGAATTGAATTACATTTATAATAAGACAAAACAACAGAGTACAGAGTGTAAAGCTTCAGACCTACACGGTCAGCCCCCGATGGGACTGACCATATCTTTTGGTCAAACAGAGTTTTTAAGGCCCCCTTCAACAACGGGGGTGTCAACTAACAGATGGTTAATAGAGTAAACAGGTCTCAGGGGTTTATTCTGGTCAGCCACAATAAACCTTAAAATAGTTTAAGCAACTGTTTTGTCAGCACATTCTTAGAGGAAATGCACATGTGTTAAACTGATGTGATATACATATGAAAAACAGATCAATTAGATAGTTACAAATAAATCTGCCCTCGCACAAAACTACTTTTAAACTAAATTGTGAGTTATTTTTAGTAGGTGCAATACATGCATGAATAGTTCATTTAAAGGATAAATGTTTAGTTCTTTATGAATATTTTCTGCAGACTTTCTTGACCAAAGTACGTTTTTTTATTTTATTAACGTGTCATTGTTAACCACAAGTCTTGGATATAAACAAAGTTGTTTAAGTATGTTTGCAGCATGAGATTGTTCTTGACACTCATGTGCAAACAGAACAACACATATGGTTAAAACTCTAGTTTACCACATAGCTTTTCATGTTGCCAAAGTTTTGTGTCGAACATGTTGCAAGCTTTTTTGAACAAAATGAATAACGGTGCACCATGCTTGTCTTGTGTGCAGGAGGAGTGAACAGGGGCTGTCTCTGTAGAGATATGACACCTGACACCCCCAGCTCTCTCTCTCTCTCACACACACACACACACACACACACGCACACACACACACACACACACACACACACACACACACACACACACACACACACACACACACACACACACACACACACTTTCTCTCTCTCTCTCTTCCACCCGGCTGCACTCACAAATAGATCCCTGGCAGTAATTCCTCTGCGTATGAAAAGGTCTTAGCTGGTAATGAGGTCGCCCACTCACTGTCCCTCCTCTACTGCTACACACACACACACTCACACACACACTCACACAGCCACGGAGCAGAACCTCATACACAGTGTGTGAGCAGCAGCCAGCATGTCGGACCAGTCTGCGTTTGACACGGACGTATGGACCCTGACGCGGTTCGTGATAGAGACGGGTCGGCAGGCCAAGGGGGCGACGGGTGAACTGACCCAGCTCATCAACGCCATCCTCACCTCCATCAAGTCCATCTCCTGCGCTGTGAGGAAGGCCGGCCTCGCCCACCTGTGAGTACTGACGCACTGGGAAAGGCTCACTGCAGGGAACCTCTACATTACTGACTGGTGGCAAGGGGTTAGATATTAAGGCGAGATGAATAAGGTGAATAGGGCAAGGTTTTTTTTACTTATAGATATCATCATGAAACTTTGCCAGTTGATAAGTTGCATTGAAATATATTTTTTGTATTACACGTTCAATTTACACTTCTTCAGAATAGTGTTAAGAATGATTATAGAAAGTTTAGTTGATGGAAGTGCTTTAGAAGTTACATTTTTTAGTTCAGAGAAAAAACTAATGGCTGTTAAAGATGGTTGTATAGGAGAAATATACAGACGCAAACAAACCAGGTATAGTCAAATAAACACCTTAATGTATATTATGGGCATTTTATTTATACTAGTATGATGTGTTTGCCTGCAGTGTCTCACCTTAAACAAAGACCAATGTTCACATTTGATCTTGTATGATATCTAACTATACCTAGTAAGACTTGTGCTGCTTGCAAACCTCCACAGAGAGGGCAAAGGTCAAGGGCAGCTGCCCGACCAGGCGTCATGGAGCTGGGAGGGACTGAGTGGTTGTTTGACATTTAGCGTGGCTCTCGATCGCAGTGGATTTAAGGGCCAAGAGCTGAGACGGTGTTCAGTCATGGGCAGAAGGAGTGTGCGTGTGTGTGTGTGTGTGTGTGTGTGTGTGTGTGTGTGTGTGTGTGTGTGTGTGTGTGTGTGTGTGTGTGTGTGTGTGTGTGTGTGTGCGTGTGTGTGTGTGTGTGTGTGTGTGAGACGTGACAGAGTCGCTGGTGCTGATATGATTTATTATTGTGTGTGGCACAGAAGTCATGCTGCTGTAAAGTACAAGCAAGACAGTGTGCTTTGTATAGTTTAGTGGCATTTCAACACTGAATTATTCTGGAGGTGAAACATTTAGGGGTTTTCCTATGGAACAGTAGCCTGGAAATCCAGAGCAAATTTAATTTGCCAGCGCCTAGTGGCAGGTCTGGAAATGCCAGGCTAATGGAACAGCTCAGTGATATTCAAAAGGTAACAGCTATATATCCAATACAGGGATATCTTCAGAAAGGTCCACACCTTGTCTGCATACAAATCTTGACCTCAAAGCATGAACCTGTCTCTAATCTGAATTTATTGTAAACATTACAGTCGTGGCTGTTACTCTTTTGAGAGGGAAACAGAAAGTCCTTAAGGCCACGCACCACCCTTTTAGTACTTTGAACTTAGCTTTGGTATCAATCAATATTTTCCTAATTCTTAGCTGATATTCATACAGTAATATTAGAATGCTGAATAGAGGATTTGATGTAAACTAATGTACTGGAATTTGTTCCACACAAAGGAGAATAAGTGAAACTGTGCCAACTCACAGAGAATGAGCCATTACTCAGTGAATTTTAGGCACATTGAAGTTACGTAACACAACACAGTTCAACATTGTTGGAAGATAATTGACGTGTATACTGTAAGCTTCTCTATCAAGTTGTGTGTGTGTGTGTGTATGTGTGTGTGTGTGTGTGTGTGTGTGTGTTTGTTTGCATCATTAAGTTAAGTTAAGTTGCTTTTATCCCTAAATGAACACACATCTGGCTCCATGCAGGCACGGCTTGGCGGGCTCAGTCAACGTTACCGGGGACGACCAGAAGAAGCTGGACGTCCTGTCTAATGAGATGATGATCAACATGCTGCAGAGCTCCTACAGCACCTGCTGCATGGTGTCAGAGGAGAACAAAGAACTGGTCATCACCCCCAAAGACAAGAGGGTGAGACAGGGAGAGAACAGTCCTACGTAACAAGGAGGGCAGGATGGGGCGACGCTATAAAAGCTATAGTGCGTAACTTTTTCATATAAATGAATGTTGGTTACATTCAAGCCATTGCCTAATGATCAGACACAAAGTTGATTTACCCTGTCAGCTCCACAAAGATGAGTCTTTATTGCTCCACAAATGTAAATGTAGCAGAATAAGCGCAGAAATAAGTACAGCTAAACTGAGTGCAAAATGAGTTAATCAAATAAGAATATTAGATTAAACTCACAATCACTCACAGTACCAATGCCCAGTGTTAGTGTTTACTAAAACTAATTGTGAGGTTCTGTCTCATGTAAAGTGAGAGTAGTTTAGTTTAGCAGCAGCAAAGTCAGTATTTACCATTATTCACTAATATACCATCTACTATAATATCCAACACATGATTAATATATGTTATTATTATTATTAGGTAATGATATAAATGTTTCTTTTCTCTGATTCAATATATATTATAGTGAATAACTTTTTGTCCTGATTTGATTTTTTTGTCCCAGGGAAAGTACGTGGTGTGTTTTGACCCTCTGGACGGCTCCAGTAACATCGACTGTTTGGCTTCTATCGGAACAATCTTCGCCATCTACAAACGGGTGAGTCTGAAAACCAGCCACGCACTAGACAGGAATAATATTATGATATGCATAGAATTGTACTGCAGAAAAAAGTCACTCTCCACATAACACTTACCTGTGTTTTGCCTTTTTGACTGATTACATATTAGCTTGAAGGTGTAGTAACACTCTGCAGACACAAGGCGGCACTGTGGCCCAGGTTATACAGATTTCCACTTCATGCAAAGGCAGTTACAGTCTGTTTAATTGGCCTCACAAGTGGAGTAGCTGTGGACGAAATGTAACTTTCTCCTGAACCTGTATCGTGATAAACATTTCTCAACACAAAGCTACAAATGTGGACATACAGTGTACACATGATCTCCGTTGGAGAAAACAGTATGCACAACAAACATTAGAGTTTGATTGAATATATTGTAAATAAAGTAGGCTATTGGTTTATTTATTTCCCACCTGTTTTGCTTTTCCATTATTTTATAAAACTGCAAGTTATCGACAAATAGATTGAAGGACAGGTTCAAAAAGTAAAGGCGAGGGGGGAACTACGGTGGAGATCACAGGACATGGATTTTTCTTTTTGTGTGTCTTTAAATGTTACGCGTGCGTGTGTGTGTGTGTGTGTGTGTGTGTGTGTGTGTGTGTGTGTGTGGTGTGTGTGTGTGTGTGTGTGTGTGTGTGTGTGTGTGTGTGTGTGTGTGTGTGTGTGTGTGTGTGTGTGTGTGTGTGTGTGTGTGTGTGTGTGTGTGTGTGTGTGTGTGTGTGTGTGTGTGTGTGATCATGCAATAATGAACAACATACACATTTGTCCTTTTTTTAATTTTTTTTCTGTCTTTTCTTAGTTTGTATGTATTGTCTGGTGTTGTTTGTTTGTTTGTTTGATTATTGTTACAAAAAAAAAAGCAAAATAAAAAGAATTATACAAAAAAAAAAAGTAAAGGCGACTCAAGCATAGTTGGGTGATGTTTGTGTTTGTGTACTAATTTCTTGACCAATTTCTTTTTTAGCTTACACATTTGATATGACAACCTTCTCTATTGCTTTTGATTAAACACTTGTTGCTTTATATACATATCCTTGGTTTTTGGTCTCAGGGCAACTGGTCAACTGTTAATGTTTTCTTCTTTGTTGGTGTATTTTTCTACCCTCGTCCAGGTAACGGATGGTGAGCCCACAGAAAAAGACGCGCTGCAGCCGGGACACAACATCGTGTGTGCGGGCTACACGCTGTACGGCAGCGCTACACTGGTCGCTCTCAGCACCGGAGCTGGAGTCAACTTCTTCACGTTGGACCCTGTGAGAAAATAACCCTTCTGCTTTTATCTGAAAAAAAACTACACATTAATTCTGTCAAACTTTATAAAGCAAACCCAAAATACATCTCTTTTCTTTTGGCCCCTTATCTAGTTTACAGTAAATAGTACAATTGCTTAAACCTGCAGTGTGTAGAATTTGGGGTTTTATTTCCTAGCAGATTTTGTAGAAAGTAATTATAATATCCATAAGTACATTTAATTTAGTGCATAATAGCTGAATTTTTTTTTTTTATTATTATTTTTTCCCTTAGAAAGGGTCTCATACATGTCCATATTTCTGCATATTTTGGACCAAGGCCTAGTGCCGCCATCTTGAAAGTGTCATAGTTGGAATGTCATCAGGTGCATTGTTTAACATTTAGAATTGTTCTTGTCCTTGAAGGCCACTGTAGCTTCTGTTATTATTCGAAAGGGGTGGGGTTACCCAGGGAGCGTTGCTTTCTAGAACTTTCTAGAACTTTCTTGATGATGTCATATTACACACTGCACCTTTAAGTATAAATCACAATTCATGTAAGAATTACATTTTATGTTGTTGTTTGTATTGGTTGTTTTTCCCTTTTTCAAGGGGTTTATTCCTAATTTTCCATTTTTACATTATATCTATCATATTGGCATTGTATTTATTTGTATTTTTTTTAGTAAAACCCTTTCAATCAGCTTCCACATAAACTTATTTTCACCCTTGCATCTTATTCCAGAGACAGATTAACTCAAAAACTAAAATAAATGTTTGTGCTCAGAGGCAGCGGCGGATCATTAGGAATTTGGGAAAGCAGCTTTAGGTCTTATAAGATGAAACGGTTGACTGTGTTTTGTTGTAAGCAATCTTGTTATTGTGTGGTGTTGTTGTTGTTGTTGTTGTAGTAACCCACCAACTAGGCAAGATCTTCAGGCCTCAAGAGAATAATCTTTTATAAATGCGTGGGGCTGCCACAATGATTTATAGTCTTTAACGACCGGGCTCTTTTCTAATATGTTTTTTTAAACTGTTGTACTCAAAATGATCTTAAAACATATTAAGTTACAGTGAATTCAATTTATATCCTCTTCCCAGTGAGTTTTTACAATAGATTCAGTCCAACACTTTGAACAGGTTAAAAAACCGTTGCACACAACAACACATTTTCAGCACAGTTAAAGAGACAGCAGCAGCATACAGGACAACATTTCCTACACCCTTCTGCTTACAAACAGTCACAGCCCCAGTAAAAGGTTAAAATGACAGCAGATTATTCCTCATAAACGTTACATTGTCTGTCCCTCAGGCCATTGGTGAGTTCATCTTGACTGATCGCAACGTGAAGATCAAGCCCAAAGGAAAGATCTACAGTCTCAACGAGGGCTACGCCAAGTACTTCCACCCCTCCATCAACGAGTACCTCAAACATAAGAAGCACCCAGAGGTGAGAGAGACATTGTTAAATAACTAGAGAGAGAGAGAGAGATTAACACATGAAACAACTAAGGCCTATATAGAGACTTTAAAGGTGGAGTCAGCGATTCTGGAGAACGCTTGTTGTCAAAATCACTTTTTGTCATAGTAAGTGAATATCGCCTTATGATCCGCTACTTGTCCGTACTGTGTGCGGGTGCGCTGAAAAAAAATCCTGTGTTTATACACAGCCTAGGCTCTGTAAACTGGTATGAAAACAAAGAGGGCCCACCGTGGTTATAGGATATATGAAAATTTGACAACAAGCATTCTTCAGAATCGCTGACTATTACCGGTGTATATGTCTAAATAACATACACAATCCAAATCCAACCCCCTTTTAATTCAAGCCAGAGTTTTGACATTGATCAGTTCTACTTTGTGTTTGAGGTTTTCAATCTGATAAGCTGAAGCTGTTATTTTTTTGCTGACACACACACACACACACACACACACACACACACACACACACACACAGCGGCTCTGTGCTCAGTCCTGAAGGTTTCAAACACCAGCGGCCTCTCTCTCTCTCTCTCATGCTCATCATGTGAAGCCTGACCAAGCGTTTGCGTACAATGACTTCACAACAAGGACTTTTCTCAAAGGGGATCAGCAGATTTGGGTTATTGTATATATATATATATATATATATATAGTTAATATAACGTAAATGTATGTTAAAACTCAAAAGGATAAGTTCTCAAGGCTTTAGGTACAGCCTTTTTAAAATGTTCTAAATAAAAAAATACTATGTACAGGTCTTACAAATGCATGTTTTTAAAAACAAAATGTATCATTGCTGATTCATTAGTCAGACAACTAACAACATATGAACAAATCATTCTGTAAAAACCTCCAGAATAGTGCTAAGAATGATTATGGAAAGTTTAGTTAATGTAAGTGCTTCAGAAGTTGAGATTTCTGATTCAGAGTATTATACAAACAACTGATGAGATAATGGCAGTTAAAAATGGTTGTATAGGAGAAATATACAAACCCAAACAGACTAGCCTCAGCAAAATATACACCTAAATCTAAATGTTTACACTTTATTATACTAGTATGATAGAAAACATGTTATTGAAGCAAGATAGCCAAAAATCTCCAAATGAACCAGTGCTTGAACAAAACAAGATGTGTGCGTGTCATGATAGTAAGGTGCTGCTCGTCAGCTGAGCTCCAGGATGGCGACACAAGTCCTGCAGGAAACACTCTGTTCCTCAGGAAACTCAAGCGTCTCATCTGGACACTGCTCTCTGCTAACTCAGCTATTCTCCTGCACCAATCACATGACTCTTAAAGTCTGTCAGCATCCCTTTGCTCAGGGATGGCTTATCTGATGTAACAGGCTTTTAGGAAATACAAGCTTGATTGTCCACCTTTGCACGCTTCTCACTTTTTCTACATACTGTAAACAAAAGGTCTATTTCTCTATTAGATCGGTGACTTCCACTTGTGAAAAATTTGACCAAAACCAAAAATGTTGCATTTATATTTTTCTTCAGTGTGCGTTGCTTGAACACTCATTGTCATGTTACACGTGCCATCACCATCATGACCCAGCAAACAGCAACAGTAACCACCATGCGTTACTCACTGTGTGTGTGTGTGTGTGTGTGTGTGTGTGTGTGTGTGTGTGTGTGTGTGTGTGTGTGTGTGTGTGTGTGTGTGTGTGTGTGTGTGTGTGTGTGTGTGTGTGTGTGTGTGTGTGTGGTGTGGTCTGCGTGCGTGCGTCACATTGTGAAATAGCAAAAACTTGTCTCACAAGGTTGAACTGGAGTGTAGATGTTTCACATGACCCACAGGGAAACTTAGATCTATTGTGAAGATTCATCCTCTCTGCTTACTCGACTGCCCATATAAGGAGCTACTCAGGCCCCCTAGAAAATATATTGTTGATTAATATACATGAGACGATAAGCTTATTAAAAACTGAACTTCCTGAATAAGAGCTCAGACAGTGTAGGTTGACTGCCCCCTACCAGACAAACACTCAGGATTCTGTGGTAATAAATGACATTTTGTAATGACTGGGGGGGGGGGACAGGTGCAGACCCAGGGGTGTCTTAAAGTTATCCCCGGAGGGATAACCACTGAATCGCTATAGCGAAGAAGTGGAAGGGGAGAAAACAAAAACACACTGGCTACCTTATAACACACTCAACAACAAACTAAACCACCACCGCCAACCAGCTGAAAGAATAGACATATAACTCTACAGTTATCTTGGAACTCTAAACACAGTGCACTAAGAGAACCTCTCACTATCCCAGAGGGCGAGACAATGAGCAGCACAGAGCACTGGGGTCTCAGGGCATATATAACGAGAGGCACCTATTTGCTCTTGTATATAACCTCTACACACCTGGGCTCAATCAGCCAATCAGTGCCAGACACCTGATTGCAGTTAGTGAGCATTAACCATTCTCACGGAGCTGAAAGATTCCGTGCCCTCACAGCTTATAGGTGGCAAATTATGAGTATAAATGTGTTCTTTTTCAAGCTTAAATCGATTTATCTTAACACTGGATTGTTGTACACATATTAGTAAAGTCATGAACTAATAAAATCTTTTATGACGTTTAGTTTGCTTAAAAATTATTTTCATACACTCTCTTGCCACTTCCCTCTTCTCCTTTCTTTTTCATTTTCTCTTTGCGTATTTTAGGAACATTTCGTGCTGCCAGCTGTGTGCGCGTGTGTGTGTTTATGAGAGTGAGTGTTTTGTAGTGTGGAACAGCCTGTTTTTTTGGGAAATACTATGCTCACACACACACACACACACACACACACACACACACACACACACACACAGTGAGTGGGACATGACTCAGCAAGCACATGACTGTGTATCACGTTGTGCCGGTCTGAACACGTAGCTTTACTTCAGGGCAACTCCACTCAGATGTCACCTTGAAGAAAAATTGTTTTGGTAAATTCTCGGGCTTAAGAAAAATGCATTGACAATTTAAGTGTAGAACCAATGAGTTAAATACAAAAACACTGTCTACATAATGACCTTGTTTGTGTGTAGGTTTGTGTCACACAGTGAGAAAGGCTTGATGTATGTTCAAGCTGCTCAGATGGACTTTGCCCCGTCGGTTGTTTAGACTTCCAGGTCAGAGAGACTGCTGATCTCTGAACGCTGCAGAACTGCTGTCACTGCAACTCTCAGACCAGCCACCTGACTCAATGACCTGTTTATATATAAGCCTTTAATAAATACACTGTATGATAGCAATACTGGGAAGCAAAATATGCAAACACTGCTATTTCTATGTATCTGAACCCCACAGTTGCTTGGAAATATTAACTTGAATGATCTTGTATCTGTACTTTTAGTACCTTGACATGTGTCGACTGAAGAAGTTAGTTTATCACATTAGATTGAATGAACCTTTTTGGATTGCTAGGAAATAGTTGAAACTTTGAAATGACAACGTCTATGCATGCAAAAGCAGGTTTCTTTCATATCCAATGACATGCCCTGTCTCTAAGAACAGAAACTAGTACACTAGGCTTTAACACATTAAGAATAGTCATCAGACTAAAAAAATCACTTTACAAAATTGGGCCTTGAAAATATATCGTCCAAAAAGTCAGTTTCTAGTTTAGTAATCATATCATATCACTAATAACATGTTAAACTGTCCCCTTCCCTCCTGCAGGACGGCAGTGCCCCGTACGGAGCGCGGTATGTGGGCTCCATGGTGTCAGACATCCACAGAACCATCGCTTACGGAGGGATCTTCATGTACCCAGCCAACGAGAAGAGCCCCAAGGGAAAGGTATTAACACTCACTGAAGCAATAGGCACATTCAGGCAGAGTTTGTGATTTTCTTAAGCTTATATAAGGTTAGAGTAAATACCAGATATGCATTCTGATACTAAATGTGATGGAAGTTCTGTTAAGGGTGGAGGTCAACTCAGGTGGAAGAATATTTCAGGAGACTTGGATGAATTATGAAGCAATATTTATTACAGACTTGGCCAAGGAGAACCGGACTGCAACTCTCGTGACTTGCACTTAAATTCTGACAAACTCATGCTTAAAGCTGTGTATTAACCTCGCGCTATCTCTACCACCTCCCCGGCTCGGGCACCAAGCGTACCAATGTTTTGGTTCAGAGCTGAACACAGTGAACCATAACATTCTGAAGTAGAAGGAGATGAGACTTTATCTATACAACTGACCTAAGTGTCTCCTAACAGGTTCCAAGGCTGACCTAGAGTCTGTGAGACAGACACACAAGATAGGCATATATAACCTATTAATCTTTCCCATTAATATTACAACTAAAGACCCAAAATTCCCTCACACTAAATAGTTCAAAATCAGCTCAAACAACTCCAACATTAAAGTCCCATTTTGAATTATTAATGAAGAAAACTCCTCTAATGACAGATTATAGAATTGTAGAAAAAGGCACATTTAGCTGATTTGAGTACTTTAACATAAAGGTTAAGTCAGCGATTCTGGAGAATGCTTGTTGTCAAAATCACTGTTCGTCAAAATCAGTGAACATCTCCTCAAGATCTGCTACCTGTCTGTTCTATGTGTGCGTTGAAAGAAAATCTGGTGTTGTTCCACAGCCTAGGCTCTGTAAACTAGTATGTTAACAAAGGGGGTGCTACCATAGAAAACTATTACAGAGCCTCACCTCTGTATTTACACTGGATTTTCTTAAAGCGCACACACAGAATGGACAGGTAGTGGATCGTGAGGAGACCTTCACAGATTTTGACAAAAAGTGATGTTGACAATATACCTTCTACAGAATCACTGACTGCACCTTTAATTAACAAAGCAGGTATTTTCCTTGTATTAACAGTGTGGTATTAGTACTTTCCCTTAACTAAATAATCTAAGTACAGTAAGCTACTTCCCCCACCTCTGTCTAAGCAACAGAAAGTTAAATGTGGAAGCAGCGACTGAAACTGCTTTTCATAATGAGCCATGATGTCACCTGTTCAGACCCACAAGTCACACAATGTTCAGACTGTAGCCGGGATGTTGCCGTGCGTGTAACTAACGGTAACTGGAGAGTGTGATAATTAAACTCAGAGAGAGTCTTGACTTGTCATAAAGATATACAGACGGCCTATCAAGCCATGACCTATTAACCCGGACCACACTGTGTCTTCTTTACATTATTTTATGTGTAATGTAATCTAATTACATTCAAATAAGACTCCTAGACCTTTATTGACAGCATGTTGGAAAGTGATGTGGAACAACTAGTTGAACATTTTATTCTCCTGGAAAACTAGGACAGCAGCTGAATCCGCAGTATTGACCTTAATACTGGATGTATAGGCATGAAAAGTAGGTTAATTATACAGCACTATGTGAACACAATGGCAGTTTCAAAGTGTATAAAATAAATGAGACAAAAAAGAAATATAGAGCATTTAAATTGGATTCATTTATAGTAAAAGGCAGCAGTGAACAGGGAGATCTAAATTTAGATTGAAGCATGGTTAGATTTGGACAGCGTAAGTATTATGAAACCTGTTGTGCACTGACATGTACTGTGGTCGGTAGTGACATGAAACTGTTCATGAAACTTTTGGAAAACCCAAAACCCAAAAACACCTTCACATTTCAGCAACATGTGCCCCCCCCCCCCTTTCTTTTTTTTTTACAAAGGTTTCTCTTTACTGAGAAGTGAAACTGTTTTAAACTAGACCACCTTGAGAACATTGTAAAACAGAATGAACAAATAAGGAAAAATTCCTATATACATATCCATTGTACATCTTTTTACATATTTTCTATTGACTTGCAGCACTTCGGACCTTCTTTTCTCTTACTATGTTTATTGTGACCATTAATTAATGCAGTAAAATACCACAATACCATGTCCATGACTTTATTTATGATTATTATTCCTTGTATATACAGAAATTATTTGCAGATTTAAAAATAAATAAATACTGTTATATTCTAAATCCTGTAAGGCAGGGCTATTCAAATAGTTTTGAATGGGGGCCGGTTGGTGGAAATTATCCAAAATGAGGGGCCGGAAAAAAATGCTTAAAATTGATGAGCATCACATCAATACATATACTGTAAAACACTACAACGATATAGGAGTGCATATATTGTCTTTATTTGATCAAATAGAGTTCACCAGCTTATCAAAAATAATCCCTATTTGATTAACATAGGCTGCCTGTTGTTTAAGTGTTTAACAATCTTATCAGTTCAGGAAAACACAATAGGTTAACTCTTCAACAGCTTATCAAAATGCATAGAAATAAATGTACTCTAAGTGCAACAGCTTATCAAAATACAGGTAGGCCTAGGTTTACTAAGAGTGCACCAGCTTATCAAAAAACATAGAAATAAATGTAGGCAACTCTAAGTGCAACACCTTACAATACAGTGTTTTCCCCCCCAAAATGTGTTTGTCAAGGGGTCACTGTCCAGGGTCATGTGAGGCGCGGCGCAGCGCGCCTCGGCGAACATTTTGGCTGTATTTTTCTCAAAGATGCCAATGCACAGTACAGAAATAAACTGCTTATTTGAATACAAAAAAACTACAGACACTGACTTTACAATTGTCCAATTTTGTTTGCTATGTGAAGGTACAAATTTTGTGCAAACATGCAGACAATACAAAGCAAAGTTCTACTGGTGCAATATTATGCAGACACACTAAATACAAATAATGGACCATGCACTTACACTGCTGTACAATCGCGCGCACAAAGCTGCATACACAGAGCAGCTGATAGAGAAACGCTTGGAGACACCAGGGAGACACATGTGCACATTTATTTATTTACTGCAGATCGCGGCCTTTCGCGCAGTTATGACCATGCAAAAGCACACATCGCGCGTGCTAGTACATTAATTGTGCACCACTTAGCCCTGCTGTAAGGCTTCTAACTGATGTAAATGTCTTGGTGTTTAGCTGCGGTTGTTGTACGAGTGCAACCCGATCGCCTTCCTGATCGAGCAGGCGGGCGGCATGGCGACCACGGGCACCATGAGGGTACTGGACGTCCAGCCGGAGTCGATCCACCAGAGGGTTCCCTTCGTGGTCGGTTCCCCTGACGACGTCAACGAGTACCTGACCTTCGTCAAGAAGTACCAGTGATTCAAGACAAGATTCTCCCAGTATTCAAGAGAGGAGAGGACAGACAGGGGTTTCATACAATGTAGTTTTTTTCTCACAAAGACGGTTATTTTTGGATGTCAGAAAACGAAGTGTGTCATCACATTTCAGCTGGTCTTGTCATGGACTTCAAAAGTAATTTAATAAACATTTTTCAACATTAAAGATGATTGTTTTATTCAGACATGATGGAAGATAGGTTTTTAAATAGCTGCTAAAAGTTTCAGAATTTCCCAAATATTCTTTTTTTGCTCAACATGTTGGAATTATTTAAGATTTTACCAGAAGAAGAAAGAGGAAGGATCCAGTTTCTTATTCACTCATTTAAATCTTTGACACAACAAAATAAGATGAGAACATCTTGAGACAATTTAGATTAGGCCTACTGGAGCGGTTGCTAAAGGAAACCAGTGCATGTGTGTTTATTCTAAATTAATATTTAATTTGTGCAGTGTATATGAACCTTTAAGAAAGAACAATAAATCTAATCTTTAGTTGCAGCCCCTAGTTAACACACAGCACCTTTCGGACTCATGTACAGGGAATTCTTATGAATCAACACCATTGTTAAAGAATCAATATAGGCCTAATGTAAATCCTATAAGATCTCGAAGCACGGCCATCACAGGACTGCACGTTGGATTAACAGTACAGTGAAGGTGAGGACTCATTCACTGTTTAACTCCAAGACTATAACATTAAATCCTGTATTTACTTTATTTTAAAAATGTCTTCAGTATAACCCAGGTCCATGGTTGTGTGATCAATTCTATCAATCTAAAACAAGCAGAAAAATGTATCCCTACATTTGAGTAACAAGATTATTGTTAAAACAACCTTCAATGACCCTATTTTAAGGTTTACTGTATATCTTCAATAAGATCAATAAAGGTTATTGAGTACGCCAAGTGCGTTAAAAACCTTTTAAAACTATCAGATACTTCACATATGCTTTGTCAATGGCATAAGGATGTCTTACATATTTTTTTTATAATTTTAGTGTAAATTCATGGGTTTTTATTTTGTAGTTATTCTTAAAACAGACTAGACAACTCAAATGGTAATAATACTTCACATATATATTGTTGCTAAATATGTTACACCATTGAAAATGAATGAACCAACTTCTTCCCCTTGAACAACCTGAAAGATTCACGGTCACAGAGCTGTTGACATTTGCGGGGTCTCGCACCTTCTGAAATATAACATTCAAGGACTTTATGGCCCAATTATCCTCAAGGAATTCAAAATAACTTCTTTCTATTTACTTAAATGACCAATATTAATTTTCATAAACATTCCAGACCAGGTTGGAACCCCTACATTTGAAAGATGAATAAAAATACTCCAACACCAAACTAGTGTTTCACAACGTTTAATTGATCACAGTAAAAGTAGAAAAAAAAAATCATTTACAATGACCGAAGCGAGTTTTAACGACTCACTCACCAAGAAAGCATACACATATTTACAAAAGAATAAAACACTAAAAACCTTCTCAAACATGATAAAAGTGGCATCAATCCAGCCAACAAATAAAATGGCGGCATTTCCCTAACAAACAGTTTCTCCTCTTTCAAAACGTCACAGAATCTCCTGCTGACGTGTCGCTCAGGGCCGAAGCCTCGTGCCTTCGCCTCAGGCCAAACAAACTATTGCAGTAAAAACACTATGGTGCAGCAGAGCTAACGGGGCAGATGTGCTAACTGCTAACGTTAGACCAGTGGATAGCTGGCGGCTGTTGCAATGCCACAGTGGTTCTTTCTGTCCTTAGCCATCATGATGTAGCCTTTGTCGCCCCACTTTTCACTCCAGCTGCAAGAAGAACAAACAAAACAAGGCAGGGATGTTAGTTTAGGTTTGATTTGTTGTTCAAATGACAAAATCAGAGGATCTGCAGGTTAACACTTATAGATTTATAGAAGATATGAATATAGGGAACTAAACCAAAGCCTTCCACTGACCTGTTCTTCACGATCCAGAATTTCTTTCCATCAACATCCTGTCCCTCGAAGCCGTAGCCCACCACCAGCACTCCGTGGTCCAGCTCCTCACTGCTGCATTCCTTCTCAAAGTAGATTCCTGAAAATGCAAATCATAAATTCACAGTCAGTTACATATAAAAATCATAAAAAACTATATGTGACCTCCCCCTTTATAAAACCAAGGCCTGACCTGATTGGTAGAACTGGAAGGACTCGTGTCCGGCGTCGATGGCGACTGAGACGGGCCCCACAGAGGCCACAGCCTTCATGAGAGCGTGCTCCTTCCCAGAGGGGACGTCCACAAAGCCTGTGTCGTTGGCTGAGTTGTAGCTCGGGTCGTAGTGACACGGCTGGTCGTCCTGGAGGAGGAAGAAGGAGAAGGTGAGTGTGATGTTATGGTGTCAACACCAAAATATTAGAATTACTTGTAGAACGATGTTATGGTGCAATGACAATATAATTAAAAAAAAAAAAAAAAACAGACAGACAGACATTTGAAGCTGTCATCTTCTCAAAAACAAATAGACTATAATAAGTAATAAAAAAAAAAATTGTTGCAGGCCGTGTTTCGTGAATCTCATTTTAGGACACCGTTCTATTTAGTCTGAAAATAAAACTTGTTTATAGTAAAAAGGGACATTGCATAAACCTACGTTAAGATCAAAAAGGGTCCAGCAACAGTCTTTAAAACCTTACATGTTAAGATCCATCTCCCCCCCATGTTATACATACCGTTCCCAGGTAGGGGTAAGCATCCTCAGAGTCCAGCCCGTGGTTGTCCTGTACATACTGGAAGGCCTGGTCCATGAGGCCTCCGTTGCAGCCCTCGTTGCCCTCAGGCCTGGAGCAGTCCACCAGGTTCTGTTCACTCAGAGACACCAGAGTGCCAGACTTCCTGAAGTGCTGACCCTCCAGAGCGCCAGTGGTGCTGAAAGCCCAGCAGGAGCCACACTGACCCTGAAACACAAGACAGAGATAATGTCATACAATAGTCATGTCAATAAAGCTTTTGAATTGAACCTATTTGACAGGGTGGGATGGGGGGGTTAGGGTAAGACAGTGGCTAAGAAGAAAAATCTGATTTCTTAAGTTCCAGATCATTAATTTGGAATATATTTGAATTTACAGAGTGACTTAAATTAAAAGCTGGACTTGAATATCACTTAAACAAAAGATGTTTACATTGTTTACTGTGGAACTTAAAACATTAAAAAAAAATATTCACAACAGATCGTTTTTCCCCCATTCTGATGCCAGACAACCTGAAACTAGTTTTACGTTCGAAACTTGAACTTCCTCATGTTAATTTATGTCCAGTGTTTGTCTACTTTGCACTGTGTTTGACTGGAGTAACAACATGTAGTTTTCTTATGTATACAAGTACAGAAAAACTGACAATCGAGAACCTTGTACTTTTTCTTCATGCTGTTGGCCTCTTCTTGAAACCCCATTTTCTTTCTCACTGTCCCATTTTTATTACATTATTCCTTTTCCTCTATAACAATCTCTTATCAAAGTTTTATTTCCTTGTGTGTAAATGTTGTTTTACTCCTTTTATAAAAGGCCTTTTCTTATGGCACTTATCTTTTTATTGCATTTCGCTTGTACACATAAAAAAAGAGACTATAATGAATGTCGCACAGCGCAGTACTTTGACCCTAATGTATACATTAACAAAAACAACTTTCGCTCCACCCTGGCCTAGTTTAAAGTGAGCTGACGGGACCGGTTTCAATTTACAGGGTGGTAATATATGCCGAGGGAGTGGAGAGGACAAACTGCACTAAGGAGGTGTGTGTGGATATGTGTGTGTGTGTGGATAAGTGTGTGTGTGTGTGTCACATAGATTACAAAAGCAACCTAGAGGCGGCCATCTTATCTGTGAGCAAAACATTCAGTACACCAGACAGAACGCCCTGGCTGCTCAGAATAAGCAAAGCTGTGTCAATGCAACTGTTCAAAGTTACATCACCGTGTTGACAAAGTTTCTCCAGCAGCTGATAGGAGCTCCTGTAACAAGAGCTATTGAAACAAGAGCTGGAGGTAAGGTACAGTCCCCTCAACCAACACGTGTTTCACTGTAACACCTGACCATGTGTCTTCAAGGAAATGATTTTCAGACAATGACTCAGAAAAACCAAGTGTTGTTTCTGTGCTTAAATAAAAATATGTCAGACTAGTTGTATACAAGTTGCCATAAACCCTAGAATTAGTCATTAATATACATTACAGAAACAGTACAGGTGTATAGAGTCTGTTTGTTTTGTCCATAAAGTCGCCAATAAAGTTCCTAAATGTCTTCACAAGCTGGTATTACCAAATCTGTTCTACATTTGACCTTAAAGCGTCTTCCAGGGAATCTCCTTCCAGGAAGCTAAAAACAAGTTGAACCACACCTAGACACTTCTAGCTAACCGGGTGTGTTTTTGTCTGGGGGCCCTGGGGCAACACGGGCCTTTAAAAGCTCTAGTTACCTGGTCCTTAACGGGCGTGACGTAGCCCTTCTCCCTCCAGTCTACGGAGCGCGGTGCCTCCAGGAAGTTTGGCTCCATGAACAGAGAGCCAGTGGCCTTCGTCAACGTCTTGCCGCGCTTGTAGCCGTTCATGATCTGCCTGAACTCCTCGTGTGTCTGTGGAAAAGGCAAAGTTAGGCGAGTGCACGAGGCTTAAAAAAAAAATGTAATTGATCAAATAAATGTTAGTTTGTATGGCTGCAAACGAACAAATTCTAAACTAGCTTATTTAAAAAAAAATAAAAACATTTTTTACAGTTTATTCTAAGTTTATTTGTCACATACACAATTGCAAAGGATAACGCCCAGTGAAATGCTTATGTACCAGCCGACTGCACACGCGTTGCTAACAATGCAGCTTAACATAAACAAGTGCACGCCATATAAGTTAGTGTTGTTCTCCACTCCAATTTCACGTGCAACGCTGTGTTACATACATGCTATTTATAGTCTCCTCCCCTCAACACACAAAAACACTTTTGTCTTGTGTCCATGCACTTGGCAGATTCAATACATTGTGTCAATACATTTTCTTCCCTGGATTTGTGAGAACATTGTGTACTTAGTTATCTATTTGGCTATATCTTAGTCTAACAAAGCTGATAATGAGTCACTAGGTGAAATATGAGTCTGTGTGTTGATGATATGAGTGTCTGTGTTGATGCCGGGGTCTCACCATGTCTCCAAAGTGGTTCATGCCTAGCCGGTAGGTGTGAACGCCCAAGGAGTGGTCCAGGTTGTGCAGCTCGATCTTCCTCAGGTTCTTCTCCCACACCATTCTCCTCCAGCCCTCCTCCTTCTGCACACATATAGAAAAAACATATCACCATTTAGACTCTATGGCAGTGAGAGGCAGACTAGAGCAGTTTAAAAGACAAAGAGAGAGAAAAGTAAACAAGATCAATCTGTGATTTTTTTCTTTTTTTTTTACTGTGAGTGCATCAAACTGTTTACAGCAAATCAGACACTTCAAAATGATTTGTTAAATGTCATAAAACGATTTCTTACATCATTATTTTAAGATAAAAAAAATGTAAGTGTAAATTAAAGTTCATTGGTGTTTATTATGCTGTTAGTTTTATCAGGACAGAATGGTAAAAAAAAAATGGCAAAAACATTTCAACATACTATTGTTGACAACAACAACAACAACAACAAACAATACATTACCTCATGATAAACTTTCGTGTGCCAGCTCTTCCACAGGTCCCAGTGGTCGTCTAGCTGAGGGTCCAGGCTGGGGGCCGAGAGAGCGGCACTGAGCGACACAGCCAACACGACTAGAGGCAGCATCGCGACTTCTTCCTACTGGGAGAAAAACAACAACAAGTCAGGACTCCATTTCACAAGAAGCAGCTTTATGATCGATGCAGACCGGAAGTCCCGATAAGACAAACAAGACGTAATCCTAAAAGGAAAAGCGACTAGTCATGCTTATTTACTAACCTATTAAATCCCCTCTCACATGTTTTTAACCAACGTGACTTTTAAAATGCAGCATATAATGGATCCCGTCATGATTCATGCGTAAGGATCGCGTTAAAGCAACAACACATTCCCGACAGGACACTCAGTTCCCAGCTGCTCGCTCCAAATCAGGGCGAAAAGGCGAAAAAACTCAAATGAAAAATCCTTAATATTTATACAATTACGACTGTTTGCAAGAAAATGGCTGAGTTAATGCATATCTAAGTGTTTTCCCCCCCTGTTGCAAGATCCCACAGCTCCCAACAATAAAACGAGCCTGTTGTGTTTTTGTAAGAAGTCACGGGATCTGCTCTAATGCGGCAAAGTGCCAGGGAAAACCGGCCTAGACATCGAAACTACGACCAGGAAAACGAAAAGAAAACCAAAACTTTTCCCGGTATCTACACAATATGTGGTCCATTCCATAGCAACCACTGCCGATGGTGCATTTTGTTTTATTTCTTCAATTATTTCGAGTGAAAAGAAAGCTAGCAATGGCTGCTTGCAGCTTGCTTACAAGAGGACAAAGGCAGACGGCTGTAACATGATGTTTTAGCAAAGCGAATAAGAATACAAATGTAGGTTTTCGGAAGAAAAAAAATCAATTCATATGACAAACTAGAAAAAGTAGATTTTTTTTTCCAAATGGATTTTGGGATGTTGTTTTGTTCTGCTTGTTCAAACGACGGGAAAAACAGAAATATTACTCATTAGTTTCGCCTTTTAAATTAGACGCCCAACATATTTTGACATAAAACACCGAAAAAACAATAGTATGATTGTCAAACTTACGATATATTCTTTAGTGTTGAGGTCGAAGAACAAGAAAACAACTGAATAGGGACCGAGGTAGGCAAAGTTTATAAAGGCCTGACTGGCAGCCGAGTAACAGCCCCTCGAGCTCTCTGATTGGTCCGCTCCTTGTTTATCACGACCTAAACCCCGCCCATGCATGTGACGTCATCATGGATGCACGTGATTCCCTCCCCTCCTCCTCCCCCTCTGGAATGAATGGTGTCGAAAAGAAGGACATGTTTTCTTTGCAAGATTGTTGCAGCAAAAACAGTGAAACACAACTTTCTTATCACGTAATAGTTGTTGTTTTAACTGGTTTCACGTTCAGGACATTCTAATACATTCTCTTAATGGACTTATATTGCGCGTACAGCTTACTTGATGGTCATGATTAAAAGAGGTTAAAGTAGGCCTATAGTCCTTTTTTTGTAGTCATCAAATCATCCTTCAGATAAGCAGACTAAGGCAAACACACTTAGACAGTTAACTCCCTAAAGTGAAAATGTCCGCAATGATATTACTTAGATAATAGGTTTGAACTGTTTGGTGATACTATGAAATGGGAAAAACAAGAGATAAACCTGTGATTGCAGCCGACACAGGCTAAAAATATGCATGTCATAACTCATTTGTTTGACATGAATGGATGTGCATGACAATGACTTGACTTGGAATGTATTGCCATGGTAGCACAGTAATGTGTAAATGCCATTAAACGTACTATGTCTAAACAAGGGATTTCCCACCACTGATCATTTCACATTTTAGACCAAATTCTGACCCATTGTGCTGTATGTAGGCAGGTTACTTCAGTGGATGTAAACATGTCACCTGAACTTCCTTTTAACCTGGTTTCTTATGTGTGCATGTAACACGAAAAGCTTAAGGACTATAGAGTTGGCCAACAAACAAGCAACATAGGTCAACGCCGTTCAGTTTATTGATGGATTACTGAAACAGATCAGGACTCTTTGTATGGACGTGTGTATGTGTCCGCAGCATTCCATTATCTCACCTTTCACACTCTGACCTGAGCAACAACATAGCTTGATTATACCCCGACAAAGCTGTCAGTGGAATAAAGTAACCTTTTCTCAAGTTTACTATTTGAAATGAGTAGCCTACAAGGGAACACCAACATGAGTGAATATTTGTCATTTTGGTTTGCTTTGTAGACGAGGAGATAACAGAGAATGTAAATCGTCCTGACAACTGCTTCTACAATGTGAAAAAGAGAAAATTGTGTGAAAAATTGGGGAAAAAAATAAAAAACATACTGTATAAATATTTTTTGATGACTGAAATATAAGGAATAGATAAGATGTGTAATAGTAGCCATAGACGCTTTATGGATATGTATCACTGCAGGAGTTCCAGGAACTGCTGGCACACATCTGAGTTCATCAGGGTCAACGCTCATGTGATTGATAAGACTGTTAAACTGTGATCACACTAAACGTTTAAGCATTTAGAACAAACCCATTCGTAAATCTTCATTTGTAATAGTGGAAAGTAACCAAGCTCATATATTCTTGTTTCAGTACAATTTTGGAGGTACTTTATTTACTCTAGAGCTGCAACGATTAATCGACGAATCGATTATTAATCGATTACTAAAATAATCGCCAACTATTTTGATAATCGATTAATCGTTTCAAGTAATTTTTTAATAAATGTTTTCCAAATTCTCTGATTTCAGCTTCTCAAATGTGAATATGTTCTGGTTTCTTTAATCCTATTATGACAGTAAACTGAAATATCTGTGTGTTTTGGACATAACAATACATTTGAGGACGTCAACATGGGCTTTGGAAAATTTATCAAAATTTTTCACCATTTTATAACATTTTACGGACCAAAACACTAGTCGATTAATAATCGATTAATCGAGAAAATAATCGACAGATTAATCGATTATCAAAATAATCGTTAGTTGCAGCCCATTTTACTCCATTAAAATATTCATAATTTCAGCTAGATGACCTGTTTTTGTGTTGTTCTTTTTACTGCACTATCTTTATCTGACAGCTTAAAGGTGGAGTCAGTGATTCTTGAGAACGCTTGGTGTCAAAATGAGAAGATATTCACTGATTTTGACAAAAAGTTAATTTGACAACAAGCATTCTCCAGAATCGCTCACTCCATCTTTAAGTTATACTTAACATGTTCAGATTTCATACACAAAAGTATGATACCCAAAGAAAATATGATGCGGTTTTGTATATAAATTATAGTTAAAATCAGCCCCACTTCAAAGTTAAGAAAAAGATGCTTCTTAAGAGATTTTTCTGTCCTCAAAAAAGTTAATTAATTATTAAATTAATAATTCAAACCTCATGCCAACAGCAAATACATTACATTCTTTACATGGCTATAACGTGACATGATTGACCAACATCTGTCCTTATGCATCATGTCCATATGTGGTCACATGTAGAATGCATCATGCATGATGTTCCAGAATGTATTGCGGTTTAGTTTAACATGTCATCATTCTTTACACTACTCTAAAAATATATGATTTCCATGCAGTTGCAGTTATCAGAAAGCAGAGTGCGTCCTCAGCAGCTTGTGTGTGACTGGGATTGTGTTGCTTAAGCAAAGTGACACATGACAATAAGGTTGACTGGGCACTTCCTGTATGAGTGAGCAAATGAGTGGTCAGTTACCATGGAGAGTCTAGAAAACTACAGCTGCATTTCCCTATTGAGGAAATATGGTCACATGGAGTAGTAGTAATTATATCTGTAGCTTAAATACAAGCAGAATAGGCCTACATTAAGGTGCTTTTTTTTTTTACCAGAAAAAGGTACTATAGGCCTACTGTAGTGTCAACATACTAATTATGCTGCTGAATATATTTATCTGAGTATGGCATAAAAGGCTGTATAAATATAGTGGAGCAAAGGGATAATTTTCCCTCTGAAATGTAGTGTAAACCTATGTATGCACGTTTTAACAAAAAAGGAAAAGTTTAGACATTTTCGCATATTATGAGCTTTGCGTAGCATTCATACATTCTTCAGATGAGCTCTTAGCTGTTTTGTCTGGCCTTTCTATCCAGACACAAAGGTGAACCAACAAGAACTGATTGACATAGACACGTAACAAGCCGGTTTGTTTGTGTTTTGTTATTGATCCAGGAGGTATTGATCACAGCATTAAAGGTCCAGCCAACGCTATCACTCAGTGCGTTTACATGCAGACTCATAATCGGGTAAATAAACGAATAAGACTTCATCAGGACTTGTAAACTGCATGTAAACACATTTATCCGATCTACTTCGCACACAAATCGGCACATAAACGGACAAGCGAAGTCGGATAAGAACACCAATAGGCTGACTCGTTCCTAGTTAGCATTCTCTCTGCATACAGGGATCGGACATCGCATATCGGAGTTTGCTTCTGCGCCTGCTCGAGAATCCCTGCGGAGGATTTCACAAGGAAGTGGAAGGAGACGACGTAAAAAAATAGTAGGGTTATTGCATAGATAGTATATAAAATATAAATATAAATACATATTTATCAGTTGAAATTAGTTCAAGAATAATTTTTGAGCTTCAACATGGAAAACAAGTTCGACTATTTGTATATGTGTTACTTTTTAATTTAAAAAGAGACCTTAAATAAAGACTATCCATCCATTCATCCTTCCATCCATCCATGTTTGTGCTAACTTAAGAGACTACAGTTACTTAAGCCATCTCCCTACCTGAGACAAGCTTATTTTCAATTCTAAAATGTTCTGCAAAACAAGGACAAATTCAGATTCAAGTTGTTCAAACGCCACACCTGCTTTTCCTGGAAATCTCTCTCTCTCGCGCTCTCTCTCTGTACAAATAGATCTTGAATGACAGTCAACACCTTTTGTCAGCAGTTATTGGGGCAAGTTGAGGCAAACCTACAGAGACTGGGTCATGTGAGTGTGTGGGCGGAGGGTCAACTTTCCTGCAGCTACAGCTCCACAATGAACCCACAAACGTGTGAGTAACAGCCCGGAATCTGGTAGATGACAAACAGTAAAAGACAGCTTGTCCCCGATTTCAAATTAATTGCTGGCGAGGCCGCAGTGTTAGAAGAAGTTAACACATCTTTTAGCACAGTGAAAATCCTTAACTACAAGTCAAAGCCTTGCATGCAAATCATTACTCAAGTAAAAGTATGCAAGTATTATCAGCAAAATGTACTTTAAGTGAGCAAAGAAAAAATGTTGATAAAGCAGGAACATGTTCCCCCTCATTGTTTTTTTCCTATTATATCTGCTGTTTATGGATTCATTTACCTACCGCTGTTTAATTTTGAGCTCATTGTAACTCCTTTATATACTTTTGGCTATATAAATCTACAGCAATGCATCATGGTCTATAAGTTCATCATGTGTTTGTTGTATGGCCGTCCTGTCAGAACCACATACCTCTAAAAAGTCTAGAAAAACAGCTCTTTTTTTTTTAGCTTAGTGACGATACATTTTGGAACTGATCACAGGAGAGTTAAAATAGTTTATTTAGTTGAGGAAAGAGGAGGATGTACTCACTTCAGCCTCAGTTTACCACAAACATCTGGACAGGAAGGGGCTGGGGAGGAAAACATGTAAACTGAAAAGTAACAAAACTAGCGGTCACACAAATGTAGTGGATAAAGCACCATAACTTTTAAATACTACTTAAGTACGGTACAAAAGTTATATTTCTTCAGAAGGGTGTTTCCAACTGTCCAGTTAAACCAAAGACTGCTTACTTTTGTTTGTAAAGGAAGAACATCCTCGTCTTCCCTGTTTTGTTTGAAATACTTTAGGATTATTTAGTCACTCACAAGAAAAGACCAAGAGCAAATATTGCAGGGAAGTCTGAAAACAAATATATAGGCTACTCTATGTAGCAGAAATACATTCTTTTAACCATCTCGAGAGCCCTCCCATCCCCCCAGTGTGGGAACAAATGCTGTTAGCCCAATACATTTCAATATGTATATTTCCACATATTGAATGTTAATCCTTAGTTTAATTGTTTGTACTAACTTATCTGCTACAACTTTAAAATATCTAATTAGTACGTGTCTTCAATTGAGACAGAGACGGTGATATTAGGTAAAGAATTTATTATAAAATGTATTACACTATAAAGTGTCAGAAGTACTAAGAACATGGCATTCCAAGACATGCTAAAATAATGTAACATAAATAGCAAAAAAAAAAAGACTTGTGCAATGTGGCGATCAGACAGGAGTCTCTCCTAGAGGGAAAATTCACCCCGACGTAATATTGAGATTCCCCTTAAGACAGAAAACATATTTTTGAAGACACCTTTAGCTTCCACTTGTTTGGGTGGAAGAAAAGAAAAGAAAAGAAAAGAAAAGAAAAGAAAAGAAAAGACAGAATGGAGACGAACTTGGTAATAATATACGTGATTCCCAGCTTTTACAAAGACATAATATTCCCTTCCCTTTGTGAAACATCACAACTCAACTCGTGTTCTATAAAAGGCGACAACGGAGGAATGACTGAGTGTGTTTTAGGCACACGAACATTGGTTACACAAAAGCTTCAACATAACAGAGAAAAAAATTAAAAAGGACATTTCTGAGCAGTTAAGGGACATTTTTTTGTACACACATGTGTTCGGAGGTCTATCACCATATCTTTGTCAACGTATTCTTAGGAGAGATGTGTAGTACATTCATTTTTGACTCGTTGGAATCAACATATTTGGGCAAAAGAAAAAAACTAAAAGTTAACTTAGAAAAACAGAAAAAAACAGCAAAAAGTGGACGTATAAGGTCGAGGAAACAGGATTGGAGTATTTACATCACAGCTGGAGTTTGCTGTGTCCATTGGCAAGTCCAGGCTGAGACAGGAACAGCAAAAGTTCAGTATTTGAGATTAAAAGTCTTGTCTTGTATCTCTGTGAACGGATGGTAACACTGGGGAAGTAAAGCAGACAGGAAATACTGCACTGTGGCACAGAGATATTCTTTTTTTTCTACCAAACTGTCTCCTCAAAAAGAGTCTTCACATCCACAAAGTGAGTTTTTTTTAGGAATGGAAAGGAGTATTTTCCAAACATCAACATGTACTTTAAAAAAAGATTATTTTTTTCTGATTCACAAACAGTTAATAAGTACCAGCGTACACAGAAGTGAAAATGCTTTTTTCCTCTGGCATCGGTAGCCATTGGCTGGCCTATTTCTCCAGCTAACAATACTAACTTAATGCCATCTTCGTTTCCCTGCTTTTGCTGACCGAGCCGAGCAGCAGCGTCATGTTATAAAGAGAGAAAAACTGAAAGAAGATGATGAAGCCACGCATGGTGACAAACACTCACAAGAAGTTCAAATTTAGCTTGATAGAAGCGTCGCCACTGTGTTAAAATCTGACACCGTTTGCTGTGGAGGAAGCATTACAAAAGTGCAGCGTTGGCTCTGGATATTATAAACTACCTTTCAGTTTAGTAGAAAATGTTAAAAATTGAGTTTTCCTTATGTCATTTCTTAAAATTTTTGGTGACAGAATTATAATATAGGAGTTGAGGTTTTGGGGTCTCAATTTGCCCTGCAGCTCTGAAGTATCAAATCCAATAATAATGATTTTAAACATTTACCTAAACATCTAAATCCTTTTGGTGCAGGAGGATCAACATCCCTCAGTAAGACAACATACTTTGGGAAAACAATTCATTTTCAAATGTCTAAAGGTCCCTTAGTAAGAACTGAAAAATCAATAGAGTGAAACACATATTTAGTAACACTTTATTTTACAGGTGCCAAAAGATAAAAGTTACTGTAAACTTTGCGAGAGTTTCCTGAAAAAGGACAATATAAGTATTATATTTTAAACTATTTTGACGTTACATACTGTAGTTCTCTCCAGGAAACTTTTTAGGAAATAAGGGGACCCGTAATATAAAGTGTCACAAAAAAGGAATCACCACCAATCAGCAAAATGTCTGTTTTTAGAAAATGAAGAATGAATGTGTGTTAACCCACAAATACACCAATTAAACATGATTGTTTACTGAATCAAATTTGAAAACGGACTCAAATTTGACTCCCAAACACTAAACACAACACAGCATCAACATGATCTGATCTCAGGTTTGCGTTTGGTAAAAAATGTAGCTTCAAACACCCTGTAACATGAGCCCAGCTTTCGTTTCCTTCTTTCACTCTTCATTAACCTTCTCCTCCTCTTAAATGCAAGATGGCCTTTTCCTTAATAGACTTGATTGAAATTCATTTTTTTACAATAAATATCGACAAAAGGCACAGTTCTTCAACTGCTTGGAAATAACCACCGTGTGTTTTTCTTCTTATAATAACAAGACTATTTGTGCTCTTTAGGGGAGGTAGAAGGCCGCAAAGGCACTGTTCATTTATTAAACACTTAGCTGAACGGCCAACATGTCAAAAGGACGGGAGATAATATTAATGTGTTACTGTGATGGATGGAGCGAGCAGAGAAGGCAGCCTGCGACATGTTCACTGATATGAAGAAAAAAAGGTCCAAACAAGAGGCCGCCATCTTTGTTACAGCGTCCATTCCGTCATGTTATTAGTAAACATGTCTTTTCTGTACTTTTAGCCTGTAAGATGAGTGAGACTCGGGTGTGTGTGCAGTAGAGGAGTTGGAAGAGGGAGGGATATAGTAATATAAGCAGCACGACAAGATTTAAGAACAGAATAAAAAAAGCACTGGATTCCTCTTTGGAGCTTTTGGGACAATCAGCTCTTTCACAACATTCATAGTGGAAGGAAAAGGTTTAAGCTGTACAGGTGTGGAGAGCACAAACACAACATCGTCAGGTTCACACACACCAACTTCTCATGGAGTGATTCATTAAGGGAACGAACAGCGCGACTCTCTGGTAACGATTGCACTTCATGTCCTTTTACACACACACAAGTCTGTGACCGTCATGGAGTCAGCAATTCTGGAGAACGCTTGTTGTCAAAATCAACTTTTCGTCAAAATCAGTACATACTGTTTGTTAATACACAGCCTAGGCTATTTAAACAGCAATACATGATATCAGAAAGATACAGAGAAGGGGGACAGGTAGCGGATCGTGAGGAAATATTTACTTATTTTGACAAAAAAGGGATTTTGACAACAAGCGTTCTCCAGAATCGCAGACTCCACCTTTAAGGAGAAATGTCACGTCAGCCCATGTGACGTTTTGGCAAAAGGACGGAGGAGAAAGGTCAACCCTGTTTGAGTTCAGCGGGACACGACGGAGCTGATGGAGTTGTAGGACGTGCCTCCGTTGCAGGTTGGCGGGTAACCGTTAGCGGCGCTGACCACGGCCTCCATGTTGACCCTGAAGACAGGCGAGGCTTTGAGCAGGAAGTCTGCTGCGTCTCTGCGCCCCAGCTCCCTCAGTTTGGCCATGAGCACGCCCACCGTGCTGTCCGCTCGCCCGCTCCACTCCAACAGCAGCGCCGCCGTCGGGCTGGGCTGCACCGTTGCATTCTGGGAGTCTGAGTCCGAGTCTGCGCTTCCGTTCGGAGTCCCGTTGCTGTGTTTGGCCACCAAGTCTGTGAGGCCCAGGTTCATGGCCAGCAGGCACCAGTCTTTCCCCAGGGCGTCCGGAGGGTCCAGCATGCGACACAGCTTCCTCCGGGCCAACAGCGGGACGTCCGATATGTGGATGTCCTTACCCAGAATGCCTTGCTGGTAGACCTCCGCGCAGCCGAAGGTCAGAATGCTGCTGAAGCTCTCTCGGTAGCCGCCCATGGTGTTGGTGAGCGACGTCTCCCGCTGGACTTGGGCGCGGAAGAAGTCTTTGGGTTGGTAGATCATGATGGGCGCGTGGTGCTCCCTCAGCTGCTGGGGGCTCAGGTAGTATTTGGCGGTGAGCAGCCCGGGCAGAGTGGAGGTTAGGAGGTTCTCTGTTATACTGCAGGCCGCGTCCAGCAGGGTGTAGCACTTGGCCCGCTCATAGTCGTGACCCCTCACCTGTATCTCCAGACCCTGGCCGTGGTTCACCAGCAGGATCATGGCCTCCACGCCTCCCTGGCTCACTTTAGCTCCGTTGGTCCACAGGTGGATGTCTCCGTCAAAGTCATCGCCGCCCTCTTCCTCGGGCTTCTGCTGGTGGCTCCAGCGACACAGATTCACCTGCAGTTGAAAAGTAGCACAAAGGGAAAAAAGACACTTTCTTCAATTCCATTCAAACAACTTTATTGATCCCAGTACACAGAACACATGTCGCACAAGAAAATCAAACAGATACACCAAGGAGCTCCGATGTGTTCTACTAATAAACTGTATGTTGGGATGATGTAAATAATGATATTAACTGATGCTATTGTAATGGTGATATTATTGTTTTTGTTATTACTGTAATTGTTGGTGTAATAATCTTCCTAAATATATTTGTAAACATTGCAAAGGCTATATTATAAGAAATGTTAATTTATTGTTTTTTAAGTAACAGCTCTTTTAACTTATTTATTAAAATGCTATACATATATATTATTTTTTTCTTTACCCTGAATGGTCAATGTTAACGGGTGGGGGGAAGGGTGTTATGTAAATGTACATTGCAATATGTCCTATCAATGGCTAAAAACCAATAAATATAATGTAAATAAATAAATAAATATTGACCTGCAGTTTGTGGAACAGGCCACAGGGGAAGGGCGTCAGGTGCTCTGCGGGTACAAGTCGCACCCCTCCGTACAGCAGCGACTCCTCCTCCTCTTCCTCCGTCCACGAGCGATGAAGACCGTTTGTCTTTATAAGCGCTGGGACGTCCACCATGAAAGGGTTGGTGGCGTCGCGGGCACACACGTCCATAGCGTCCAGTATCTGTAATAGTTCGTCCACATCACTCTCGGGGGCCAGAGCTTGGATCTCCTCCAGCCTGTAGCGCCCCCTGTAGTGGTGGATGGCTTTGGGCGTCTCCACTGACAGCAGCTTTCCCAGGACGTTACTACACAGCCAACGAGGCTCCAGCAACACCACATCCTGCACTGTCTCACTCTGCATTATGTTGATCTGAGAGGGGAAGGAGGGAAGAAAATAGATATATATATAAAAATATTAAAATAAATAAATAAATATGTAAATATGCAGCAAAAAGTTCAATTTAGTGGAACATATTGATAAAAAGACTAAATGAAATTGGATTCCTAAATAAGAAAATTAAAACTTGCTGTTAAGATTATAAGTTAGGAGACTATAGCAAGAAATAAATGAAGAAACACTTTCCAAATTCCTGGGACATTGTGGTTAACAAATAAACAGAGGAACAACATGTTCCTGCTGCAGAGTGTTTCCAATTGTTAACAGATGAAGACACAGCTCTGGTTTTATTTATTCAAACAGCGCACCCTGGTGGTAGTCTGGTGAACAGCTGGAGATGCTTTTTATAAGTACATTTATCTCACAGCTACAATCAAATATAATATTATAGAAATGAATATTGTTGTGGGGTTTTTGTATCAGAACAAATATAAATGGGAAATATCTGGAAAAATCATTATTCTCTTAATAGAAAATATTTATATTAGTAGAGAATAGAATAGAATAGAATAGAATATCCTTTATTGCAATTGTACAAGTACAACGAGATACAATGTGCAACGTAACTTCATCAATACTTATAGCCTACATAAGATAAAAGATAAGACAATAAAAAAAGGTAAGATATTATACTTCACATGTAGAGTGAATGGTTCATGTAGCAATAGATATGATGCAATTTGTTTATATGAGGTACTAATTTTCTTTTTAAATTTCCATATGTGGAACTTTGAATAATGATTTGAAATCCAGCTCCATACACTGTAGTTTAAAGCTGCCATGTTAAGTCTCACCTCCCCCATGCTGTGTAGCTGCAGAGCCAGTGTTCTGAGGTGGTCCTGGCTGACCAGAGGGTTGATGTGTTCCTGGACGTCACTCACAAACTGTTGCCATGAGGTCAGCTGGTTGGGTCCGCTCAGCTTCCTCCAGGAGGGCAGGGTGGTGAGGAGACGCTCCGACAGCAGGGTCATGGGACTGCAGCTCTGCAAAGGGTCAGAAATGAGTTATTTCTTTGTGTGCATTTTTTTTAATCAGTTTGTTTTCAAGCTTTATTAGACAGTACAGAGTTGAAATAGGGAGACAGAGAGAGAGAGGGGGGATGACCTGCAGTAAAGGTTCACAGGTCGGATTTGAACCCGCGACCACTGCAACGAAGGCCAGAGCCAATATGGTACACGCTCTGCCCACTACACCACCGGTGCGCCCAGTGGTGTAGTATAGTTTTTTGTAGTGGGTATACTGTGATGATTCCTTCCTAGCCTCTTCTTGAATATGCAGCATAGCATTTGTACATTAAACATATGGCTTACACCGTGGTTAGTTTACAATTTTGTTGTTTCTGCATTAGGTGCAGCAAAGGCAAAAACATTTTACACCTTAGCCTGCCTTTAGAAACACAAATCTTAGGATTTCTATTCCCAAATGAAATTGGTCTCCCCCAGATTTTTTTTATATTAAAATACAATGTTTCCCACCTTCTGGTGACTCTACAATAGATAAACACAAGTCTGTTCTAGATCCCGGCCCTTCTAGGGGGGTCCGGGGGTTAGCCCCCCGGGAGATCCTTTTTAACCTTTTTTAAGTGAAATGCATGAATCTGGTGCACTTTGAGAGGAAAATTAAGAGGCTTAATCCGAAGAATTGTGTGAACAAAGAACTTGGAGAAGCTGGGTCGGGTGAATTAGAAGCTATTGAAGAAAGACACATGGATTTTCCATAAAAATATTAATTTAAAATAAAATATTATGCAGGGTCCTCTGGGATGGGCTTGGTGCTCCTTTTCTTTTATGGAAATATTTCTCTGTAATATAGTGAATGCATTTAAATGCAGTGAGAGGAACGAAGTAGTAGAACTCTGTTGTCCAGCTATCTTTATTTCCACAGACGAGGCTGAAATAGGCTATAGACTATACACAGTGCATGGGCAACTGAGGGCAGCCTCATTCCCATTTAAATAAACTCAATACACACTGTGCTTGGACGTGAACTTGACGTGATCAGTTAACCTCGGATTATCTCCCAGATGAATTGATTCAATTATTAGGCTATTAACTATCCAGACCAACACATTGTATTCCAAATGTTTTTGTATGATACATTACGTTTGCATAATATGATGTTAATATCAAACACACAAACTCAAAAAGAAAAAGAAAGCCTGGCGGTCGGGGGCCCTAAGCAACCGCTTGGTTCGCTTATGCCTCGGGCCGGCTCTGGTTTTCTTTCATGTTCAGTGCATGAGTTGACGGGGTGAATCAATCGCCACCTAAGCCAATGAAAACTGCACTGATGGTCTGATATTGAAGTGCTCGCAAAAGTTAATATGAATTTCAGACCGGTAATGCAAACTGAGAATATTACTTTTTCCTCATTGGGAGAAAAAAAAGTCCCTGCGCGCTTTTGGTGTGCTCCGACAGCACCGTGTGCGTCTCCCGAGGGGACTACTGAGCTGAATGTTGCGTCGCGCTGCCAGTATTTTCGGGTTGGACATCGCCCATTCTTTTACCCAACAGTCCGCAATGAAAAGGGCCGTGGGTAATGCCTGGTACCGCATCTATTATAAGTCCGTTGCGACTTCCACAGGGACACAGCGCACAGGTTGAATTTATGAATGAAAGTATGACAGTTGAGTTCTGTCACTATCGAAATTGTTACGTATCATTTCGCATTTCTTAGTGGGCATACGGAAATGCTGGAGCTTTCTTAGTGGGTATACTGCGTATACCTGCGTATACCTGCGTATCACGTAGACTACACCACTGGGTGCGCCCCCATAAATGAGTTCTTAAGATTAACTGACTGCATCGACTAAACCAATGGAATATTTTAAATTCAGTCCCTTCAATAGTGTCTTATTTGGATCCTATAGAAATACTTGTCTGCTGATATCATGAAACAAATCCTCTTTTATGATTATTTTCATTGGTGTTAAAGTTTTTAGCTCCTTCAGTTTCATTACTAATTCATATTAAGAAGTTTTCTTAGGAAAATTGTGTTATTTTCAATCCGATAAAAACAGTATTTTGATAGAAATAACGTCTGTTTTTGAAGTAAATTACGTAAAAGTAAGTGTTTTAAAATAAACACAGGTGTGTGTGGAGCTCACAGAGATGATGTTGGAGCGTAGTTCCTGCAGGTGACTCCTCAGCAGCTTGACGTCTCTGGAGTTAGAAGATCCAGTGTCCGTCACAAACAGTTTGTCACTGATTTGCAGGTCCACCCCAAACCTGAATAAATATAAATAATAATAATAAAAATAAACATTTTATAAACTCTTCAGAGCAATGTCCTTGTTTACTGAAAATATTTTTAACCGGTGTTCCCATGCAAACATTTACACTATTTTGTAAGACGTGCATACGAGTTATAAATCCCAGTCGTGGTTTGGTTTGAGATAAAGTTACACCCATGTCTCCTCCCGGGCTCCGTAGAGAGAAGCCATGTGGTGAAAAAAAAAAATCTTCCATAAATTAGAACTAAATAATCTCCATATCCCGCTTGTGAGCTGTGGTGTGTGATTCCCAACCTGTTCCTGACTTCCTTGAGCAGAGCTTTCTCCTTGTCGTAGCTGAACTCTCCACTGAAGGCTCTGGGGACGTCAGCCAGGTCGGCGTGAGTCGCCACCAGGACGACCGTCAGAGGCTGAGGGGTCCGCCCTCCGAAAGCTGGAGGAAGACAGGAGGAAAGAACTAAAGGATCAGACAGAGGTAATGTAAAACCCGCCAAATAATAAAAGTTTTAACCAATTTATCGAACACACAAAAATATGCCAGTAGCCATAAAAACCAAAATAAAATCCTACACATGCAGTTTAATTCGGTAACTTTTTAAGTAGGCCTTTGGGCGTTTGACTTTATAGTTTTCTGCTAAGACGCAACACAGGGTTAGAAAAAGGTTTGAATCACAAAAGATATTTTCAAAATTTTAAAATATATTGTTGTCAGAGGAAATCCTGCAAACTATCCAACATGTTAAAATAGTTTCACAGAGGAAGCAAATCAATCATAAAAAGGTGCAGGGTGTAAAATAGGAGCATTTTAGTGTCATCTAGTGGTGACATCCTAGATTTTCAATGCTCTCTTCCATTCGAAGAATTTACAGAAGCTACGGTGGCCATCAAGGACAAGAAGCTAGTGACTAGAGGACTGGTCACACATTGTCCCCCTCCTCACCGATGTTGTCCTGGGGCAGAGTGAGGGCCTTGAGCAGGTTGAGCCAGAAGGTGATGTGTCCCAGCTGGGTCTCGTATGGTTCCTCCAGGCTGAACAGAACCAGGTGGATGGCTGTCGGGTCGTTTGAGGCAAAGTAGTCGTAGGAGCAGTAATACACCGGGTTCCCCGAGAACTCCCACACACTGAAATCACCCACACCTACGGGGAGAGAGGTTAGACTTTAGTGTGTCTCTTCTTAGTAAATATAAAGTAAATACTTATTGTTATATATGTTTATACCATGGAAATACCTAGTAAAAACGTTCAAACGTGTTTTGTTTAAATTGAAAAAGGTAGAGTCAGCAGTTCTAGAGAATGCTTGTTGTAAAAATCACTTTGTCAAAATCCGTGAATATCTCCTCACGATACTTAATAAATCTGGTGTTAATACACAGCCTAGGCTCTGTAAACTGGTATGTAAACAAAGGGAATGTAAACAAAGAGGGCCCACTGTATCTAGCAACGTGCTAATTTACAGAGCCTAGGCTGTGTATTAACACTGTATGTTTATCCAGCTCACACACAGTACGGACGAGGAGTGGATTGTGAGGAGATATTCAATGATTTTGATAACATGCGTTCTTCAGAATTGCTGACTGCACCTTTAAATCTAAGCATTCTCACCGTTGATGTTGGTGTTCTGGATGTCGATGGCCTTGGTGGCCTGTTCGTCGGCTGAGGACAGAGCGTTGGTGACGGGGGAGAAGACCTCCAGGACGCCCTTGGTGAGGCTGGGCTCAAACATCATGCTGCGGCTCCGCACACTCACATTCTCACAGCCCGGGTACAGGTTGGAAATACTCGCTGACACTAAAGACACAGGAAGAGAGGAAGGAAAATGTTAACCAGTGTCTGTTACAGGGTCAGATGTAGTGTATTTGACAATATATTTAGATGATATTGGCCTCAAGAGCAGGGATTCTGATGCATCAAACATTCCAAAGTATATTCAACCAACAATTTTTTTCCATGTTGTTTCAGAGGATAAATGTTTCTTTGAAGGCATTTCCACACTACAGTCAAACTTAAAAAAAATATATATTTGTATTCATAATAAAAATGTTTTCTCAAAGCAATAAGCTGGTTGTTTTTTCTACTCATTCTACACAACAATACAAAATAGGTAACAGCTTCTAACTGGAACCAAGGAAAAAGTTTCTAAGATATTATCAATTTTCAGCAGATCATGTATAATCACACAATAGTACCTGCATATGTAAATAATGACTTGCATGCCCTATGTCCGATTCTGTACAAATAATGAACTGAGCTCAGTGTTATTTTTCACCCAATAACAGCACACATGCAAACACATGGGGGCGCTATTCTACAGCAAATAAATCTACTGTGCAGAAATGACTGTTTGGATTTATTTGACACTGTGTAGAACCACACCTACAGTTTGTTTTATATTGCTTTTAAACACAGTCAGATAATGTCTTAATTATTGGCTGCAGTTTTGTATTTGTTTCACAAGAATCCACAACCACCGTTTCTGGTTTTAACTGGTTATTGTTTTGTGACCTGTCACCGTACAATGTCAAGAATAAGTTTGGCAGAGAAAAGCTTATTGTGCAGATGTGAGGAAATCTAGGCGATCCGATGTTGAAACCCATCTGCAAACTGTTCCCTTCTCTGTTTTTTTTTTACTTTCCTTGAAGCCAGTTGTTTCCAGTCTGAACCAGTCAGAGATACTTCTCTATCCAAGTCACATTGTTTTGGGCATGTTTGGTGCCTCTGACAAAAACAACTACAGAAGCATTTTGAGTGACAGTGTATGTGGTGGTAAAGTTAAGGGTTGTATGATATTCAGAAATAACTAAATTCTCAGGGTGCTCTGGTGGCGTAGTGGATAGAGAGTTTACCATATTGGCTCCGGCCTTCGTTGCAGTGGTCGCGGGTTCAAATCCAACCCGTGGACCTTTACTGCAGGTCATCCCCCTTCTCTGTCTTCTCATTTCAACTCTGTAATATCTAATAAAGCTTGAAATTGCCAAAAAGTATGATTCATGTAAACTCATTGTAAAATGACAGCTTTGAAATGTATCAAATGACCAAAATGTCAACTGAAATCAAGGCCTTTCAAGTCTGCATAAGATACAATATGGGTAAGAAAATCTACCTTACATGAAAAAGTGACTTTGTAGTAGGACTGCCAACTAACGATTATTTTGATAGTCGATTAATGTGTCGATTATTTTCTCGATTAATCGATTATTAATCGATTAGTTTTTTGGTCCGTAAAATGTCAGAAAATGGTGAAAAATTTTGATAAATTTTCCAAAGCCCATGTTGACGTACTCAAATGTATTGTTATGTCCAAAACACACAAATATGTCAGTTTACTGTCATAATAGGATTAAAGAAACCAGAAAATATTCACATTTGAGGAGCTGAAATCAGAGAATTTGGAAATTTTTTATTAAAAAATTACTCAAAACGATTAATCGATTATCAAAATAGTTGGCGATTATTTTAATACTCGATTAATAATCGATTTGTCGATTAATCGTTGCAGCTCTACTTTGTAGTTTGACCTCAGGGCAGGCAAAGTTGCTCATTTGTCTGTGTCAACTCCTTTTCCTTATGTGACAGTCCTATGTTTCTTACATTAATGGACAACTTATAAAACCTACATTTGCATTCACAACCTCTCTACAATGTTGTTCCATGGCGTTTTACAGATTACTTAAGCAAATGAATGAAAGAGGATAAATCCATCTCAAATAACTCATTCATACACCACCTGGGATGCAGTGTGAAATGCTCTCAGGTGTCCACGTTAAGTTCTGGGGCTAAATATTGACATAAGACGAAGGTAAATTTGCATTTATGGTGCCACACATTTGACTTTCGAAAAAGGCTTACAAAACTTCAAAAATCCATGTTTATATTAAGTTGGCTTGAATAGAAATGTAAAAACTAGACAAATAGACATTATGGCAGCTCCACCAGGATTCTTTGTGTTTCATGGTGGTGATTTTAGACTGAGTCAATAACAACTGTTACTGAATTCAGCTAGAATTGTAAGAAGAAGAAGAAAAAAGCTCTTTCAACCTCCCATTCCGCCAGATGCCACAGATAGTGGATGGGATCGGTAACTCTATACGGCTCACGTAACTGAACCATTATCAGAGCGAGCATCATGTCTGTCTGGAAGGTAATGGCTCAGAGCGTCGCAGTATAGAGCGGGCAAAGGAAACACAATGGTACGTGTGTGTGTGTGTGTGTGTGTGTGTGTGTGTGTGTGTGTGTGTGTGTGTGTGTGTGTGTGTGTGTGAGAAGGAGGGAAAAAAGTGTCTGTGTTTTTTTTAAGACTACAATAAACATATCAGGGAGTCTTATCACAGCCCAGTCACTGAGTGCAGGACTGAGCTTAACAAAAAAATAAAAACAACTATACAAAGACCAGGCTGAGTTAAAAGGTTTGACTATTGCTACTTTAAGATTCCATTTAGGGTTCTAAGAGTAATGGGGTTATTATTTAAGGTTAGCAGGATAGTTGCTATGGTGAAAAGGGTTAAGAAGAAAGTCAATCTTGGTGTTGGTGCTTTTCAATTTCTTATTGTGCGTCTAAGTTTGTTTTTGCTTGTAGAGAAAGAGAGCTCCTGGTCAAAATAGCCCCTTTCTATGATTTGCTTTTAGCCTATTCACCTCAGCGGCCCTGAGTCAGATCTGTGAAAGGAGGGGAGGTGTGTGTGTTATAGACGTGCAGACATCTCATCCACGTCTTTTTAGGTTCTCCCACTAGAGGTCAACAGATCCTACACGTCTACAAATAAAGCCTTTAAAGAGGGGCACCAAACTGAAAGGCAAACTATGGCGTATTGAAGCCGATAAGGAAATAAAAAATAGATATTATCTCATAATAATGTAATATGTATCATGTAAAAATATGAAACTTATTATGTTATGACGGGATAGAGAGTAATCACATTATATCGTTTTGTCTGAGTTGGCAGGGATTTAGACCCGTGATAAGGCATTAATAATAACTACATAAAGAAAGTGTTTTCTTGTCTCATTTGCTTTTACAACTCATGTATGATCATTGAAAACTATCAGAATGAACTGAACACATTATTTATTGTCTTAATTGGGTGTCAAGCATTAAATGAACACCCTTGCTATGCAGTGAATATAATTAAAATGATACATCCATTTTGGCATTAGTAACCATTGTGATTGTTGGCAGATGAAAGCTTAGTCTTGTGAAGGATTATCTTAGCTCTGTCCCCTACCAGCAGGTTTGGAGTTGACGGGGGAGTTTGGGTGGCGTGTGTTGTTGGTCATGCGAGAGCGTTTCCTCCTGAAGAAGCTTCTGAGGATGCCACACTTGAGGGACTCCAGCAGGGTGCTCTTCCCCGCCCCAGAGTGACCCAGCAGCTTCAGCTTGATCCTGGGCTGAGGGGTCGCGGTGGGACGCAGCGCCTGGATGTAGCTTAGCTTGTGGTTGTCCTGAAAAGAGTATGGAAAATTTAAAAAAATTAAATCTTCAAACTGAAATTATTGGATGCTACAGCCAATTTAAAAATGGAACTTGATGACCAGGAATTAAAAGGGTATAGGCATGCTGTTTTACAGATACTGTATGTACTAGTGAGGGGCAGTTTCAGAAAATACAAGCCACTATGTTTGGATCGTGTTTTGCTTGAAAAAAAACCTAACCTTTAGCTTTCACCTGACAATCAAAAAAACAAAACAATACTGGAATCTATCTGGTTCAGTCAGTTATTTTAATGTTGTTATAAAGCTCAACACAGCGACCATAAAGTATATTGTATGTAAATCCCCATCACCTCATGCAGCCGCTGTTTGCCTTTATAAATGACTATCTGATGTTATTTGAATGGATCCACCCATCGCTATACAAAGGTTCTCTGTGTAAAGAAACATGGCAGGCTGCACAGTGCACACTATATAAACTACAATTATAAACAATGAAAGCCATTTTATTAAAAAGGTGGTTCACCCATCTGTACCCTGCAGCAGTAATTATGCCAATTCAAACGATAACATTTATTAACATGTAAAACCATCCAAACAGATGAGTCAGACATCAGTAAAAAAAAGCCTCAAATACTGCGAGTGGATGTGTGGGTTCTGAAAGCACTCCCTCCTCCCACCTGGGTCACATTAACACATTCAACAAATAAAAGCTTTTTAATTTCAATAACAGTGATTCACATCTGAGCAGAATGAACCCCTCTCGTTATGGAATAAATTACGTTGAACTCGACATGTACTTGTTTTAAAGTCTTTTTCTTTTGGTTCTTAGGAAGTCAGGGCTGTTTCCTTTCAACACTGGCATCAATGTGGTGAAATGTCTTGAATTAGCCGAGCATATGCAGAGGATGACTGATTTCACAATTATTGCTCTCAGGTTTGAATGCTTTGTCCCGAATGCAAATTTTATTTTTTTTATTTAGATGAATAAGGCTAAAAATGTGACAAAAAAAAACATCCAAAAGTAACCTTTTAATACTCATCTCTATTGATATATAAGCTACTAGTTGTGGTATTGTCATAAAATAGTAACTTGAAACAAAAACAACAGGCATAGTATTTGAATATTTTTGGGGGAAAAATTAAAAGCTGCTAGATTAAAGCAACTACAAACATTTCATACAGAATTTCATACATATATCATTTTATAACATTTTCAACCTGTATGTGTTGAGTAAAATGGCGCCACGAACTGCTAAAGGGACGGGGGGATGCAAAAATCTAACACCTTCCCGGTTGGAGACATTCTCTCTCCACACCTCTGCACTGAAATAAACCAAGTGTGATGAGCGTTTGTGAAACCTGGTTGTGCGTCATGTAGTGTTGTTACATGTAGTGAAAAAATATTTTTATTATTAGTTCCTCTTCAATACATTCATATAGCAATGTAATTCAGAATTAACTAGGTTTACTCTGTGTGTGTTTGTGTGTATGTGTGAGTGTGTCAGTGTGTGTGTGTGTGTACTGCGTGTGTGTTTTCTTCACCTTTTTAAGCTTTCCCAACAGAGAAACAATAGGTTCATGTTGATCAGTGTACGCCAAATCCTCCGCGGTTTTTCCATCCTGAGAGAGACAGAAGAGAAAGAGAGAAAGGGATAAATATATGCATGAGAAATATTCAGCTACAACAACACGTCCCTTACATTACCTCGGGCTGGTGTGCATGTGGCAGGTGCATTCAAGTGTTTCAAATCATGTTTTAGTTGACATTACATTTGGGGAGCCTAACATCTGTAGGCTGTGAGTAAACACAACGCAGGTCCTGTAAGCTAACTTCTTTCTGACTCTACACACATGGATTTTAATTTTAGTCTTCAGACCCCCAGCTGTCATTGCTTGATTTCACACAGCTCCAAACACAGACACAAAATATTTTTATACAATTATTTTCTTCCTCTCATGTTGCGGTACAGCCCAACGCCTGTTAACAGACATGGATGTGAAAAAAAAATATTGGTGAAGTTCATTTTAAGTATGACAATCCCACAGTTGATTCCAGTAGATAAACTAGAGCTACAACACACACACACACACACACACACACACACACACACACACACACACACACACACACACACACACACACACACACACACACACACACACACACACACACACACACACACACACACACACACACACACACACACACACACACACACACACACACACACACACACACACACACACACACACACACACACACACACACACACACACTCACACACACTCTCTTTTTTCCTCTCCTCCATCAATCTCCAGTGCTGCCCTAATTTGTTACTCTCTCTCTCCATTTCCTCCTGAACACACTGACACAGAAACGCCTCAGACCCCGTCAACTTTCATGTCTCTTTCCACTAGCGCAGCCATCTGTCACTGTCCGGCGCTGGCTGCTGCTCCACTGGGACAAACTGCACCGACAGCTTTAACACGCCCACAGAGCGATTCATACACACACACACACACACAGGGAATACATACTGTTGTTTTTATCTGAAAAATAATAAGGAATACTTTTTTTTTTAAACCTTTATTTGATAGTTGAAGAAGTACAAAAGAGGGGAATGGGGAGAGAGAGAGAGGGGGATGCTGCGACAAGGACTTTTGCCTTATTTGGTAAGCGCTACCGGGTACCCCGAATACTTACTGTTTTAATCTGAAGTTTTATCAATACCTGTACCCTTCTCTGATAAGGTCACATACGATTATAAGAGCGGTTAGTACATTGACCTTTCAGTTGTTTCGATCGGCTCAATATCCCATGGTGTGAATGTAAATGAAATGCAGACCGGACCCCAAAAAATGTACCACCTAATGTGATGTACTCGTGAGCAAATTCATGGGACATTGCTGGTACAGATGGCATGGAATGAGTGTTAAGAATATCACCACCGCTGCTAGGCGACTGACAGACTATGTGTGTGTTTATGTATGGCACAAAAAATAGACAGGAATATAAGATCATGTACAGTATCTTTTAGGGCTAGTTATTACATTTGGTTTATAACTTTGAATCGCACATTTTCCTCAAATTTCACACAAAAGTCTCTCTCTTCTTTGCTGTTGTTTTATTCACCTTTTCACCAACAAAATGTATAAATGATAAACCTGAGGTCCAAAAACAGACATAAAAGACATAGCAACAGCAGGGGTAACATATAATACAAAGGCTGAAAATTTAATTCAAAGTTACAATACAGTGAGTTACAAACCATAGAAATCCAGCCTTTAGCTTACTGTATCCTCCCTCAGCTTTTCCACACAAGAATCACTGACCACACGCCACTGGACAATGAATTATACATCTGAGTGTGCTTTGCAGTATTAAACATGCATAGCACATCAGCTTTCATACAATATTAAAGTCTAGAAAATGCAGAGAGAGGGCGGTATGTCTGGCTGCTGGAATCTCTCAAAAAGGCTTTAACTTTTTTAGATATTAAATACATGCAGCATTACCTCTAATATATTATATATCAGTGTTGCTGTACTTGGACAGGTCGAGGTCTCTTATGTAAGGTCTCGGTTTTAGAATCTACCGCATTTTTACTCTGTCTTGTTGTTGTCTTGAACAAGAAGGCCTTGGATTTATTTCAAGATCAGTCAAGACCAGAACTGCAGGAATATCAGTTAATGCATACACACATATTTACAGTGTATGGTAATTCAAGAGGGGAATGAAGGAAGCTTTTTTACTTATTCCTATGGTTTGCATGTTCCACAATGTTCCATTATTATACTTTATAATAGAGCCTAGCCTGCATTTACAGTGTATTTGTGTTGTATGAATTTGGTGGTAATACCATACTTACTGGTTCCTTACAGTACTTTTAATGTAGACACAGAGGAAGCAAACAAGACAAGTAGTTGGGTCAAAAATTCCCGTTCCCTCACCAAATCCTTCCTCCCCTGTTCGCCTTAAGTCTTGTGTAAAGGGCAAATAAGTCAGAAACTTTGAAGCTATACTTAAAATGGAAATTAAAGGTGAATAACAGGGATCAAGAGGTCACATCAATTTCATTAATAAAATGTAGGAAACACATTAAGATTGTTAAGCCTTAAACCGACAGGCAGAGAGATTGTAGAGGGAAAAAGGCTGTGCCGCTGAAAATCAGGGGCGAGCACTGTCTAATAATGAATTCATGTCGATAAATCCAGTTTGAGTTGAAACAGCTGCCATCAGCTTTTCTTCTACTAAGTATGTGTGTAAGAACTGAGCAGCGACTTGCTCTGCAGCCCAAGCAGAAAATTACCAACTCACATCACAAGTCATTATTTAGATATTTTCATTTTGTATATTATATGAGCTATGTCTCATATACTTGCTCATCTAGGCAATATAAAATATTATACAATCCGTCATGGTGGCACATCCTCTACGCACCAATACACTACACTTCACTGAGAGCAGCAGTTTTAATATATAAACCAGTTTTTTTCAGTATTATTAATCAAAATGGCAAAAGCTGCACTGGATTTTTTGTCGAACAGTGAGAAAAATAGCTTTTAGGAGACCTGCAATAGCTTGTGGTAAATATATGCATGTCCTATATTGCATTATGCCATAATGTTAAGCTACTGTTACTGTTAAGTGAAGGTAAAAGGTGATAATAGGAATGAAGCTAGGTGGTGACTTACGTTGGTGACTGCGTCTGTGTTGGCTCCGGAGAGGCAGAGATGACGCACAACCTCCAGGCTCCCGTTGTTAGCGGCCAGGTGGAGCGGAGTTCTGCCATACTGGATAAAGAGACACACATACGAAAGAGGGGTTTTTAATCAACGCAAAAGGTGATGTGTTACAATAATAAATGTCATGTCTTTCACCTGTCTTGTCCTGTATTGCATCACGTTAAAAAATAAATAAATAAAATAAAACATGAAAATAATAATGATAATAATAAAACATTTGAATAAAATAAATAACTGTTTATATATATATATAAAAAAAAGGAGCACCAAAAGTGAATCTCGACCTCAAATGTATTTTTCTATAGGATTAGTAACTACAGCAAAGCTTTAACAAAACCTGCAAAAAAGCCTGGAGATGATTGCACTACAGTTTATAGTCTGGTAGTTTGATAATGTTATGAAACACATGAGAAAAATGTACTTCCAAAAAATATCCAAAAAACAACAGCATCTCTGTTTGAGCTGGCCAAATGTGACCATACGCTCAGTCCAACTTGACCAGTGGTAAACAAACGGTTGCAACAAAAACAAGGAAATGCTTAAATGTGTCCGTCACGTGGGCGTCAATAGAAGTGAAACAGGCGGCGGGCGGGGTGATTGTTCATAGGCTAGAGACGTAACATGATGATAGCTATACTCTACCTGCTTCCAGTGGACTAGGATAAAACGCTAAACATGTCTGTATGTACAATTTGAATGGTCAGAACAGCATTATTATGATATTCATCCAATATTACTGTTAGTGCTGTAAAGGGGCAAAATTACCATACACCGTGTTTTGCATTAATTGCAATGTGTGGGCTCCAATGTTTTTCCTTTTCAGTCACATTAAATGCATTCTTTCTCTGCTCTGATTAAAAAACTAAAACTGGTCATTAAAGCAGGAGGGGCTGTGTTGTGTTCACAGAGCATTCAACGGTAGTTACCATAATGACGACAGTATGTAATTATAATCAGTATTTTTCACCAAGATATATTGTAATTGTACTGGTGTTATTTTCTTCTTAATCAAATTGAAACGTACCAAAAAGGTTGTCTCTGCCAGAAGAATAAAAGAAAAAGCTTCGGAAAATATCAATAACCACAACTAAATAAGCATGTTTGAAAGCAACATTTCAAATCAAGTCCCATCTGTCACAATTCAAATCAACAAGGAAGCATTCATCCGGTTTTATAGTGCTGAATAACCGAACATGAGACATTTTCAATTCCGCTCGATGTCATTTTTTCTCCCCCGGTGTCTACAGCTGACAGGGAAGACAAATCAAGGCACAGACTCGGCTATGTGTGACATGTTGCTTTGGATACGCTTTTAAAAAAGCTCAAACTGAAAATAATGAATAAATCACAACTTCTCTGGCGAGCTCCCGATGCACATCACTTCCCTGAACTATGCGGCGGGGAAAAAATAAACGTTCCCACATGTGAAAGAGGCTGCCAGCGTCTGTGAAAAGCCATCCCATAGCAGAATACATTAAAACGAATGGTGTCAAAATATATTGTGAAATCAGCAAAAGGCAGAAAACATATGTGGGAAGCGGAGCCTGGCAAAGAGAGCCAAAGCAAGACGGGATCTTGACTCAAATATTAACCAGATGTGTGAGAGCTTAATCAAAAAGGACACGTTCACACAAATACTAAGTATAAAAAAAAAAGCTACTTTTATCAGAAGATGTGAAATGGTCGCAGTAAAAGTTAGAGGTCAGTTAAAAGGAGTGCTGAATTTTCAACTATACTACCACAATCAACATACTATATAATGCGAAGTGGCAGATTTATTAACCCAGTCTAGATTAGATGGGATCACAAAGCAAAAAATCCACAGTCCGCAGGTGTTTATACTTACAGAAAACCCCTTTAATCTGGCTATAATCTTTAATATGTTTGCATACTCTGTTTATTTATCCCTGTTTGGCCTGTGATTAGCACCAGTAAGGCTTGGCTAAGACAGCTGCACTACATGGTGAAAAGTTTGTGGACATCTGAGCGCTAAAGTGACAGTTAGAAATGTCTAAACCATGGACAGCCTGTACTTTCTAGGTTTGGATGCTGAGTGCAGGGATTTGCTTCCATTCTAATCCGAGTAACCATTTCAGATTTTGTTGAACTGTCCCTTTAACCAGTGCTGATATTTTGCGTTTTCAGTAGCCCACTATTTGTAAGCCATATTGCTGCTGTGAATCTTTAAAGTAGCAGTGCGTAGAATGTATTGGTATTTTTTTAGAACAGACTTGGTTGAAATGTTATATAATATTCATAAGTATGTTTTAATTAGTGTATAATTGCTTGATAATGATTTTTCTTTTTCTTTTTTAAAGATTCTTTTTTTGGGGCATTTTAGCTTTATTAGACAGATTTTGGGGAGACAGAGTTGAAATGGGTTAAAGAGGGGAATACATGCAGAGAACTGACCCAGGTGGGATTTGACCCTGACCCTGGGCCCGGGGACACTCTACCCACTGCACCATGAGCGCCCCTATGGAAGTTATTTTCAATAGGATATGTGGTTGTTGTGGGTGGGCAGTGTTTAGTCCTCACCTTGTTGGGCAGGTCCAGGTTTGCCTTGGCGCTGCAGAACGCCATGACGACGGTCAGGTTGCCGTCCTTGCAGGCGATGTGCAGCGGCGTGTTGCCATGGCGATCCTGGTGGTCCAGGTTACAGCCGTGTCTGAGGAGGCAGCGCACCACGTCCACCTGACACCTCCGCACCGCCAGGTGCAGGGAGCTGTGGTCGTCCTGCAGAGAGACAAGGGAACATGGGCAATCTTTAGCAATGTTTTACAATATATTTAATGCAATTTTTCTTTTTTTACAACACACACAAGAAAACAAACACCTGCACAATCACAAAAAATAAATAAATAATAATAAAATTAAAATAAAAGGCAAAATCTTTAGTAATGTTAATTGATAAACATTGTTAAAGAGTTAGTTGGATGTTGTTACTTTTTAACATGTTTGTGTGTCTGTTCAGGTTCATTTTCATGTGAAATGTACAGCTGTAGGTAAGTGGATCTGAATATTAAACTGTAATGATTCTCATGAGAAGAAAGACTTGCAGCAAAGGTTCCCCGCTGGACTCTAACAGGGGAAGCTGAAGTGATGTTCAATGAACTATTTAATGTTTTTAGATTCAGTAAACTCACCTTTTTTAATACAATAAAATTATGTATTGTTATTATACTATTCTAAGTTGTCCTGAAAAATAAGGAGTCAGAAAAAAGTTATACATTTTGCATCCGTTTAAAGTGTCACCTTATCAGTGGCTTCTACATCGGCCTTGTGCTCCAACAGACATTCCACGATGTCGGAGAAGCCGCGAGCCGAAGCCGTCAGCAGCGGACTCTCCCCTTCACGGTTCTTTGCGTCGACATGGCAACCCGCCTGGCAGAGCGCTCGAGCCACTGTGGAGTATCCGTGCCACGCAGCGCAATGCAGCGGGGTCTCCTGCTCCTAAGGACGCAAACAGAAGAACGCATAAGGAATAAATACTTGGGGTAGGTGTGTGTGTGTATGTGTGAGTGAGTGAGTGAGTGAGTGTGTATGCGCATGTGTGTGTGTGTGTGTGTGTTTGACTGTATGTTTGTGTGTGTATGTGTGTGTGTGAGAGTGAGTGAGCGAGCAAGCGAGCGAGCGAGTGAGTAAGTGAGTGAGTGAGTGATTGTGTATGTGCGTGTATTTGTGTGTGTGTGTGTGTGTGTGTGTCCGTGTACGTGTGTGTGTGTGTGTGTGTGTGTGTCTCCTCACCCTGTCACACAGATCTGGGTTGGCCTTGATGCTGCACAGGTAGCTCACCACGTCCACGTTACCATAGCGAGCCGCTACGTGAAGAGCAGTTTCACCAGACTGGGCGAGGTAATAAAGAATTAACACAATATTAACCAATGGTAAGCAGGTCACATATACAGCAAGAATTTTTATTTTTATTTTTTTATTCCACCAACACAAAAACAATACATGACAACACAATTCAGGGCTAACTATCAAACAGAAATCCAACATCAAGAGATAAAAATAAAATTTAAAAGGAAAGAGAAAAAATACTATACTATAATGCTATAAATAAATAAGGATACAGCAAGAAAAGCTTACATAAACTGATGTCAAGCACAACTTTAATTTAATTTGAGGTATGGCGAAGAAACACATATTCCCGTTAGACCTGCCTTTTTCTCTGAGTCAGCAACTTCCCTGAACTTCCACTTAAACAAAGCATTCAGATTTTACTGCCCAGCGTTTGCACACATCGATCCGTCAGTTTTAACTTTATGGACGCTCGTTTGCAGAGAAGCTGCTGATGTGAAACGACAACCGGAGACGCCGAAAGTGAACTACTTTAAAATAACATCTAATGGATGTATGAGGGATAACACCGTTTACAGATCTATTCAATGAACAAAGTTACACACACACACACACACACACACACACACACACACACACACACACACACACACACACACACACACACACACACACACACACACACACACACACACACACACACACACACACACACACACACACACACACACACACACACACACACACACACACACACACGTACGTACGTGAGAAGAAACGATTTGGCTGGTTAAAAAAAGGTGTTAAAAGGTCTTGAAGCTTTTGACTTGAGCCTGTGATTCAGGGCTGTAGTGTAATAATAAAGTAAGATGACACGTTGAGGATCCTTGGACAGATCTAGATAATAATAATCAGAAGTGCCTGGAGTGCAGAGATGCTCTGGTCTGCTTGAGGAGGACTCCGTGTTCTCAGACACAACAGCAGGTAAAAATGATTTGATAGAGAGACTTAAGGGATTTCGTCTGTCGAAGCAAAGCTCTGTGATCAAGGCTACGAAAAGCACACACACACACACACACACACACACACACACACACACACACACGCAGACAGCCCATCTTTCTCAGCAAGACCTGTTTCTATAGCAACAGCAAATATAAGCTGATAAAATGCCAGAGTAACTGGTGTTCTCCCTCCCCAGGTGCATGATTGGGTGTGAACGTGTGAATTTGTGTGTGCGTGTGTGTGTGTGTGTTTGTGTGAGTATCTTTTTGGAGAATCAAAGTAAGGCCTCCCAGGAGGTTTGATGGGTGGGAGTTTGAAGGTAATTGCTGAGGGATAACTGTGTGGTGAGTAGAATATTGAGTGTGTGTGTGTGTGTGTGTGTGTATGTGACATGCAGAGAGGGGGAGCGAGAGGCACTTGAATCACCTTATCTTGGACATCCAGAGGGCATTTCTTTTCATGGAGGAATTTCAGGGTCTCCACGTGGCCGTGTCTTGCTCCGTAGTAGATCGCGTTGGCTCCACTCTGAAGGTTTCCAGAGGGAAGAGAACATTCCAGGATTTATCCCTGACCTTTACAATAGAACCCAAGCTCTCTGGGACCAGGTCTGCAGCAGCATGATATGAACACATCCTTCTAGAATACTGCATAACATTTTGAACTATTTTTTTTTCTTTAAGATTATTTTTCTGGGCATTTTTTGCTTTTTATTAGACAGTTTGGAGAGATGAAATGAGGTAGAGAGGGGGATGACATGCAGAGAATGACCACAGGCCAGCCTCTAGGGCAGCGTTACTCATAGCGCGGCTCGCGAGCCGCATGCGGCTCGCCAAGCTTCTATGTGCGGCTCGCATGGCAATAAAAAGATACTGTGATATGATCATGCAGTTAATACAGATATTTCATAAAACCATTAAAAACAAGCAGATCTATAACATCAAACCTGTTAAACTAACGTGGCTGCTCTCATACAAATAAGTAATAAAAGAATAAGTCAACAACGGCATTACAAGGTGGAAATACAGACTAGAAAATAATATATTTAAACTTGCTCAGCCGTACGCTGACTGACAGCGGGGTTGCCAGATTTGCGGTTTTCATGCATTACAAGGGAGAATGTGCTCTTGGATAGATTGGGCTGTGGGGGAAAAAACTAACTCATGGTCAATAAAAATATGTTATGCATGATACTGTCTATCACAGGTATGCTCACGAACATGGAATATATTAAATCATTTGCAAAAAAATAGATCTCGTTTCATATCGCTAAGTTGGACATTTAAATTGGAGAACACTTAACAACCTGGCAACCACACGCACGGTACCGCAACAATGCTAGCTTGGATGCGATTTCAACATTTCATGCTGGTTACTGGTACATTGATAGATGTCTATTCATAACCAGTTGGGCACCAGGTGGACAGATGAAAAGCTCCACAAAAGAGGAAAATTAAGTGTTTTGGCTAAACTGCATATTGTATGTTCACTTTGATCAGGCAGGGTTCCCAATGTCTCTGAATTATTCCAGAAAAATAATAGGCTGCTAAACAGCTCACATAGGACACAGTTGAATTAGCCTCTTAATTTTCCTCTCATAGTGCACCAGATTGATGCATTTACCTTTGAAAGGTAAACAAAAGTATTCCAGGGGGGTATTATATGAACACACCCACTTTGATTGATTATATGTCATTCATACATTTTTTTTAACAAATATTTGAATAAAAAGTAGGATAATAATTTATTCTTCAATAGCTTCCATGTTATGTGACCCAGTGTCTCCATATTATTCCAGATAATAGTACACAGTCACACAACTCTTAATTTTCCTCCAAAAGTGCACCAGATTGATGCATTCTGGGTTAAAAGGTACCAAATTTTCTTCCGGGGGAGCATGCCCCCGGACCCCCCTAAGGACTGGGTTCCCTCAGTTTCACAAAATACTGTGGGAAACACTGGTTCAAGAATTACATATTAATAAGCAGGCGTGCTTATGTATGACTGGATTTATAGCTTTTGATACTTTGCAGCAAAAATGGCTCTCCTGCTGACTTTGTCCTGTCAGTGCGGCTCTCCTGAAAAAAATAGTGAATACCACTGCTCTAGGGGGACGCTCTGAACACTACACCACGAGCTCCCCCATTTTTAAACTATTTTGATGACGTTCTAGCATCCTGCCCACACCTAACAGATGAGTGGTTACCTTGTCGTGGGCCTTGATCTCGGCACCTTTTCTCATCAGCACCTCGATGATCTGAATGTTCCCACAGCCGGCTGCTATCAGGAGGGGAGGGGTCCCATGCTGCAACACACACACACACACACACACACACACACACACACACACACACACACACACACACACACACACACACACACACACACACACACACACACACACACACACACACACACACACACACACACACACACACACACACACACACACACACACACACACACACACACACACACACACACACTTTAATTACATTTTTTGGTGGCTGTGATGTGTTTATGCGTCAATCTCAATTCTTCATTTGACTGCATGTCATTACACATAGGAACATGGGATAGTACCTTGTGTTTTAGAAAGTGTCTGCTTTGTGATGGAAATACAATTTGAGGTAAATGAAAAAGGAATATAAAATTGCAAGTCTGACAATTGTGAAAAACTTTGATTTGAAGATGATTTCTGAGTGATATGGGCACTGAAATACTTTTTAAAGTAGTGAAACGTCATAGAAGTTTCCCCTTTTCTTCCCGTTTGTGTTGACTTGTGATTGGGAGGACATGGTGTATGGTGCAGTACTGTTTGTAGTTTGAATGAAAACACACAGACAAACATATTCACCTTGTTGGGCTGGTTGACGTCGTAGCTGTTCAAGGAGCCGAGCAGATGCTGCAGGCCGGGCACGTTGTCATCGTTAATGGCGTGGATGATGGCCTTCATCACAAAGGAGTCTTCCTCATCCTAAACGGGCGGGACAGATAGTTACTCCTCTACTGTTCACAGAATGATCTACTGTATCCCTGGAAACATTAATCCTGTGAATTCCTTCTTTCACATGACACGCCCCCCCCCCCCCCCCTCCTCCCTTAAGTCAGTCTTTCATCTTTCTCTCAGGCATGAATACACACAGAAACAAACAGACTTTTCTGTCTTTCGAAGCTGCAGTAGAGTAGTGTAGTGTATAGAGTCAAGTACAGTAAAACTTAAGTGTCCCCATGAGGTAATTTTTTTTAGTAGTTGACAGTTGTCGACACAAATACATACGATGCATCATACTACGAAAACAGGACCAGATCCATATCATTCACAGTCACCATCAGAGCGATGGTTGTGGTTGTGGTAATAGTTTGTTTAAAAAAAAGCTAATTTCAGTGGGAATAAAAGACAATTTCTATGTAATTGTGTGGCCTTTGGGGAGACTAAACCACCGCCTTGATGGAAGCGCCAGAAACACAGTTTGTAAAGGATGTTTAAACACCTGTGATCTTACAATTTTTACCATTTTGTTCTTATTTTTATGACTAAGATTGCAAAACCAGCAAATCATAGAAAAAAACAAGACATACTTGATGAAAACGGAATAGAACATTTTGATCAGAATTATACCTACATTAAAAGCTCTGCAGTATAATATATTTAAGCGTCGTTGACTGACCTCCAAAAAAGCGCTATATAAAACCTATCAATTATTATTATTATTAGTGTATACTGTATTTCTGTCATGTGACATGTGACCCAATAACCTTGAGCCAGAGTCAGTTGGACGGAGCAGAAATCAGCCGCGTCGCTCCGCTGCACAAAGAGACGAAGAAGAGAGAGGCTGATGTGTCGGTTGTTCTGCCGAGCGTGACTCTCACACAGCTACATTCCTCAACACAACCTTCCCAACGGGGGAGCTGTGACTAAACCCCCTCAGAGAGATGGAAACACAACACACATGTGTACCAAGCAACCTGCCGGGGAATCATCGTCAATGTCAACACAATCGTTTAGGATTTTTTTTAACCCTCTGCAAATTGGAATTCGTGTCAAAGGATGGATTTTTGTTTTCTTTCTTTCTTTCTTTCTTTCTTTCTTTCTTTCTTTCTTTCTTCCTTTCTTTCTTTCTTTCTTTCTTTCTTTCTTGCTTGCTTTTATTTTTATTTATTTACAAATTAACCTTATTTTTTTATTTTCTCTCCACAGTAGGGTTCTGGTAACAGCCTGTGGGTAAGTGACAAATTAAAAACCTCCCTGAATTAAGAAGACATTCATTGTTACAAAAATCCACAAAAGTGTGATGACTAGGACACTTCTGGTGTCTGGATAATAACCCTAAAAAACACAAGGAAGGAGGTTGGCATTCAGATAACAAAAAATGTGGTCTGGGAAATCAAGGTAAGCTGGGGCCAATGAGTAATGCTTCTGCCTCTCGAAAGTCTATTTTTGGAGCTATTTTGTACAAGTGACTCAACCTTATATGCTTGTTACATTGACAAAACAAAATCTACACAAAATGTCCTTTGGCTGAAGGCTCTTTAAAGTCGGTTTTCCATTTCTCTGAAAATGTGCTTCTTCTCCATAGCAACAGACTAGAGGTGAGGTGAATTAATAATCGTAGCCGGACAAACAGACAGAAAAAAACATGGTAACTTACTTAAAACTATGGTATCATTACAGTATCCAAGGGACTGCAGTGCTGAGTTATAATCAGGAGAATCAATCAATCAAAAAATGATTAGCAGATTAACTAAATATAAATAATGAATAATAATTTGTTGCGGACATACTACTCGTACCTCTGGAGCTCTCACCCCCTCCTTCCCTACCTTACTTCCACCCTCCACCCTCTTAACACAAACAATGTCTCGGTTGTAGATTTACAGAAGGGTCGCTGGCTGCACTATAACACCCGCCCCCTGAGCGGAGTCTTTAACCGAGACACTTAACCCCGGGAACAGCTCAGCCGATAAAGACAAAGAAGTTATTAGAAAAGCTTTTGCACCGCTGCAGTTCAATGCATGGACTACAGGGGGCGCAGTCTCCTCAATATGCTTCATCCATCTACCTGTCAGCTCACCTGTGACAGGAGGAAGTTTCTGTTGTAATCCTTTGCTGTGGAAACAGGCCCGGCCTTGGCCTGCTGTAAATGATTAAGCCTCTCACTAAAGCTGCACTGTTTACACCGCACAGGCTTGTCCCTATCAACGCAGTATTAAGGCGAGACACTGCAGGTGAATAGGGTAAAATGTTTGACCTATAGACATCATCATGACACTTTGCCAGTTGATTACTTACATTACAAAACGATTTTCAGAAGCAAACTGATAAAGTTTGGTAAAATAAACACCACAGTAACTTTTGGACCTTGTATTTCTACTAGTATAGAAGGTATCTTATAGAAGCAAAATAGCCAGAAATCTCCAAATTGACCAGTGCTTGAAAAAACAATGTTTTCATCTGCAGTGTGTCACCTTAAAGACACACACGCTACCAAAAAGCTTTCTGTATCAATGTCGGTGTACAGTCTCATAGAAACTGACATGTGCATTTAAACTAATTTCCTTCTCTGCAGGCACATTCCTACAGTATAAGCCCAGCCTGTTTGAAAGTCACACACACACACACACACACACACACACACACACACACACACACACACACACACACACACACACACACACACACACACACACACACACACACACACACACACACACACACACACACACACACACACACACACACACACACACACACACACACACACACACACACACACACACACACACACACACACACACACACACAGCCTCTGAAATTCCAACAATCTTACAAACACCTGACCTGTGGCACTTGGTGGAAATGAGGAACAGATCAATTACACGCTGCAGCTCAAGATTCAAGGAGAGATTGTTGAGGTAGAAAATACCAGAGCAGTAACTGAGAGCCCGCTGTCTTAATAAGAAAATGCATTTCAAGAAAATAATTTGTAAAAATCAATTAGTGCTAGAGGTTAAACAGGAACCAAGTTGTTCTAGCCGGAAGGGAAAAAGTTTTTGACTAGAAGCCATACATACAACCATAGCAACGTGTTGCTGCAGTTAGCTTAGGGTTGTGTATATTGCATTTAGAGTGTAATTGAGGTAAACAGCGCTTTTCCCTGTTTTTTCACACACCCAAAGTGCTTTACATTTGTTTTGTACAAATTCACCCATTCATACACACATTCATACACATATAGCAGCAGCTACCAGGCAGGATGCAATGTTGGGTTCAGTGTCTTGCCCAGGGACACTTCAACTTGTGTCAGGGAGACAGGGGATCGAACCACCGACCCCGCAATCCAGTTGACGACCGCCCTACCTGCTTCGCAACAGCCTAACTATAGCCTACTAACTTTACCTAAGTACCTTATACAACCCCACTTCAAAGTACAGAACTATCCCTTGTTAGCTACTAATTGCTGCAAACTCAATCAACGTAATGAATTAGGATCCAGCCCTGTGCTTTAATGTCTTTTTGTGCATTGGCTGGTGCCTGTAGGTCTGATCACACAGATGAGAAGCAGAGTCTTACCAACGTGTCATCACTGCGCGCCACACTCATGTTGCTTCTGGACAGGAAGGAGCGGGACAGGCGGTTGCATAAGGAGATCAGTCGGACGGATTGCTGCAAAACAGAAGAATTTATGTTTAAAAAAACGCAAGTAAAACAAGTTCATCTGTTCAGGGGACCATGAAGAAATTTCTCGGCCCTATTTAGATTCACTTCAGTTACTTTACTCTTAATTAATACTCAGTATTTGATACTTCTAGGTGACATTACTCAAAAGCTTTTCCTACTGTGCACTTGTGAGTTAGTTGATGAGGCGTACGGTAAAGGGTTAGTGCACAAACATCTGTAACTCTTATATTTAAATTAAAAATTAAATTCAGAATGTCTTTATTCGTCCCTGAAGGGGCACATTTCAAAACACAAACAGACGATTGCGTAGGAAAAGAGCTGAAATCCTAAACGGTTAATGTGACGACCTTTCCCTTCCATTTAAAAAAAATTGTTCTGTATAAGTTTATGAAACCGATTTATGTGTTTTGTCAATCATTGTGGAGCTGACAGCAGCTTATAAGTGCTTTGTCCTTCGGAAAAACTGATGTAAAACTGCAAATAAGGTCAGTTACAAATATATTTATTCGTACACCTTAAAAAAGGAAAACAGCCTTACATATTTCATTACACTAGGTCTTGAGTAAGACTTGTTAAACAAGATTTGTTAGGTGTTTTTCGGCTTTAAATCAGTAGAATTTGGCCTCGATTACAGCGCCATATCTTCTGCTTTGTCATGTTTTGGCATCAGCTTAATATGTGGAAATAAATAAACTATAAAAAGTAAAATGACGGTTTTACTGCAAAAGCCAGAAGCTGCCAGTGTGTGAGTCTTAGTGGCTAACCGAGCAGAAGACAGAGACATGGCATGACAGCACCGCAAAAACCAGCTCGCATAAGCAGTCCCCTGCATTACTATCAGGCCTGGAGCGCTGCTGGGTCAGCCGTGACGAACCAAAACAGACAAGGGGACGACCACTGGCTGTAACTGTGATGGGTTATGGTGAGCTGGCAGTGAATCGTGGTGACATCAAAAGTAGTTTTTGGTTTGGTGGAAGCTGCCAAAGTGCAGTGATGAGATTAAATTTGGTTGTAACTTGTAGTAACTTGTCCTTTCTGAAGCTTGGGTTTAGGTGTGTAAAAATAAGAGGAATAAGTTGTATATTGGTTTGATTAAGTATGCTATGTATTTCTTTACTTAACATTAAAGAAATGCAAATGCACTAAATAAATATATAAGTCAGTTTAACAGTAGTGCACTTACTTTCCATTTTCTTCGCGCTGCAAACTTCTTGAACTTTTCCATGTTGACGGCCGACTCCTTTCTGCTCAGCGCTTGTTGAGTGTCTTTGGGCTGTTATCACAAAACACAAGAGATGTATTAATGGAAAAAAAGCCGGTGAGGATTTTCTTTGGCGAGATACATTTGGTACAGAATCAATAAACTGAGGGCTTGGCAACATTTATCTTACAAAACCAATCCATTAAATCTACTACTCCCACAACATAAAACTCAAACTTTTTTTTATATTTAACAGTACAAATGTTTTAAATTAAATACAAATGCTTTCAGTCCAACCTTGATCCATGGATGCAGGAGGCTGTCCTGAATCGTCATTCTCTTTCTGTGAATAGAAAATGTACGATATTTAAAAAACCATAACAATATTTCATCTGAAATTCAATTAAAGCAACTGAACAGAAACTGTTGTGGTTGAAAGTAAAGCCACTTCTTCAACTCATATTTATAAGTGTTGTAAACTAACAATGAAAACAACATAGTCATTGTTTTGAAGGAGTTTCAGCATGTCAAACGTGAACCAACAAAACCGTTAGAGAAACATCACTTCCTCCAGTTTCTGTGTGTTCACTACCACATCCCTGTTTCTAACTGACTCTGCGTTCCAATACCCATACTATTTAGTATGCCAGAAAAAGATTTAGGATGTCCCAATACATGCATGTCAATTGTAGTATGCTGAAAATACATAGTTGCCCCACTAACTCCAATAGCATTTTGGAGTATTCGTCTTTATTCTTGGCATTTCTTGACATAATGAAAAAAAAAATCTTCCTTATCTGATTTTCTTTTCTCTCATGTGGCCCTAAAACTCTTCTGTACTTTAGTATGTAGTGTAGTAAAAAGAAAGAGTATGTGATTTGGAACGCAGGGTGAGGCTACGCTGGTGCAGTCTAGTGTCATGGTTAGACATTATTAAACAGTAATCTACTGTACTGTCTTCTTTGAGGGGAATCTTCATTAATCTTGGTGCCAGCCGAGCGACTCCATGTCTGCTCACAATGTAGATCAATTAAGAGCCGTTCCATTTTGATGCACTCAGTCGGGAAGTTCTAAAAGCTCCATTAGTTATATGTTTATTAAGTCACGTATCTTCTTTCGGACCCTACCTACCTACCCACCCATTTATTTATTTTTTAAACATGACTTTTCTTCCTCTATCCTGTATAAATGAAATTATCTCCACAGCTATGATTATTTACATTGCTCTAAAGACACAGGAGAAGTAAAGAGAATTTTGATGACAAGTACTGTGACGCTGCAGCCATTCAGTTGTTGCTAGAGCAACTTGGTATTGAGGGATAGATGTTTACCTGTGTAGGTACCTTAACATCTGTAGTGACACGTTTTATTTGGGCCTACACATTACATTTTATAAAAATAAATATATAAATTGAAACACTTAAATGATCCATGTCTATTAAAGCCACTACGAGTAAGTCGGCACGTTGGCGACACCTTTGAACAAAAGCGGTAGTATTATTACGACGCCAGCTGTCGTGAAGCTGTTTTCTAGCTCGTGCAGGCAGCGTGCAGGGCGTGCAGATTCAAATAATCAGGAAGCAATATGGTGCGTGTCCGTGTGTTGAAAGCAAAGTGTGAGGGCACCAGACTCTTTTCGGCTCCGTGAGTCTATGGGTGACACAGCATCAACTAATGCCAGTAAGTGCTAAACACACCTGTTGAGTTGATGCATTGTCACCTCTCACGGAGCTGAACGAGTCCGTGTCCCCACACAAAGCGAATGAACGAGAGATGGCAGTTAGTTAGTATCACGATGAGGTAATGTGTTTATGTTGTAAATAATGACTATTTCAGATGAATAATGGTCATCTGATGATGCTGGTGAGGCAAAGTAAACTTTGTTTTAGTAGGCTACCGCTCATTCATTTAGGAGTAAACACTGCAGTCCATGCTGCAGTCTAGGTTCGCTGCGTGAAATTGTGTATACGTTGCTTGGCAACGCCCTCCCGCCCGACTATCACTCTCCCTTTTCGCTTTTCTTCATTGCATTTTCTTTTTTATCTTTAATGGTTCAGCCCCGTTATCAGTCATTATGACGTCAAACAACTGTCTCAAACAAGGCTCCCGCTCCCCTTCCCTCACCTGGAGGGATAGGCTTCTCAAATCGCGTAACTGCGCCACACTGAAATCTGTGACCAATACGGATATGTGACCATAGAGCATGCACGCGTGAACCGAAAATCGGACTGGGTGTACGACCAGATCAAATGCAGTAATAAAAACTATATAAAAACGTCTTTCTTTGCACTGATGGTCTCGTTTGCTGTTAAAGGTAATTTATGATTATGAGAGGAAACATGAGGCTGTTTAAAAGATATTTAAAAGTTACTCGTTGCCGCTTTAATGTAGGTTTTTTTCTTTCAAGACCTTCATTTTTTGATGATTTGTATTCTTCTTTCTAGGATTTCTATAACGCGGGGGGACACCCTGCGATTTCACGCTTTTGTTAAACATCTACATTTCGGGAAAAAATCAATGTCTGAAGCAGATATTTAAACAGTCCTGTCTGATTATCAGATAGAGGAATCACACATACTTTGGGTCTTTGATAAGGAGCCTTGTGATGAAGTCTTTGGCCAGGATGCTGGTGCTGCTGAAGAACTCATCGTCAAACGTGTAGTCGACGGCCGACACGTTGGCCAGAGTCTCCTGCTTGTTGTCGCCCAGGAACGGAGACGCTCCACTCAGCCTGTAGCGTGGGACAGAGGTGGACACAATGGAGATAATGGCAAAATGAAAATGGGGGGGGGGGGCACTTAAAAATTTACCAAGATCATTTGAATTTGACGAGATATATTATTGGCTGCATGTTGAGATCCACATTTATGCTTCAATCTTCTCGACTTGCGAACCTCCAATCTAATAGACTTTAACAACAGCAATACTCTCTCATCACGACTTGCAATCACGTCGTCAATGCAAAACACAAATTCTCGCGCCTACTACTGATAAGCTTTGGCCTTTTGAAACCAAACTGAGACCTTACTACTTGAGATGGGAGAGAAGTGAACAAGAAGGTTGGAAATGTACACATCGACTGCTGTCCTACAAGGAAACAATGAAGATGATACAGTTTTGAAAATATAAACACACCTAAAAATACCCCAAAAATCTACTAATCGTTTGAATTGGACGAATTTCTGTTTAGCTTCAATCAACTTCCGAACATCCAATCCAATCAACTTTAACAACAGAAATACTCTCATCATGACGTGTCCCGGTGCGACTTGCAAACACATTGTCAATGCAAAACACAAATTCTCGCGCCTACTACTGATAAGCTCTGGCCTTTTGAAACCAAAACTGGGACCTTACTACTTGTTTATGTCGCAAATGTGATAACGTAGCCGCGTAGCAACTGACCATGACTCATTAGTCAAGCTCTGCTATCAAATCAACCTGAGGTATTAGGTGTGTTCGTCAAACACCATCACAAGGAGAGCCAGATGGAGACCACTCTATGTATCCGGTGAAAATGCGAGGGAATTTTTAATTACCTTGCGATTAACAAATGCATAAAAAAAAAGCTTTGAGGGGACAATGTGTTCACTAGCATGAAACGAAAAACAACACATCTTAATGGTTAAAAACAAGACGCAGTAGAGTGCACACGGTGGGCTGATCGGCCAGGCATGTTGTTGATGAGGTCTGTAAGCTCTCGGGCACTTAAACCAAACAGCCTTTTCCCTTCTCCACGGAAAGCTCTCCAGCTCGTCAGCACCAGACGCTAATTACCGCGCCAGCTGGGACAGACATGGAGGTGGTGCAGGTCAAGTTCAGGTTGTTGTAGGAAATGTAGGAATTTTATTGACTGTACAAGGTGCAGCTGCTCCACCACAAACAATTCATTAAGGCGATTATTCAAGAAGTGTGAAAAGGCAGTGAAATCAGCGGGAAAGTGTTAAAGGTGTATTAAGCGATCCCGGAGAATGCAAATATCCAAGTGTTCATACACAGCCGAGGCTCTGTAAACGCCAACGGGGCATGTTGCTAGTTAGCTACAATGGGCCTTTTTTGTTTATCCTTTGTTTACGTACCCATTTACAGAGCCTAGGCAGTGTATCAATATCATATTTTCTGGGGATCGTGAGGAGATATTCACTGAGTTTGACAAAATGTTATTTGACAAAAAAAAGCCTTCTCAAGAATCACTAACTCCAGCTTTAAGTCAGGATTCTGTGGAAACGTTTTATACACAGTTTTCATACAGACGTAATGATGCAATATGTTCACATTTTTATACCAAAACAAACCTCTCTGTCTTTAACAACCTTAAAACCAGTATTACATCTTCTTCAGAGCAGAAAGTCACAGCAACACTCGCTGATTCATAACATATTCCCAAATAATTTTCTGTCTTTCAATCTCTCAAAAAAATCTAAACATTTATATTGTTTGCTACTATTGGGAGTTGCCTAATGGAACTTTGTGTGCAGCCTTCATGACACAGTAGCAATGGGGTCATCCAAAATAAACCCCATTAAGAGTGATGCCCCCAGAATGGTTTATTCAAATCATTCCCAGCCTTTCTTTCCCCTCACGTTGTTTTAGACAATAGCAGATGAACGGTAAGTGCACCTCACTGCTGATCGACTGTGTTAATAGGCAGTGAACGATCTATTTCAGACCTTTCCAGGCAGAGCTGTGACAGCTGTGGGTGGACAGCACGAACAGAGAGTGTGTGTGTATGGGTACAGTATGTATGTGTGCGTGCGTGGATAAATGTGTTCATGTTACGCAGAGACAAATTATGCATAATTTCAACAGCACTTACATATTACTTGTGTAATGTTTGCAGCTCGTTTAATACAATAATGACATATAATTTGTGTTTCACATTTACCTTTACTTGCCTGTATTTAGCTTGCTGTGTTTTGGTGGGAGCCGTCTATGTGTTTGTGTGGGCAAATGAACCTAATGTGCAGTTTTGTGTACAATTTTTTTTCGCAAGGCTTTATGTGTAGGTGTCTCGCTGAAGGACAGACTTGTGTGTGTGGGAGCTCAGAAAAACCTTTTAGCTTGGAATAACGAAAGGAGGACAGCGTCTTGGAGAGCTGACAGCAGTGGGTTTGTGGGCCGCCAAGGGCACAAACTTTTCTCTCGCTCTTGAATTAAACCGTGCTGACATGTCTGCAGACGGCTATACTGCAGGAACACTCACTACATGTACAATGGAAGCCCTTGGAAGGGGTTGAAGCGGGTTTGTTGTTTAAGATCAGTTATTCAAATTTTATTTTATTATCTTATGATGTAAATAGACGTACATGTGAATCATTTTAACACCATAAAATGTGTGTAGCTGCCTCTAAGGTATGGCTATAGCCGATTTACCAAATAGCATTCAAAGCTGGATTCTCTATATCTCACTTTTTCTCTGCTTCAAAGTTTGACATTACTATGATCAAGGAGAAGTCACTATATGTCTGATCAGCGATATAATTATCACTAGAACTAAAATGAAAAAAAAACACAACGTTCACAAAAACAGCTGAAGAGATATCACACTCAAATGCAGTGATAATATGACTGACGATCCTTGAAGCAGGCCGATGCATTATCCACGACAAACGTCCTACACTTCAGCGACTTTAACGACAGGAAGTTCAAAGGGCGGCCGGTAACCTCTTTATGTCTCCACACACATGTTTGCTTAGTGACGACGCCCCCGGGGTGATGTAACGAAATGTGTTCATAAAGGTGAAGGATGCGTTGCTTTTATACATATTTCACATTTCACATAATTATCCAACGTCACCGGTGGCATTTCAGATACTTACAGAATGTAGGTTATCACACCAACGCTCCTGAGGAGAGGCAGAGAGAAAGAAAAGAGAGATTTTTAATATCAGATGATTCATTTCATATCAAAACAGTGGTGCACTGAGCAGGAATATAACATAGACATTAAGGAAATACCTGCGTTCCCTCTTGTTTTTATTTATTTCTAGGTATCTATCTAAATTTGGTTCAATAAAATCATCACAGTTGAAATAATTTTTGTGTCAATTAATGGGACATGTAATGTATGATCTATTGTGAATTCCTTTTCCTCTATTTCTCCTGTTAAACATGCGATAAATATTTCTTAATTTCTGATTAAGATTTCTGATTTCTTATGACTTTATATGGACTTTATCTAATTTGTGCTGACCTGCGGATGCTATCTTGGTTGGTCTCCTTCCCCTCTTATATAGGAATAATGTAAAAGTAACCCTTAAAGCCACTATGAGTAACTTTGTCAGTTGGTGGCCCCTTTGGACAGAAGCGGTAGTATTTTTACGACGCCAGCTGTCATAAAGCTGTTTTCTAGCGTGTGCCGGCCGTGCGAGTGTCAAATGATTAGGACGCAATATAGTGCATGTCCGTGTGTTGAAAGTGTGAGGGCACCGGACTCTTTTTGAGTGGTTGGGTGACTCTGCATCAACTAATGCCAGTCAGTGCCACACACACCTGATTGCAATGAGTTGATGCAGGAGCTGAAAGATTCCGTGTCCTCACAGAAAGCGAATGAATGAGAAACGGTAGTTTCTATCGATCACGATGAGGTAATGTGTTTATGTTGTTGTAAATAATGACTATTTCAGATGAATAATGGTCATCTGATGATGGTGAAGCAAAGTAAACTTTGTTTTAGTACCGCTCATTCATTTAGGAGTAAACACTACAGTCTAGTTCGCTCCCGTGAGTGTGTAGACGTTGCTCTCCCTTTTAGCTTTTCTTGCATTTTCTTTTTTTTCTTTGATGGTTCAGCCCCGTTATCAGTCATTATGACGACAAATAACTGTCTCAAACAAGGCTCCCGCTCCCCTTACCTCACCTGGAGAGATAGGCTTCTCAAATCGCGTTGCTGCGCTACACTGAAATCTGCGACAAATACGAATATGTGACCATAGAGCCTGCATGCGCAAACCGAAAAACGGACTGGGTGTGCGTCCGACCAGACCAAATGCAATAATAAAAACGATATAAAAACGTATTTCTTTGCACTGATGGTCTCGTTTGCTGTTAAAGGTAATTTATGATTATCAGAGGAAACATGAGCATATGTTTAAAATATATTTAAATGTTACTCGAAGTGGCTTTAACATAAGATTGAACTACCAATCTTTTCTGTTTTCTAAAAAGTGTATTTCTGTTCTACTCTAAAGCCTAAAAAAATAAAAAATAAATAAGTGGTGCATATTTATCATGCAAAGCAGCTGTTCTTCGGAAATAAGGACAAATACAAACAGAATGCTGCATGTACATTATGCTGAGTGTAGAGCAGGTTGGGTTCACTCACCACATGTCTGCCTCTAGGCCCAAAGGTTCATAATTCACCACTTCTGGAGCTGGAACACAGATGGACAAAACAGGAGATTATATTATATAATATTCAGGTCAACACAAACTAACTTTACCTTCAATTGAATTAAGTTTACTCTGTAAATTCCTTTCCCGTTCTAATTATTTTGCTTATTTTCTTCTTGATGGGTTTTGTCAGAGCGTGTTATCATCACATTCAGTTGGGTTCACAGATTGCCTTGTTTCTTTAGAGGTGTTGTTTTATACGCCATTGTTTTTTTTTCAATCTATATCACACCTCCTAGAACTGTGATCATTTCTCTTCTTCCTTCCTCTTGTCAGATGAGAGAATCTTTCATTTCTAATTAAATGTAAACAAAAACTGGTTTGATATGTAGCAGGGATTATGTGGGAGAGAGGATACAGCCCACTTTCTGACAAACTGGAGTTAAAAGGAGTTTTATTTTAGTCATTTTACGTTTGATTCTAAGCAAATGTATGGCTGTTTACTTACAATAAAACGGATATTGATATCATCAAGTCACACTGACTCTAAAAATATATGTATCATGCCTTTGTGTTCATTATGTCTCAGAGAAGGATTCTGGCTATTAGAAATTGGGGGATTTTGATCTCACACACACACACACACACACACACACACACACACACACACACACACACACTCACTCCCAAGCCTTACTACTCTGACCCCCAAATCTAATAGGGCATGAAAGTTACATTTCTTTCAAATACTGTAACAAAAATGTGTGTGTGTGTGTGTGTGTGTGTGTGTGTGTGTGTGTGTGTGTATGTGTGTGTGAGACCCCTAACCCTCAGGATTCATACGTCTCATATACAGAAAACTAAGAAAATATAAATTTACAATTTAGGGCATGACAATTTACAGACTCGGTATAAATATTGAATGTGAAAAGCACAGATTTTAGTGGAAAAATGTCCCTACTTGTCACTTTTATACTTTTTTATTTTTTTTATACATAACATGACACTTTTTAAATCTGCAAGAGTCACTTTAAACCACAGCAGCCCTTAAGTAAACGTCCTCATAGCGCATTTCTATATAGATGTATAGATGCCATTTTATCAGTATGGGACTGATCCAATAAATCAATAAATAAACTGATGCCATAAATTTAGAGAGCATTTTTTAATAAACGTTTCAAATTTGTTGTACCCGATAAATTTCCCAACAGTTAAGCCTGTTTTCAAGCATTAGCCATCCAACACAAAATATATATTTTTTTTCTGCCACTTGATCTTTATTTAGAACATTTAACAGCTGCCTCCCTGCTGATCTGGACGCAGGCTCCGGTTTTGGCCTGTATTACACAGTACTACTGGTCTTGGGCACTGGGCTGGGATTGTTGGCCACCGCCCCGAGCAAAGGGGACTGTGAGGGGAGATGGGACAGAGCCACTAACATGTCCATCAGTGTGTGTGTGTGTGTGTGTGTGTGTGTGTGTGTGTGTGTGTGTGTGTGTGTGTGTGTGTGTGTTTGTGTGTGTTTGTGTGTGTGTGTGTTGGCAAATGGAAGTATTTTCTGATCATTTCCAGTCCATTATCAGGTCCCTATGGCACAGTTGGCACCTGCTGTCACAACACGCAAACCCTGGGAGGAAGCCAGGAAAACAGGGTGGTGCAGTGTGAGTGTGTGTGTGTGTGTGTGTGTGTGTGTGTGTGTGTGTGTGTGTGTGTGTGTGTGTGTGTGTGTGTGTGTGTGTGTGTGTGTTTCTGTGTGTACCCATAGCAGAGTGTATATTTGACCCAACTCATCCGAACACAAATGACTCTAGACACAGAGAAGATAATAGGAAATAATGAGACACACACAAAGAGATACTGACCAACAAACTCTGGAGTTCCAAAAATGTTTTTAAAATCGTTGCCAAAATCTATCTTGTGGGCCAGGCCAAAGTCAATGACCTTTATGCGCGGGTGAGGCACAGAGCGGTTCAGCAACATGATGTTCTCCGGCTGGAAAGACAGAAAGAAAGAAAGAGAGAGAGAGAGAGAGAGAGAGAGAGAGAGAGAGAGAGAGAGAGAGAGAGAGAGAGAGAGAGACAGAGACAGAGACAGAGACAGAGACCGAGAGAGAGTGAGAGACACAGTGAGAGACACAGAGAGAGAGTGAGAGAGACAGAGACAGACAGAGAGAGAGAGACAGAGAGTTAATACAGTTTGGAGTCTTTACTGACCCTGCTAACAACAGTCTATGATTATGATTTCAATGAGGAAATAAAAAGGAAACATTTTTATCAGTTTTGGACGCAAACTCTGTGTAAGCAAGGCAGCGAGCAGCAGCCTCAGACACAAAATCAGGAACAGGCTTTGGCAGGAAGCCGGCTCATCAGCTATGGAAATCCCATGCAAAACACCAGTTAAAAAGCCTCTCGAGGAAGTGCATGGGAGAAAGAAAAGCACGGCAGAGATGCGCTTTGAGCAAGTTACTATGGGCATTCCTAAGGACACAAGGCCTCTTTTAGACAGAGAACATCTTCCCTCCAAACCTCATCCTCTCAGCTTGACTAAGAGCCGGGTTTGAGGATTTAGAAAAAGACCCAAGAACAGATAGGCTGTGGGCTGCAGTGACTACAGGAGGCACTGGAAAAATACAGTTAAACCCCAACTTCAGCTTGTTGGTTTTTGTTTTCGACGCATGTTAACACTGATACGCTTTTGTTAGTGCAACAATGGAGGAGAGAGAATGCAAATGTGGGTTACAAACTCATTTAGTTCTCCCCTCTGCGTTGTTGGCTAAAAATGTTAGTATCAGTCTGCTCTGCCCAACATATCAAGCATAATACGTACACTTTTATTTCTGGTCTATATTACCGTCTAGAAAAATGAAAGTCATTTTCTGAAAACTGGCTTGATCACATTTAACACTGTGCAATACAAATGTAAGGTGCTTTTACTTCTAACCGTAGCGAATAGAGACACTGAACTTGCACCCATTAAAGTTGAATACTGAGGTACTTCAGGAAGTCTTTCAACAAATCAAATGAAGTCGCAGCCCCTGCTACCCAGTGAATAACAGTAGCTGTCATCCAACGCTGAGGCTGTAGTGGTTTGTGAAAGCTCCAGCATTGATCCCTAGGGTTTGCCCGGGCACAGAGGTTATTACTTCCTGCCAAAACCTGGAGGCCAAATGTCCTGAATTTAAAATTTAGTAGGATTTGTTTTGTAAGTGGACGAGTCGGCCCGTCTGTTTTTTTTGGGTGAGGGCGCCATATGTGCAGCCGCCAAGTGGACAACCGATCAATGGTATTGATTGAAATACACAGAGGTAGTGTTGCAAACCTTATGGTGTGTCTTTGCTGTTGGGCTTTGAGTACACTCGTGACCTTAACTCTTATTCTCTGGGGAGATTTAAACCACATTCACTCCATGATAAAAAAGTAGGGAATAAAAAAATAAGCCAAAACAATCATAGTGGCATAATTAGCCTCAGATACATTTAACTCTTAAAACACAGACAGACCCCAGGCTCCGTACCTCCAAGCACCAGGTGTTGACAATTTTAAAAACAACCCATACTATACAAGCAAAAAAAAAAACGCATCACGACACAATCGATCAGTATATAAAAAAATAAATAAAGTATGAATAGTATATAATAGGCACACAGCTTAGGTAAATAGAATGTCAATCTCAAACTTAAGGTGTAACGAGAGACGGTTTGGAGGTTTTACTCAAAAAAATGACTGAAACCTTAAATATGATACTGCCATTTCATTTTGTCTCTGGTGACTCATTTATTAATGAATGAATCAACTAATCAGTCAGGCAGTAACTAATAACCATCGTAGCCCCTGGCAGGTTGATGCCGGACACAGCTTAGGTAAATAGAATGTCATCAATGTGTGCATTACAAGCAATACACCCAAAATGAGCTTTTGGAATACATGGCTGACAGATTACACACTCATGAGCATAACTATTCTACTCTTGGGACATTTAAACCATATTCACTCCATGATATTAAAGGAGAGAATCCAAAAATAAACCGAAAAAAAAAATCATAGTCGTTATTAGCCTCAGATGCATTTCACTCTAAAAACACATACAAATAGAAACTAATTTAAAAAAAAAAAAGTTGCCAGATAACGTTGTCTGTGTTTAGCTGCTGCCTCGTATACCTTGAGGTCAAAGTGAGCGATGCGTTTGGAGTGCAGGTAGAAGACTCCATCCAGGATCTGCTTGAGGAACTGCGTGGCCTCCTCTTCACTCAGCGACTCCTTCTCTGCCAAGAAGTCAAACAGCTCACCGCCCGCAACGCTGCACAAGGACAGAAAAGACAATTAGAATTAGAAAAAAAAAATTATCCTCCAGAAGACAACCTTTATTAAATCAACCTTTTTTTTTTTTTTTTTTTTTTTTTAACCTTTATTTATACAGGTATATCCCATTGAGTCTGAAGACTCTTTTGCAAGGGAGACCTGTTCCCATTTACACGTTACCATTCACACACACATTCATACACCGATAGCAGGCTAACTATCAACATTCACACGAGGCAAGGTGGGTGAAGTGTCTTGCCCAAGGACACAACAACTATGACACAGGTGGCAGGATGGGGATCGAACCTCCAACCCTTTGATCATCGGCCGACCCACTCTACCAACTGAGCCACAGTCGCCCCAACCTCTAAAGACCAACATTGCTACAGTATTGTTTGACACTTTGTAAGTTGCAGTGGCAAATATATCATTCGACATTTATTTAAACTATCATCATTCATTTTAAAATATCATAAGAATCCAGACAGATTTTAGACTTTTAGAAATGACAGGTGCTTTGAACAAACTTCACAAAGTTTTACAATCAAAACAATCCAATCCAAAAATGATAAAGAACTTACTGGTGTCTTGGCATTTAGTAATAAGTCTCTACACTTCCTGGTTTATAAAATCGATTCGCGTAAAATGTTTTATTGCTATCTTCTGAGATTTTGAATCGTTTCATAATTTGCAATATTATTATATATTTTTATTTGATATATGTATTTTGCTGCGGCCGTTAATGTTGACTTGCATTAAAATACCATGCATTACAGGCTTCACATTAAAACAGACATAACATGAAGATAGATAAGACATGGACTTTAATGTGCGTCGCCTCTTAGCACACAGTGGACTGGAATAGGTCTTGAACTCCTCCTTTGAGCTGAATTGAGAAATCGATTTAAAATAAGAATCGAATAGTGGGATTCCAAAAGGACACCCCAATTAAAATGCATGGAGATCCCTCAGCTACAAATCCCTGCTTAGCAGAGCTGAGCCGATGTAATCTAATCATCCCTGTGCATTAGAGCGAGACCAATTTACACATCCCGCGAACATTTCATCCAGCGCTGTTTAAATAATGAAAAAAGCCTTCATTAAAATCTGCAAAGAGAAAGATATGAAAGAAATATATATATTCCCAGCTGTGTTTGAGCTCTTTATATTTTATTGGACTATTTAAAGTTTTCAATAAGTTTTTGAACCGTTATTTTCAAAATGAAGAGGAAGGCCTTGCAAGAATGATAATGGGGTAAAAATGACACTAACATGTTGAAATAAGTTTATAAAATATGAGTTTGAATTGTGATCAGTCGTTGCATTAAGAACATTTATTAATATTTCAAATGTGAATCAAAACTTTGCCTGAATGAATGAACATAATGACAGTACAAAAATAGTGAGATATTCTCGTTAAATCCCATCTAGATCCATGACAGTTAATAAACAATATTAACAAACACGTGACAATTTCTGTGTCGTTTTGGGGCATGCATTCATTTCCTTCATCATACATTTATTTTTTTATTTATTTTTTATTTTTTTCAGCTCATGTTAATCCATCTTTCGGTGTCACAGCTTCATCAGAATGTAAATGATATTGTTTCTTGTAAAATGCCCTTCATAAAGCCTGTTAATATCAGTATCAGAGCTTAACATCACCACCAGGACATTATCAAACACTGTATCTAATCTTAACGTGTTTTCAAATAGTAATATAAGTGATGGAGAGAGCAGAGACAGATGATTTATCACGGCTTGATAACGTGAATGACATGGACGAACAGCGAGGGGAAGTGTATCAGAGAAAAGCAGAAACAGATAACTGTAATTAGAAAGCAAATCCAGTTGCCTTCACTCAGCCCCCCACACACACACACACACACACACACACACACACACACACACACACACACACACACACACACACACACACACACACACACACACACACACACACACACACACACACACACACACACACACACACACACACACACACACACACACACACACACACACACACACACACACACACACACACACACACACACCTATTTGCCTTACAATATATGTATGGAATTAAATTGACTAAAAAAGTACTTTCATTTAATTAGCAAATTCTCCAAGAAAAAAATACCTCTTTCATTCAACCATTACTACCTATTCATCTTCCTGTATGGGATAAAATGTAACTCTTTTTCATGCTTTCTGGCACATAAATCAACCACCAGCCTTACTGTCTTCCTGTATTCTTCTGCAGGAACAGAAACCTACATATACACAAACACCACAGGCCGACACAACCCCTCCCTTCAGGGGGGAAACCCCAGAGCAGCTGCACAGCTGGGACCTACACCCATCCTCCCACAAAAACACACTCTCTATACCTCACATGTTTACTTCATCATCTGCCTCTGTGGGCTAACAGGGAAATGAACGTTAGATACACAGTTGGGGAGAACAAATGCTAAACTACAATGTATCACAGTAAATAGAAACATATTATTTGATTGAAAAAAGTATTAAAAAAAAGAGGAAGGACTAGAAACGTTTTTAATCTTTTATTTTTTTTTGTATAATTTTTACATGTTAGAAAATAATGTATAAATAAACAAACAGGGTGTAAACACACATCCGCAGATGTCAAAGAAGGTCTCTGCCCAAACATGTTTCCGTACGGGTCGGTCAATGTTTACCTCCCAGCGACAGCCGCTGTCACAGCCGTATTAACCCAGAGTGCAACGGGAGGAAGAGAGGATGTGGAGGACAAAGGGCCACAACATGACGCCAAATATTTTTAGCATCGACACACGTAACTTGTTGTTTTACCTGCTTTTGGCTGGAAATGCCTAAAATAAAGCAGTATGTCATGCTACCAGCTCTGATGCTAATTGTATGTAGAAACAGAAACAGTGTTCTACAATTACAATAGCCTGTGTACCATTGAAGTGCAACTGATTTGAAATTATTTACTTTTCAAAAGATTGTACATAAAACAGGAAAAAAAACTTAACCACATCCTTCTTTATTACATCAACCAGTAAAGACCAACACTGTTAGCGTTTGACACTTTGTAAGTTGTAGTGTCAAATATATCATTCGATATTTATTTAAACATCATAATATCATAAGAACCCAGACAGATTTTAGACTTTTAGAAATAACAGCTGCTTTGACAACTTCACAAACTCGAAGGCCTACAATCAAACAACCCAATCCAAAAAAGTATAAACTTCTTTGTGGTGTCTTGGCATTTAATAATAAGTCTTAAAACTACACACATCCCTGTTAATATTTAATCTGCTACCATAGCGACATGCCCACAGCCTGGCCAACCATAGGAAAAACATCTCTTCCTTTGAGTTCTGAGAGTGCTTGGCAATGTGAATAAGTTTGGTCTAATCCATTAACCAAAATCACCATGACACACTGGTGGGCAAACTAATTTAACTGCCATGTTTCCACAGACAGCAGAGCAGAAGCAACAATATCAGATTTAAAGATAACCATCTCCAAGCTTTCTAATAGATTTCTGCTATACTTTTACAAACCATGATACAAAATCAGCTCTTGTCTAAATGGGGCACAAACAACTTATTCAAGATCTACTTACAAAAACAAGAGTGTATTGAAAAAAGGTAGTAGGTCCTGTAACAAGATAACACTCTGTATTAGAATGTAACCTTGACACAGTTAAACAGTGCAGTGTGGAAGTGAGCTATATCACAGCAAACAGCTTGAATGTGTGAGATACAGTATGAACTGTGGAGGTGTTTAGACAGAGCCAGAGACAACATAGAGGATGGATGGATGCCAGTAGACTGGGAGAGATAATATAATCATTGATCAACCACTCACAAGCTGCTTCTACAGTCATTATAACCTAGAAGTATTTATCTAACTATAGGATGTGTGTGTGTGCGTGTGTGTGTGTGTGTGTGTGTGTGTGTGTGTGTGTGTGTGTTTGTGTTAATGTGGACCAAAGGGAGAGCAGTGCCAAGTGTGAAGTTGTTTGGATCAGCGGTTCTGAAGTAAAACTGTGGAAACTCAGTCAAGCAGACTGGACTTGGATGTGTGCTGTCATGGAACCAGTGCTTCGAGGGACCACAATAAAGGATAAGAGTGTGCCTGGCCTGCCACTACCTTAAATGCAGGAATAGACGTGCATCAAAATCTTAGCCACGGCATGGGCACGGTTAATTGCACATACTGTATCTGACCTGAAGACCTTATCAGAATGATTTGGATAATCAAATAACTCACAACATTTAATTAAAAGGGTTCAATAGCTCAGAGAAATAACACTTCCCTTTTTTTCTCTGTAATGCCTTGATTTAAAACAGGGGCCGTTTGGCATTCATTTTGAATGAAGTTTTAATTGAACCGGCACTCACTCCAATCACAAGTCCTCCGATACATTGTCTGTGTGTATTCTTGTGCACACAAAGTAGTGATACAAAGTTAAGTAGACCAAAGGAAATATTCTAATGGATGGATTCTCCACCTACATTGTATCCTTTGGTAGTCTTGGTGGCACAATGTAAATACATGTAAGGTTCATTGACCTTCTGACAATCAATCTCTAACAATCTATTTTCTGTTTCCCTTTTAACCAGTAATTTTAATTTTATTCAAATGTTTCATTTCTATTCATATTTTTCATTCGCTTTTCTAAAGTCTATTCTATACTTGATGTATTTTTAGGGGGCCAAGCCCGAGTAGGGCTGGGACCGCGTTTTGCAGAGCAACGCGGTTCCCAAGCCCTGCGGGGCAGGGAACCCTATTGATCTTGTAGGGATTATTAGGGGGCCAAGCCCGAGTAGGGCTGGGACCGCGTTTTGCAGAGCAACGCGGTTCCCAAGCCCTGCGGGGCAGGGAACCCTATTGTTCTTGTAGGGATTATTATTAGGGGGCCAAGCCCGAGTAGGGCTGGGACCGCGTTTTGCAGAGCAACGCGGTTCCCAAGCCCTGCGGGGCAGGGAACCCTATTGTTTTTGTTGGGCCTTTTATTATTATTCTTTGGACTTACGTAAAACTGGTGCTGCAGCCCAAACCGTAAAGGGTTGGGACATGCCACTTGCAGGGCTTATCCAGGTCCATGCCTGGTACGCAGACAAAAAAATTCAGACATGCCGGCCACTAGGTGGCGCTACAACAAAGGAAAAGGCGTTTTGGGCTATAACTTCCGCACCGAAAGTCCGACAGTCAAAAACTTTATATCCTCAGATGCCCACAAGTCAGCTGCATCTTTTGAGCTAGGCCACGCCCATTTGCGTATATATATATTTTTCGCTATATTGCAAAAACTGTGTCAGTTACCAAAACATACTCCTCCTACAGTTCTCGCCCGATTTGGACGAAACCAAAAGCATTATGCTCTACTGACTGCCACAAGCAAAAGTTGGTCAAATAATCTTTCTACGACCATCGGAAGACCAAACGGTAGCGCTTTAAAGATTTGCGAAAATCCCTTAAAAAAAAAAAAAAAAGGGATTTTCTTGAAACTCAAGGGAGACTATCATGGGGCATACCTGAGTCTATGGCAAAAATATGGGCAAGAAATTCCTATGTGGGCCGGACTTATTAAAAAAAATAGTTTTTCAATTTTTTTGCCTGTTTTCGCCATTTTCTAAGTCTTTCGGCGGGAAAATGGGAAAATTCAAAAAAGTGTCTTTACAATGGAGAGGATGACAATTTGATTTTGCTATAACTCCCCAACCGAACATCGCACATTCAAAAACTTGACATCCACTTGTTTGGTACATTGAGCTGCATCTTTCTATCTAACGTAGTTTTGCGAATGTCATCCATAGGGGGCGCCAAAACCACAAAAAGCAAAGAAAACGCGTTTGGGGCTATAACTCCCACACCGAACATCCCACAGTCAAACACTTTATATCCACAGATGCCCACAAGTCAGCTGCATCTTTCTACATAACACAGTTTTGCGAATGTCATCCATAGGGGGCACCAAAACCGCAAAAAGCAAAGAAAACGCGTTTGGGGCTATAACTCCCACACCGAACATCCCACATTCAAAAACTTTACATCCCCGGATTCCGTGAAGCGAGGGGCCGGCGCTGCGGACGACGACGCCCAATCCCGAGTCGCGTGGGAGGCTTGGCCCCCGTTCACAACTGCTTGCAGTTCTAGTTATTCCTATTCCTTACGTAAAAGTGGTGCTGCAGCCCAAACCGTAAAGGGTTGGGACATGCCACTTGCATCACTAGTTCAGACCCCCGGTCTCTCAGCATACAAAAAAATTCAGACATGCCGGCCACTAGGTGGCGCTACAACAAAGGAAAAGGCGTTTTGGGCTATAACTTCCGCACCGAAAGTCCGACAGTCAAAAACTTTACATCCACAGATGCCCACAAGTCAGCTGCATCTTTTGAGATAGGCCACGCCCATTTGCGATAGGATAAATTTTTTGCTACATCGCAAAAACGGTGTCAGTCACCAAAACATACTCCTCCTACAGTTTTCGCCCGATTTGGACGAAACCAAAAGCATTATGCTCTACTGACTCCCACGAGCAAAAGTTGGTCAAATAATTGTTCAACAACCATCGGAAGACCAAACGGTAGCGCTTTAAAGATTCGCGCAAATCCGTAAAAAAAAAAAAAAAAAAGGGATTTTCCTGAAACTCAAGGGAGACTATCATGGGGCATACCTGAGCCTTTAGCAAAAATATGGGCAATAAATTCCTATGTGGGCCGGACTTATTAAAAAAAAGAGTTTTTCAAATGTTTTGCCTGTTTTCGCCATTTTCTAAGTCTTTAGGCGGGAAAATGGGAAAATTCAAAAAAGTGTCTTTACAATGGAGAGGTTGACAATTTGATTTTGCTATAACTCCCCAACCGAACATCGCACATTCAAAAACTTGACATCCACTTGTTTGGTACATTGAGCTGCATCTTTCTATCTAACGTAGTTTTGCGAATGTCATCCATAGGGGGCGCCAAAACCACAAAAAGCAAAGAAAACGCGTTTGGGGCTATAACTCATACACCGAAAGTCTGACAGTCAAAAACCTTATATCCACAGATGCCCACAAGTCAGTTGCATGTTTTGAGATAGGCCACGCCCATTTGCGTATGGGATTTCTTTCCGCTAGATCGCAAAAACTGTGTCAGTCACCAAAACACAGTCCTCCTACAGTTTTTGCCCGATTTGGACCAAACCAAAAGCATTATGCTCTACCGACTCCCACGAGGAAAAGTTGTATAAAGAATTGTTCTACGACCATCGGAAGACCAAACGGTAGCGCTTTAAAGATTTGCACATTAGCTACCTTGTACCAAACTGCTCCTAAATCCAAAACGATTCATCCTATTAACACCAAACTTCACACATGTGTTTGTCCTATGGTTCTCAGGTTGGTCCTACTTTTTTCTTAATTTGCTCCAAAAGGGGGCGCCAAAAACACTCTTGAGCATCTTTCTCTGCCATTTTTTTGCCTTTTGGTCTATAACTCCCAAACCGAACATCCCACATTCAAAAACTTTACATCCCCGGATTCCGTGAAGCGAAGGGCCGGCGCCACGGACGACGACGCCCGATCCCGAGTCGCGTGGGAGGCTTGGCCCCCGTTCACAACTGCTCGCAGTTCTAGTTCTTATTCTTATTATTCTTCTCCACATAAAAGTGGTGCTGCAGCCCAAACCGTAAAGGGTTGGGACATGCCACTTGCAGGGCTCATCCAAGTCCGTACCCCGTACGCAGACAAAAAAATTCAAACATCCCGGCCACTAGGTGGCGCTACAACAAAGGAAAAAGCGTTTTGGGCTATAACTTCCGCACCGAAAGTCCGACAGTCAAAAACTTTATATCCACAGATGCCCACAAGTCAGCTGCATCTTTTGAGATAGGCCACGCCCATTTGCGATAGGATAGATCTTTTTCTACGTCGCAAAAACTGTGTCAGTCACCAAAACATACTCCTCCTACAGTTTTCGCCCGATTTGGACGAAACCAAAAGCATTACGCTCTCCTGACTCCCACGAGCAAAAGTGGGTCAAATAGTTTTTCTACGACCATCGGAAGACCAAACAGTAGCGCTTGAAAGATTCGCAAAAATTCCTTAAAAAAAAAAAAAAAGGGGATTTTCTTGAAACTGAAGGGAAACTATCATGGGGCATACCTGAGCCTATGGAAAAAATATGGGCTAGAAATTTCTATGTGGGCCGGACTTATTAAAAAAAAGAGTTTTTCAATTTTTTGGCCTGTTTTCGCCATTTTCTAAGTCTTTAGGCGGGAAAATGGGAAAATTCAAAAAAGTGTCTTTACAATGGAGAGGATGACAATTTGATTTTGCTATAACTCTCCAACCGAACATCGCACATTCAAAAACTTGACATCCACTTGTTTGGTACATTGAGCTGCATCTTTCTATCTAACGTAGTTTTGCGAATGTCATCCATAGGGGGCGCCAAAACCACAAAAAGCAAAGAAAACGCGTTTGGGGCTATAACTCCCACACCGAACATCCCACATTCAAAAACTTTACATCCCCGGATTCCGTGAAGCGAGGGGCCGGCGCCGCGGACGACGACGCCTGATCCCGAGTCGCGTGGGAGGCTTGGCCCCCGTTCACAACTGCTCGCAGTTCTAGTTAGGGGGCCAAGCCCGAGTAGGGCTGGGACCGTAGGGGGCCAAGCCCGAGTAGGGCTGGGACCGCGTTTTGCAGAGCAACGCGGTTCCCAAGCCCTGCGGGGCAGGGAACCCTATTGTTCTTGTAGGGATTATTATTATTATTATTTTTCCTTACGTAAAAGTGGTGCTGCAGCCCAAACCGTAAAGGGTTGGGACATGCCACTTGCAGGGCTTATCCAGGTCCGTGCCTGGTACGCAGACAAAAAAATTCAGACATGCCAGCCACTAGGTGGCGCTACAACAAAGGAAAAGGCGTTTTGGGCTATAACATCCGCACCGAAAGTCCGACAGTCAAAAACTTTTTATCCACAGATGCCCACAAGTCAGCTGCATCTTTTGAGATAGGCCACGCCCATTTGCGTATATATACATTTTTCGCTACATCGCGAAAACTGTGTCAGTCACCAAAACATACTCCTCCTACAGTTTTCGCCCGATTTGGACGAAACCAAAAGCATTATGCTCTACCGACTCCCACGAGCAAAAGTAAGTCAAATAATTTTTCTACGACCATCGGAAGACCAAACGGTAGCGCTTTAAAGATTTGCGAAAATTCCTTAAAAAAATAAAATAAAGGGATTTTCTTGAAACTCAAGGGACACTATCATGGGGCGTACCTGAGTCTATACAAAAAATATGGGCAAGAAATTCCTTTGTGGGCCGGACTTATTAAAAAAAAGAGTTTTTCAATTTTTTTGCCTGTTTTCGCCATTTCCTAAGTCTTTCGGCGGGAAAATGGGAAAATTCAAAAAACTGTCTTTACAATGGAGAGGTTCACAATTTCATTTTGCTCATAACTCCCCAACCGAACATCGCACATTCAAAAACTTGACATCCACTTGTTTGGTACATTGAGCAACATCTTTCTATCAAACACAGTTTTGCAAATGTCATCCATAGGGGGTGCCAAAACCACAAAAAGCAAAGAAAACGCGTTTGGGGCTATAACTCCCACACCGAACATCGCACATTCAAAGACTTTATATCTCCGGATTCCGTGAAGCGAGGGGCCGGCGCCGCGGACGACGACGCCCGATCCCGAGTCGCGTGGGAGGCTTGGCCCCCGTTCACAACTGCTTGCAGTTCTAGTTAATCTTGATGTATTTCATGCCACTGTAAAGAATGGCCTTGTGTCTAAATTGTGCTATGTACTGTAAATAAACTTTCCTTGCCTTACCTTGCCTCTAAGAAGTCACCACTGCACAAACACATTGTACCTGTATTCATCTTTTCTTATTGTCAATAATGGAATGAGGTGTGCCTTTAACTGCTGCTGCAATTATTAAGACTCACCATTGTAAATATGAGCCCAAGCAACATAGTGCAAATGAATAGCATATTTATACTGCTTCTGTTGTTGTATGTAACAATGAACAATCTTTAAGAATTTAGTAGCATCTAATTCACCTTTAGAAATATTAAAATACCATTACTAGCCACAGTAACCTGCTCTCCCAGTTTACCTTATTGACCTGGAAACTTGCCATGGACTTATTATTCACACACGCGCTGCATTGTAGGCCGGCGCTGCTTTTTGTACTTGTGTTTCTTTGGTGTGTGATCACCGGTCAGGAATGTCGTCCTTCCACTTCCATCCCTCAACATTACGCTCATTACCGCTGACAGTAAGCTGACCTAGTAACTGAGGTGTATTCTGCCTTTTGTTGCCTATTTGTTCTAGGTAACCGGGTCTGCTGCACATGTGTAGTGTAAACAGCAAATTATCTTACAGTGTTTGTTTCCACATCACCTGGCAATACTGGTCCGACTGGCGCTTTGTGGGAAAAATAGCAGCCTTGAGCCACACAACAGGTTGCAGATACAGTCACAGTAAATAATCTACTCCCAACACTGGTTACTATGAAGACTTGTGTTACCACCAAAAATCTAGTCAAAACAAGGGAGTTTTCATATTTGGTTTTTAAAGGGGAAGTTCACGGATTCCACAATACAAGTTCAGTTCTGTTAATTCTTCATTGTAGAATATTGAATAGTTGCGTTAGGGTTTTCAAAGAAGCTTTTTCAAAGTTGATGATGGTTGTTTGTTCGGTTAATCTCAACAAAATCGTCAGAGAAAGGAAGGATCTAATAAAAAAAAATGCCGTTAAACTGTTGGTTCAAATCCGTCTCATGGTCGTTCTCTGCATATCATTCTCCTCTCTGCCCCATTTCCTCTCTGTCTCTCCAAAACGGTCTAATAAAAGGCATTAGCATAAATAGAATATAATAGATAAGTCCACTCACAGCTCCAGGATCAGAATGACCTCGGCCTTGTTCTCAAAGACCTCGTGCAGCGTGATGATGTTTGGATGTTGGATCTCCTTCAGGATGTTGACCTCGCGCTCGATGTCCTCCCTCGTCACCCCGCGCCGGCTCGACTTGCTGCGGCGCTTCTTGATGAACTTTCCGGCGAATTCCACTCCCGTGTTCCTGTGGCGACATCTCCTGACCACCGCAAACTGGCCGCTAGAGAGGGGAGGAGAACAAGAGACTGTCAAATAGTGCCTCTAGCCTTGAAACATTTATACTTTGAATTGTGCCTACGAACACCTATAAAGCTCATTAAAACGTATAGCGCATTTGTGTAATCCATACAAAAGTGGGACTTAAAGCGGATTTGGTTCACTTTGGGACAGAGCCAAGCGCTAGAAGCTTTTTCCTACTGTTTCCAGTCTCTATGTCCAAGCTCACTTACTGCTGTGCTTACCATACACATATGTCTAATCTAACTCTGTAATAATGTATTTCCCCAAGAAGTCAAGCTTGTGTTGATTTCCATAAAAATATGCACACATATGTCAGCATATGAACAGATGAAGGGACCCCAGATGTTAAGAATACATTTTTTTTTTTAACCTTTATTTATACAGGTAAATCCCATTGATACCGAAGACTCTTTTTCAAGGGAGACCTGTTCCCATTCCCACGTTACCATTCACACACACATTCATACACCGATAGCAGGCTAACTATCGAACATTCACACGAGGCAAGGTGGGTGAAGTGTCTTGCCCAAGGACACAACAACCATGACACAAGTGGCAGGGCGGGGATCAAACCTCCTCCAACCCTTTGATCATCAGCCGACCCGCTCTACCAACTGAGCCACAGTCGCCCCATAATTTAGACAAGTGTATTTCAAGATATACAAATAACCTAACGACAGAATCTGATAAGTATTGGAAGAGGACAGTAGACAATACAAGCTGACACAATAGACATTACAGTAGAGACGTGTAACAGAAATCAATTGATGGGATCTAATCAATCTCCTGTGAGGACATTCAAGGACACTCCAGTGTTAATTTCCCACAGGGTTTCACCGCTGTTCACCAATACATTAAAAAACAGACTTCTGTCCGTATCTGTATCAGTTTCATAGTGGTGAACACAGACGTCTGAGCCCAAGACGAGTGTTTGAATGGGGGGTGTGAATGGATTATAAGGCTTTTTAAACTGTTGATCAGAAACTGCTTTAATTAATTAATTAATTAATAACTGGCTGAGGTTGCCTAGAAACACAGCTCAAAAATGGCAATTAATGTTGAATAAAGACTCCATTATGTATCCAGATCCGAAGCAGGGAAACATCAGATCATCCTTTTAGAGTTACTCCAATATCTAAACCCAATTATTCCGTTACATACAGTATGAACAATGGTAATGCATTCTGGGTAAAATCTTGTACCCTTTTTTCTTAACCTTTATTTATACAGGTAAATCCCATTGAGACCGGAGAATCTTTTGCATGGGAGACCTGTTCCCATTTACACGTTACCATTCACACACACAGTCATACATTGATAGCAGGCTGATTATCAACATTCACACGAGGCAAGGTGGGTGAAGTGTCTTGCCCAAGGACACAACAACCATGACACAAGTGGCAGGGCGGGGATCGAACCGCCAACCCTTCGATCATTGGCCGACCCGCTCTACCACCTGAGCCACAGTCGCCCCTCTGTCTGTAATGCACAGAAGACGAGCCAGGCCCTGTCTGCACTGGAAAGAGAGAGTATTTTAACATCCCGACGGACACTACAGACAGAATACATCCTCCCTTTACAGAATAAATCCTCCCTGCCCTCACCCTCAGCGACCCCTCATGATCAGTTTGACAACAGTTCATAAATCATATCCAGACAACGCATCTCTCACTGTCAGCAACACACTGATAAGAATCACAGCTCAGCACACCATCAACACAGCTGACAAACATCCAGGCTGTAAAACTATGCTACACACAAACACTCAACTTGTTTTAGAAGAAAAACAAAAAGACCGATACTGCTCATATAAAATGCATTATTCAAGACGATTAAGTTATTCAAATCATGTCAGTCTTAGAATACTAGTATTTTGCACAGTAAGAACTAAAACTGGGCACAATTTGTTGAGGTATATTCCTTTCATACAAGTAAGTAAAATATAATTTTAACAGCTTACAGCTCTCAGGGGACAAATGAATAATATGAAGAAATCACACCAGTGTGTTCATTCACAGTTTAAACCATACCTGTTCAAAACACCTATTGAAAACATTTAGGACTTTACATGAAGCAGATATGTTCACAATTGTTCCCTCTCTGAGATGGACACAGGTTTAGCAACAATATGTTTATTTCGTCCTATTCCCACATTAGCGATTAGGTGTTCTTTACATGTCCTTCTACACATCGCTGTGTTAACACGCTACAGCAGACAATGTGTAAAAGTTCCCTAGTTAAAGGGAATAAAAGACAGAAAAAAACCTGTGTGTGGGTCCAGCCTGAATTGCACACAGGCACTGTTACTGTCCAAGCAATCCAAATGTGGTCAGTCTGTGTGACATTTTAGCGTGACAAATTACTCCATGTATGAGCAACACAGCAATTGTTATGGAAATTCCTCAAACATGTTGCCAGGCTGCGCTAACTGCAATGAAACAGTGAAACGGTGAAAAGAGTGCCATGAAGCAAGGACACTCTGCTGAGGGCTGTTGACGCCTCCGCCGATTGTGCCTCCTCACGACCCTGGCAATCACGCAGCACTGAGTAGTACCCAACACCCACATAAGGAACAAGGGAGTAGGGGATGAGAGGGATGAGAGGGATGAGAGGAGAGAGACACACACACACATGTCGTTTTTTTATTTTTTATTTCCTCTGCCAGATTTCCAGCAAAGGAAGCTTTTTTGGCACAGACTTCTTCTTACATCTTGGCAAAAAAAAAAAAAAAAATGTCCCCAATAAAGATAGGGAGAGAGAGAGAGCGCGCTGTCATCTTGACTCCCACAGTCCTGCCAACACCAGCGCACAGTTGTCACGAAGCAGTTCAGTAATTTAGCTATATGTTCACTCTCTCTCTCACTCTAATCCTCTCTCTACAATGTGTGTCCCAATGTTCGATGAGTGAACGCAGCAGGATCCAGACTGTAGCGCTGCCAGCTGCAGAGGAGGTTTAAAAAGGGGGGGAAAAGAGGAAAGAAGGAAACAGTAAACTTCCTCTGGGGAAAAACATCACCCTGTTCTCACACTTAACTGTAGTGTGTCCCTTGGGCCAATCGATAGTGTCTGTGCTATGTTTATATGTGGATCGATTTGAAGATCACGTTTAATGCTTAACCTACGCTGACCCTTTAAAGCTTTATTGAAAGTTTGCCTCTCACTCTAGGGCTGCAACAATAAGTCAATGAATCAATTAGCATCTACACATCCATGTATGAACATAGCTGGAAGGAAAGTGATGCAGTGACTGCTTGGGTGTCTGACGTTGATTATAGCTTATTTTTTGCATTCAAATAGATATTAAAAGGAAGTTCTGCTGGTGGAGCTTCTCATTCGGCAGAGCAGAGTCATGGGGCGTTCTGGTGGTGTAGTGGATAGAGCGCGTACCATATTGGCTCTGGCCTTCGTTGCAGTGGTAGCTGGTTCAAATCCGACCCGTGGACCTTTACTGCAGGTCATCCCCCCCCCTCTCTCCATCTCCCATTTCAACTCTGTACTATCTAATAAAGCTTGAAAATGCCAAAAAGTAATCTAAAAAAAAAATAATAATTTAAAGAGCAGAGTCACCGTGAATAAATCCGGACAGTACAACAAAGCTGATATTATAGCGTCCTCCATTTCAGACTTTCTAGTTCTGTTTCCTCAAAAGCCAGCACCGTCGTGATGCTTCAAAAGTAATCAGTGATATGTCATAAATGCTACCAGCTTACTAAGGTTAATTATTTTCCAGGCCTGAGATGCTGGATCAAATCCCAGTTTAATACTCATCGGGTTGACTTCTGTATTTGACCTGACACACTTTATTTCGCAACTGGCTCCACTCAAACACAAAATAAGAAATGACAGGTTGATTTACTTTCTGTTTACCAAAAAGTTGTCCGCCATAGGGGTCAACAGAATTTAACATTTAAAAAGGGAAGTTGGGGCGCCCTTAGCTCAGTTGGTAGGGCGTCCCCCCCCCCCCCCCCCCCGGGCCAGGCCCAGCAGCAGACCCGGGTTCGATTCCCGCCTGCGGTCGTTCTCTGCATGTCACTCACCTCTCTGCCCCATTTCACCTCTGTCTCTCTGCACTATCAATAAAGCATAAAAATGCCCAAAAAATATCTTGAAAAAAAAAAAAGTTATTGGATTCTGACAACTTAAAATGTGTTTGCTGACAATCTGACTGACTAGCTAAGAGGGAGTGATGTCTGTTTAAGGAAGTGACTTGACCAGAGACGGAGCCGGAGACACTGTTAAGAGGAAGAGAGAACTGAGCGCTTTCTCATGCTAATAACAGTCCCACCCCCATTCAGTGTGTGTGTGTGTCTCAGTGTGTGTGCTTTTCAGTGTGTGTGTGTGTGTGTGTGTGTGTGAATGTCTCAGTCTGACTTCGCTCTATTGACGGTCCCATCGAACTGTCAGTCAGGCCTTTGTCATGTGTAGATAGATAGGAATCAAGATTTTATCTGTTTCTTCCAGATAAATTGACAGTTCTGCTTATGACGAACGAACGAACGAACACACACACACACACACACACACACACACACACACACACACACACACACACACACACACACACACACACACACACACACACACACACACACACACACACACACACACACACACACACACACACACACACACACACACACACACACACACACACACACACACACACACACACACACACACACACACACACACACACACACACACACACACACACACGGCTGAAGCCATAATAAACTAATGACTGACCTCTGGACGCTATCATACCTCGAAGGCTAATCTCTTCACGTACAAACGTGCAGCTAGCTGTAAAAGGCAAAGTTTGGTCGCTAAGGTGATGACAATGCTTTTATGGTGAGGATTATGTTTAACCAACAAGTTCAACTTGTCTTGTGTATTTTGCAAAGGCGGCTCCGGATTCGCCCCTCCGCTAGATAAACGGCTATGCAGGTAAACAGAAAGTAAACTGGAAGTGTAACCGCTACACATCAGGACATGAACTAATAACAACTATATACTGTATGTGTTGGCAGCTAATGAATGGAAAAGCCAACAGTTACAAACCAGAACCACAACACATTATACGCTAGCAGTTAGCTGTAACGTCCTTCCAACCGTGTGTGTGCTGTCAAACTTTCCACTGCGGAAAAGAGTTTATCTTGTGAAGCCGTGGGACTTGGTGTGAAAAAACTGTTGAGGACGAGAAAGGAAAATACAACTGATTTCCTGTTCTTGATACTTCACCATCTGTGCAGTTTTGAAGAGACTGTAATTTTTTATTTTTTCATTTAATTATTTTTTAAATTTTACTTCAGTCAGTCACTCTTGCTTGTATTTACTTGATCTACTTTATGAAACAAACACATACTGCACCATATCATCCAAAAAGTTCAATTTAGTCTAATGTTATAATTCACTTAAATTTCCTTGTATACACACACACTAGTATTACTTTTCGTACCTTTGACATGTTTCGATGTCTTAACAATAGCAGGTGACACTTCTGAAGAAGCCTGCAGGAATTTGAGCAGGCCAAACATGTCAAGGTATACGAAAAGTAATACTACTCGTGTATACAAGAACATGTAAGTTAATACATATGCACCATGACACGTCTGGATTGAAGGGAAAGGAACTTGTATAAACAGCCAAAAGCAATTGTGTAACGTAAGCCTGTTGGACTCCAATATTCAGCTCACTGGAAAAAGTCCTGTGCACAATAAACAAATCATTGCAGACAGCCAGACACTTGAACATATTCTGTGTGATATTTTATAAGGGCTCTTATGCTGCATGACAATATGTGAAGCCTTGAGCATTCAAATTCAGGCCAACTCAACCCTATTCACACACCAACCCCCAAAATCCACTCAATCTATAACAATACATCGAGAAGTTCACTGTTCAATGCAACCATAGAACGCTATCAGATAAGGGTTGTGTGAATTGCCAAGGTCATGTCCTGCATGTTTGAATGCATAAACTAAGTGGATTTCTATGTTTCTCAACTTCATACTACTAGAGGGAAAATCATTATCTATTTTCTTTAATATTATTTTTTGGCATTTTCAAGCTTTATTAGGTAGTACAGAGTTGAAATGGGGGGGAGAGGAGAGAGAGAGAGAGAGAGAGAGAGATGACCTGCAGTAAAGATCCACGGGTCGAAGCTACGTAATGGCTATACTGATATACTCCACTTTGGAAATTTGAATTTACTTTATTACATGGACTATTCTGTTAAAGCATGTGTTAGGTGTCAGGTTGGGCGTGCGATGACATAGACCTCAGCGAAGCATAGCAGCGGCTGTGGAGGATTGCCTCATGATGGGAGGAGGAGGTTGCATGGGAGGCACATCTGTAACGGTTGGGTAACACACAGGGAAGATTAAGCAACACCACTGCTTAGACTTCAGACTATTATATGTTAAAGTTTAGTTCGTAATATAGTCAAGGTTTCTGAAAAGCAGGGCAGGGAGAATAGAGGAAAAATCAAGGTAAGAAATAGGACCTATTATGTTACAATTTAGCCTGTACAAACAATGTGTAATATCAATTGAGCAAGACACTTCAAATGCCCTCAACTGAATAAAGTAAAGAAACAATCGGCATGGGATAGGTTCCAATAAACCATTCATGCGTGGATGCTAACAGGTAACAATAACATCGCTACTAAATGCTCCAGAATAACCTGTTTAGAGTGATAGCATCAATAGCCTGTGGGAATAAAACTCAACTTTTTAATGTTATTTCCAAAGCTCTCCCACTGTACCCACACGGAGAAGGGAAGGCAATCCCACCCACTGTTAACAACAGCAGCTGCACACACACACACACACACACACACACACACACACACACACACACACACACACACACACACACACACACACACACACACACACACACACACACACACACACACACACACACACACACACACACACACACACACACACACACACACACACACACACACACACACACACACACACACACACACACACACACACACACACACACACACACACACACACACACACACACACAAACAAGGGGAAAATGGCAACGGTTCAACTGCGCTCTCCTCCCTGTGTGAGGTAGTGGAGGGAAACTGAAGACCAACGCTGACTTGAAAACCAAACACCCCTTTCCGTTTTATGGTGTCTCCTCTCTTTCTCTTTCCCAGAGCTGAGATTTAGTATTCTAGATTATAAAGAGCAAAAGTGAAATGAGTTAAGGCGGGACACTACAGGGGAATAGGGTCACATGTTCACTTGTATCATGAAGCTATGCCAGTTGATTAGTCCTTTTTAGAAATACATATCTCATTTCTACCTAAGTATACATACATTTGCATCTCTTAACAAACCCAAAATCTAGATATTAATGCCAGTGTTAAATGCCAGAGTTAAAATCTTGCATGCAGAGAACGCCCTTGGCTGGATTCGAACCCGGGTCCACAGTGACGAGGACTTACATTTTTTGGACCGTTTAATTATGCTATTACGAAAGAAGAAACCTTAAATGTAGTTTATTCCCCCAGTAAGATAAACCCCTTCTGTTTACATACTGGTGAAATCCCTGTTATCCTCCAGGGATGTTAAAGAGGGAAACACTGACTTGTACAAAGAATGCTGCTGAATAAGCTCAAGGAGGATGGGGCAGAAATAATGATAAGAGGAGAAAAAAAAACCTTATCCTGAGAATCACTGACAAACAGGCAGGTTGGCTGTTTTTCAAAAGCAGCTATCCCCCCCTATCTCACTCCGCACGCACGCACACACGCACGCACGCACGCACGCACGCACGCACGCACACACACCCCCCTGTGCAGTGCAAAACCCCAGATAGTCTGCTGAAGGATCAAATTGCTTGGTTGCCTTTGTTGTGCCTAGAGAACAGGCAAGGCTTCCCACTTCTGGCCTACTTGTTTCTCCGGCTTGTTTGTGTCTGTCAAAGAGGGCCTGGGTGTGTGACAATGCCTGAGCTTGCAGAGCTTTGCATTACCCAACAACACTGCTGTCTGGAGAGTGTTTATCTGTGGAAAGATACTGCGGCGGGTGAAAACGTTCATTGCCTCAAGCTTCTCTTAACCCCCTTGATACAGCAGATATATGTGAGACAGTTCAGTTCACTACTCCACTTTCATCACAGTGATACCTCTGGTAGACCTGCCTCCTGTTGAATGTACACACATGGAAGATCAGTTGCGTATACAAAGTACAAAGTAACTGACAAAGGCGTCTTAAAACAGACCTGCCCCCAGTCAATTTACATGAAAACAGCCACACAGCAGCCCGGAGAAGACCATTAGTGCATCGGAGCAGACACAGCTAATTTGATTTGATGTCTTTTAAAAGACTTGCTTCAAAGCTAAAGCTGTAGATATAATACCTTTGATTATAAAGCACATACAGTATGCTGGAAACACCTTTATGGACTTCTTCACAGTGCAGATGTTGAATCCAGTCCCTTTGGGCAACAAGAGCTACTTAATATGTAACGTAATGAAGACACAATATTTTTGATAAATGATTATACTCGTTAAGGAGATTGTTCAAGCATTGAGTGGACTTGCATCTTCTGTTTGTCTTATATGACAGCGAACTAACATTATCTTTATGTTTCTGGACCGGTGGTCAAACAAAACGTTTGTTGCCTTCACCTTTACTTAAACTTTTGATGAACAGACCAAAGATGGACTGATAAACTAAGAAAAAAATGACCGGAGGAAGTCATTGTTAGTTGCAGCCCTGACATATTGTATTTGTGAATTGGAAATATATCTGTAGCAGCACAGTCTGGAAAAGATATGATTAAATATTTCTCTCAGAAACACAAACGATTTTGCACTTTGGTTGTGTTAGAAAATAACAGTTGCTTTAACATTGTATAGTTAAGTCTGCGAGCACTTTTATAAAAAGCATCAAATAAGACAGCTAGAAAGTTCACAGTGAGAGTCTTGTGTCCACTCAGGGAAGAGGACTGACCACTGTACACTAGTGAGCTGTCATAGCAGAGCAGCCTGGATGAGTGTCTGGCTGTTAGTTGGATGTTGTTGCTGCTGTTGCAGATAGCCTGTCTGGCCTTGTCAAGCCGAGGCAGCGCTGGAATGAACAATGTGCACAGTAATGAGCAGAAAGGCCTTGTAAACAGCAGTGTGTGAGTGGGCAGGGTGAGGAAGACATTCAATGCTAACAAGCACACAACACTGACTGCACAAAACAACAGAACACGGTGTAAGGTGCAGTGTTCAAAAGAGTCTGGGCCGAAGGAGCAACTGTGGGTGTTTTCTTACAGTGATACTTATATAGTTTAACAGAGTAAATAGGGAATTCAGACATATTTAACTGGAAGGACACTGGCCAATCAAGATTGCACTGTCTGAAAGTGACTTAATGGTCAAGAACATTTTTTAGTGGTATGATTCCCTGCAAATAACAATGAATTGTGTAAAAAAAAAACTGTTAATCAGATTTAAATGGCTATGTCATGCACATAAGGTCAAGAAGCATATGAACAATACCCAGAATAAGATGGCACCTACTACCTACTGTTGTTACATAAGTTAGTTATCTCTATAACAGCTTGAGAGGGATTTCCATTCAAGGTCATAATACGGTTAATCAATATGTTTTTACAGTGGCTTATCGTTCCCTTCAATACGCTCAAGTGTTGAGGAAGTATTGGTACAGCTGATTATGACACATCAAGTAGATAATAAGAAAAGTGTAAAGGATGCCTCCCAGGTAACTGTTTGGTTGGAGACACATAGCGACAACCGCTCAACCCGAGTCTAGACATTATGACGTATTAATCCTTTAATCCAAAAGGCGTACAATAACTTTATACATTTTCTTCAGACCTGTCAGTGTCTTGTTTTTTTTTTTTTTAACTCTGTGCTATTTTGAATTCAGCCGATCCACAAGAGCCAATTAACACTATTTGATCAAAGCAGAAGTGTATAAGAAAAGTGCATTCCTTATGCATTCGTGACGCACATTTCTTTTTGGAACTTTAGAAGTAGACGGAGGGGTGTTTTGAAAAGGCAGCTTCCTCCGTGAGAAAGAGGTGATAACTAGCTCAGACTAAAGCTCAAGTTGGCAACGCAGGGTGTCTGGCAGGCACAGCTTGGGCTGACAGCAGCTGAAGATGACACACACACACACTTTTCGCACGCACACATACACACACACACACACACACGTACAGATACTTTTCACACACACACACACACACGTACAGATACTTTTCACACACACACACACACACACACACACACCTGCCAAGAAAATCTGTATTATTTTCTCTTTTCCCTGCTGGAGAGCTGATTTCAGCAAAAGCTGCAGTTGGCTTTAGGATCTCAGAGGCAGACAAAATCTCCTTGATATCTTTATGCATCTCCTGAGTCCTGATACCAAAATGTATGCACCTGATGTTTTACAGATAAAAGCATTTCACACACTCTCACACACACACACACACACACACACACACACACACACACACACACACACACACACACACACACACACACACACACACACACACACACACACACACACACACACACACACACACACACACACACACACACACACACACACACACACACACACACACACACACACACACACACAACAACAACAACAACAACAACAAAGCCCTCTCTTTGGATCCTAGATGTAAATCATTTACAACAGAATAATCTAATATGTAAGTACCTCTTAGGTAGACTGCACTGGCCAAGCAAAGTCTGATATCGACCCATGTAATCTTTAGCCTCAATCCCACTATAATCCATCTATACATTACAGCCTGTTAAATACAGCCTACACTCATGTGGGTGGTGAGTATAATGCCATGTATATCATGGCATGTTAATACCACCCCTCCCACACATCCCAAAAAAAGATCCCTCACAATGTAAACAGATCAAATAAAAAGACCCATTTACATCAGATTCTCCGTGCCACCATTTCTGAAAAGAATGGTTCAGACCACATCGTTTTCCTTGCAGCATCTTCTTCTGAGCTTTAAGTAGCTCTCCTCTACGGTTATAGGAGCCGCCTACCAAACCAGAAACATCACACCAGTGAATACTTGAATTGATTTTTAATTCAAACCAATTTGAGAAACCCTGCTAGCAACTACAACACCACGCAGCTGTCATTTCACTGATTAGAGCCGACTCATTGACTCTTTTAAGAAATACATAAAGTACAACAACAATGTATTGTAATGAACTGCTGACAGTCAATCCTAAATCATCTCATTTCCAGAAACAAAACCTACATGGTGTGAACACATACAGGCAGAGGCTTAAAACATGATAGATAATAAGAGTTCATTGAATCATAAAATGTCATTTGTCTGTTTCTGATCGAGAAGATTCATTCGTCTGACTTTGCCGAAAAATATGGACACGAAAGCAAACAAAATATCACAATACACGTCCAAAATGTAAAAGCCTTTTTAATGGTCCTCATATTTGATTCATCCAACAATACTAAACACCGTCCTTGTGCTACGGCGATGAGTAGGGAGCAGTCTACTATTATGTGAATCATCTCCCCTCCACTACGCTGAGAGCTACAGCGTGTGTGTGTGTGTGTGTGTGTGTGTGTGTGTGTGTGTGTATGTGTCTGTGTGTGTCTGTGTGTGTGTGTCTGTGTGTGTGTGTCTGTGTGTGTGTGTGTGTGTGCTACAGCTATTGATTGGCCCTGTGCACTACTACGGTGAAATAGGAGAGGGTGCTGAAAAGATGAAAAGTGTTAAGCACAATAGCAGGCAGGCCAACAGAGCTCCACAAAGACGCGTATGCACACACATCGCACATCACACACACACACAAAAATTTAAGCTTGTAAAGCCCTTCAAACACTGCATCATGTGTATGTTTGATAGGTTTCTCAAAAAACTCTACAATCAATTGAAATAAAATACAATTACAGAATATTGACAAAATCTAAATGAAAGTATTAGCATTTTTTCCCATTGTCTTGACCTATCAATGCGTATTTTTTTTTGCATCCAAACGTGGTTATCCCTATGATCATAATCTCAGAAAATACCTAATCTAACACTGCTGCCTCACATCTGCCCGTTACATCTGCTCTACGGTTTGACATACTTTCTGCAGACGGCGGTGTTCTGAGAAGAATTGGATGCCGCTAAATACAAATCTAGGTTTCAGGTTGGATAATGCCGCCGTCTGATAAAAGGCATGTGATCTGGCATGTGAGTCTTGCGTTGTGACAAAGCAGCTTCTATGCAGCATGTTGATAGGCTGATGTCATCAGCCATCACTATGTTGGCCTTGTAGGGAGAGGTCAAGTGTGCCAGGCTTTTCATAACTCTCAAACTGACTCAATAAGCGGGGCGCCCCTAAGCTCAGTTGGTAGGGCACCCCCCCCCCCCTCCCCGGGCCGGGCCCAGCAGCAGACCCGGGTTCGATTCCCACCCGCGGTCGTTCTCTGCATGTCACTCCCCTCTCTGCCCCATTTCACCTCTGTCTCTCTGCACTATCAATAAAGCATAAAAATACCCAAAAATATCTTTAAAAAAAACTGACTCAATAAGCACGGTATAACCATGAATAAGTGTCCATAATATACATTATACATTTGATCGTAACGATTACAACATTCTGCAATGGTCAAAATCGTAGTTTTATCATAACATTACTCCCAAATGTAAGTTTAAGTGGAATGAACTGGGAGATAGAGAGCAAGGACAGCACTATACGTAACCTCTCTTTCAACTGCCTGCACTGCGTTTATTAAACTTTTTTCAGGCTCGAGTGCTCGAAATGTGCCCACTGCCCACTCACACAGCACTTCAACAACAGCCAGTGTGTGTCAGCAAATCAATACGTGTGTTCCAAAGAAAATAAGTGGCCTCACTTCTGCTTACTGGAAAAGAACATTTTCATAAGGACATACAATTGTTAAGGCTGTGATGAAATGAAGTGTGAGCACACAAATTTGAATGAAAAGTATGAATACTAAATATACTGTATACTACAACTTGAACTAAAATCCTGGTCTCGAAAAGTATATACATTTTTTTTTATTTTTAAGTAACAAAATTCAACTTAAATGTATTTCTGTACTCCCCCTCAATATAGCACTTAAGACACTGATGCCAGAAAGTCCATTAGTTTGTTGTCTTTTCACTTTGCAGGTACATAGACTGTATATCAAGGTATTGACCTTGACTCACTAAGTTTCAATACTTCTAGAAGACGCACACACACAAACTCTTTGAATGGAAAACACAGCAGCTGCCAGGTTTTTCCAATCGATTTGTTGATGATCTTGAGGTTAAAACAGGACCGCTAATAGTTCTGGAAGACAATCCAAGAAGGAAAAAACAACAGCATGAAACCTTGGCTGGGCTGTGCAGTAGTGCATTTGGCTTTGTAAATCAGAGATTAATATTTCATGGTGATAGAACTCGTCTTTGCCGCATCGCTGCCAAATTGCCCTGGCACTTAGGCGAGGAAAAGGAGTGAGAGAGCAGAAAATAGCAGTAAATCAGAAATAAAATTGTTACCAGTTATTCCCTGATGGTCTTACTAACTTCCACTAAAATTCATCGCAAAAGGTTTTTAACTTTGATATCTGGTCCCTTCTTGTTTTTTATTCAAATTCCAAAGCAGCTACAATTTTACAAAACACATGAGAGGTTATGCCTATTTTTCAACCACCAATCTAGAAATGAAAAGAAAGAAACTAACAATTTCAAGATTCAAGTTTTTTAATTCCATGTTGGTGTGAGACACTTGGTCAGTGCAATTCCAGTCGAGCTTCTCTAGTTAATTAAATCTTGTTTAGCTCATGGGGGATGAATAAAGTCCCAGGGCGCTCTGTGTGAGCACCATCCGTTGCCAGTGACCGAATTCACCGCAAACAGTATGTTAGTCCAGAACTGGAGATGATACAGCTCGGAGCATTTCGTCTACATTTTTTCACGTCCTTATTGAGTGATTCTGTGCTAAAGAAAATGCTAAGTGTAAATGACAGAGCAGATAAAAACCAGAACAGAAATAAAAAAAAAAGAGAAAGAAATATTAATTAGTTATAACTTCTTAATTGTGAGGATTTTCTTTGTCAAAAAAAGCTGCAAATGCAAAGATGACTTCTAGTGTAATTTTACATATTCTTATAAAGCCAATAGAAGGAATCTTTAGCCAGCTAAGGCACTAACATGCCAGTCCTGTCCTGTGCACTTCCACCAATGACAGATACAGATAAGTCAAAAGCATGTTTCCTTTGCAGCAGGGCAGCATCCACAGGCTGTAGGGCTCTTTACTGTCTGATATGATTCAGTGTGAAGTCTCCCTGGTGAGGCCAAAGCTTTTCATTAGCGATGGAGCGCAGTGTGGGAGGGCGGTGAGGAGTGCTCCCTGCCCACTCAGCTGTAGTGTGGGCCACAAACCGCTCCGGCAGAACAACATTATGCAACAACCGCCGCCGCCGCCACCACCATCATGCTATTGTGTACAGCGGAAGGGTTACCACAGCAACAGGATTCAGACACTGAGGCAGAGGAACCAGAGCTGCTTGGAGGAAGGAAGGGAGAAGAGCGTGCTGGTAGATAATCCAGGGTGGCTGGCTGTAAACAGTGTGTGTGTGTGTGTGTGTGTGTGTGTGTGTGTGTGTGTGTGTGTGTGTGTGTGTGTGTGTGTGTGTGTGTGTGTGTGTGTGTGTGTGTGTGTGTGTGTGTGTGTGTGTGTGTGTGTGTGTGTGTGTGTGTGTGTGTGTGTGTGTGTGGATTTTGTGAGGATGTCCTGTTCGAGTTTTCTAACCCCTAGTCATTCATTAAAAATAATATATCACTTTTCTTTATGGCATTTAAATGCTTTGGGATGAATCTGAATTATTACCAGCACTTCAACAAATTATAACAGTCAAAATCTTCAAAGTCTGTTGTAACGGAAAGAAATACCGAACCTTACATCAAAATAAAATAAAAATGTCATTGTTGAAAGTTATTTAATAATAACAAAACATTGGCCATGGACACAGCTAGTTGCTAGATGACATTGCAAACTATCTTTGAGCCTCAGTTCCTCTTTAACAACCACATATTTCTACAGTAATAAAAATGAGAAGTGTTGATAGGGAAGATGCAAACAATGCACAAACAGATTATCAAACCAATCATATCATATGGCAAGCCACTTCTTCAAAAATTACATAGCAGGGTTAGAAATAAAATGTTATCTCTGCTATACTTTTTTTTCATGAACAATTGCTAATAAATTGTAGCTTTTGGCCTATCTAATGTGAATATGTCTTTTTTGATTTTAATCTTTTTAATTGATAAATTGAATGTCTTGATTTTTGAGTGATGTTCAAGGGGGAAAAAAGCCATTTTTAAAGATATTATCTGTAGCTCTGGTTAATTGGCTGAGTCACTGATTAGAATTATAAATCAGACATGTAGGAGGTCTTGACTGCCTGGCACCCTCTCTACAGGTGTCTAGACTCTTTAGTGCTGCTTTACAGTCCAACAGCTAAATATGAACTGAGGAGGGCGGAGACGCAGTCACAGCTTCAAGAACTATAAGGGACCTTACTGACAGACTGACAGACAGATCACGGTAGAAGGCTAAATGAGCGGTAGGCAGTGTTTGCCCTTGTCTAGTAGCCACAGTGAAAAGCCATTGAAAATGTCAGAGGAATGTCACTCACCTCCCCCAGCTCCAGGGTTTTTTTTTAAAGCAGCGTTAACAATGGATACATTGTGCTTAAAGTTAAAGAGAGGTGAAAGGTTTGTCTAACCATCTTCACAGCTGTTATGATCTACAGCTACCATGGCACCCAAAAAATATCCCCGTCTATTAGTTATTGAACAGAATTATTTAATTTAGCAGACATCCTTACATTAAAAAAAATGCATTCCTCAGACTATGTGGATGTGAAGATTATCATATGATTTTTCATTCACCATCTAATTATCTCTGAGCTAGTTTTTAAAAAGACTGATATGGACAAATGTAATGGACAATGGTCATAACTGTGCCACCTCATCATACAATGCTCCTAGAGAATAAATTAATTGGGATGATTAGGAATGCCTGATAAAAAACGTTGTGGAATGTGAAGTGAACTGTGAAGCTCTTAATTATCTTCCAGTCCGATTCTAACACTAGTTAAATAGTCTGATTAATCATTTATGCAAATATGCTGAAAATTTGACCATTAAAACAATTCATAAATTTAAATTGACCAATTACTATCTCTAATCCATATCCTTCGTTGGCTAAAAAAGCTGCTGCGAACATTAAATCTCTATTGAAGTCCGTATTAATTCTCCTGTAGGATTCATATAAATCCTTTCAGACAGAATGAGGAACACATCACTGCAGATTTCACACACTGATGACATTGAAGCCAAGGAGTAAAAATCATGTTGTCATCTTCTCTCATATTGGGACAACACTGACCAGTCAGTGTCCGGGTCAATTGTATTCTAATGTTGTCCTGGGTAGCCGCTACTGTTTGACAAGTTACCAAACTAGTGCTCATATGATACCTAGGTTCTTCCACCAATTCCACCAATTTTTTGAAACCCCAAAATGCCTTTGTTTTACAAGAAGCAACCAAACGTCTTAAGTGTTACATTTTGTCTTAACATAGGAAACTCTGTCTAAATAAAAGGCGTTGTGAGACTGCAAATTAGGCATAGCAGTGCTTTGAGATAAATGCTAACAAAACTCACAATGACAATGCTTACATTCAACTTTTTAGCATGTTCACAATGTTTGGCATTTTGGAGATTAGAATCAGATTAAAGCTGGGGTATATGATTTGGGGAGAAAATGGCAGTTGGGATAGAGATTCGAATCCAAACACCTCAACCGCTCCACTTGTTCTCTTTGGTCCCTCCCCTATGGTCCCTCCCTGACACGTTCTACACCAACAAAGTCGTGCCAAAGTGAATGGACAGTCCCAACAGCCAATGAGAACAGATAATCGGAGCCTCGCAGCTTTAAGAAAACTTTAATGTCTGCCATGACATAAAATCGTATTAGACGTGGCTCAAAATACAACATACAGTGCAAAACAAACTCAGACAATAAACATGAAACATGTGTTCCTTAAAACAGAACAAACTAAGTAATAAAATAATTTAAGACAGGATAAAAATGACAATATAATACTGTGTGCAAAGTGGCGTAGTGTTTATGTGGATGTGTTGATCATTACCTTTTATTTAAGATGTTTATGGATGAAGGATGTTTTATATGTTTTTCTTGGCCACAATGACTTTATAGCAGCGGCCTGATGGTAGAGTCAGAAAGACTTATGTGGAACCATCACACATCAAACTTCATGTCAAATCAATTTGAAACGAGAATGTTCAGTCCTGAACAACATGTTCAACCAATTGACATGCATTGCTGCGAGTGTGGATACAAATCTTGAAATATATAGAAAAAACATCTTAACAAGATTGTATTTTAATTGGACTAAATATGTGTTAAAACTTTGGATAGTGGACACATTTGAGTCAGTTCCACAACATTTAATGAAGATGTACCCAACCTCAGTTCCAATATCTTGATTAGAACCTATTCAGCCGATGCTATTAAATACACAGCTTGGATATTGGATGATTAGTACACTACTTACCCAAACAAAAACATGATTCAAATTCAGGTTTGAAATGTTGTCATGTTTTTCTCATATAGCCCATTAGTGCAGGGGAAAAGGCTTTGTGTTCCTCTCTGTAGATACTAATGTGCTCAGTTTACTTAACAAAATGAATTTAACAGACAGAGAGAAATACAGAAACCAAGTTGATATCATGCTGTGCATACAAATTGACCGTTGTTCAGACAACCGAGGAGGTGTGTGTGTGTGTATGTGTGTGTGTGTGTCTGCTACAGCTGGTCCATCCATCGTCCCCTTGTTTTATTTTGTGCCCACTCGTTAAAGCGGGGCCCCTATACGTCCGGTGAAACTGACATTCAGCAGGTTTCAAGGTGGTTAACTCTGTCTTGACTCAGGGAAAGTCAACAGGTGCACGGACTGGTTTTGTAGGTTTTTACAAAGACGCCATCGTCATGTCCTAATGTAACCCTCTGGTTATTATAATGAGACAATGTTCTAAATTAAGAATATGGGCAGGAGTCAGATGATGACATTCAAATATTTAATGATGAATGCACTCCATGCTTTGTGGTAATGACGCGAGTTTGACCTCGTTGACATTAATTAAAACTGATCAATGTTATTAAATCCTTTGCCCTTTCTTTTGATTATCTCCAAACAGAAACATATTACAGAGGGATCGAAAGGATGATCTCCAAGATAAAATACTTCTCAGACGACTAGAGTATGAAGATTTCAGAGGGAAACCATGATATAACTCAATGTTGTTCACGTTAAGGAGGCGCTGCTGAAACCAACTGCCTGATGAGTCTATAAAGAGTGTGAGACATAAAACTCTCTCAACAGTCACTCAGGTGCACTTGTTCAAACAATTAGTCCCAGGTCAACTACCATAGCTTTAGGCCAACAACATGCTTCACAAAAGTACGGCAACGGCGACGCAGATGCTTTGAGCTCTGTAAGACTGACACAAGAAACATATTTTTTCATTTTCCATAAACGATTTTCATTTGACATTTTTCTTTTTTTAAACATAAGAACATTAACAACTCCCCCCCTGCCCCCCTCCCCCCCACACAATCCTTGGACAAATTCAGATGACACAAAAAAGGTACAATCAGAGACAAGAAATACAAGATATCTGACTGACTGTTGCTGTTCAGTTCTCTTATAGAATTAAACAAAAAAGATGACTCCTTCTCTAAAAACAACCATGGCTGACCAATTTTACAAAACAATGTCTGTATGTATCAGCATATTTTCAGTACATTTTAATCTTTTAATTCAGACAGCAGTACAATGGAAAAACATACCTACTGTTGCCATGGAAATGCTGTGATTAATATGTCATCCCCTGGGAGAACTGTCCCTTCCACAGGTGCTCACTGAGTTTGTTTACAGAGTGAGCGTGTTGGAGCTTGCTTGGCCACACATTGTCGTTTGTGTACTTGTGTGTGAACAATGTTTGGGGCTTTAACACTTTGGTTCCTGTGGGCTTTCCCCTTTCCACCCCTTATTTAAAGACATGGCTTTAAGCAAAGGCTACTATAAAGGTAGTGCTGGGAGAAATAAACAATACCAATGACAGGGATAGGAAATACCCTTGATAATAGAATTTGCATCTTATAATATTGTGTAGATAAGAACACTCAGGTAAGTAACAGTGTTGGTTGAGTTGGCTGAGTGTACCACGTACTTCTGTTGACTTAGGCTCTGATAGCGTTTTATCAAAATTCAGACAGAAACTATCGGCTAATTAAAGCCCTGTTTGACCATTAAGTCGGTGATGCAGCCGCAAACATTGCATATTGGTGATAAATACTTGGAACAAAAACTGAAATCCTGTGTGAAACAACAGGGAACCCCACACACTAAGTTTAAAACCTACATGAGCAACAAGGCTCTCAGAGAAACACCTCAGCAGTTCAAATTGTAATTCAGTCCCATATTAATTTGGATTTTTCCGAGGCGGGGTTCAAAACTTGATGCTCACGCCCGACAAAATCCTTAAATAATAAGCACAAAATGACAAACTCAGGATTTTGCCCTACGATATATTTTTTTTTTTCATACATTTCAAGCTGCGGTATATGATTTCCGATTGGTCAAAGTTAACATGAGCTGACACTTTGACCAATGAGAGCGAGGCTCCGATTCTCTGTTCTTATTGGCTGTTGGGACTGTCCATTCACTTTGGCACGACTTTGTTGGTGTAGAGCGTGTCAGGGAGGGACCAAAGAGAACAAGTGGAGCGGTTGAGGTATTTGGATTCAAATCTCTATCCCAACTGCCATCTTCTCCCCAAATCCTCCACCCCAGCTTTAAGCTCTGAAGGGCCAAGTGTGGCTCCTGTTATGAGAAGCAGCAGCCATATAATTTCAGTTACCAACAGAAAAGTTTCCCAACCAGACAGCAAGTCTCCAGACAAGCTTGAGCCAGACTGGGGCTTTAGTTAATATATCGACGCTTACAATAGCAATACTTAAAGCCTCCACAGTATTTTTTTTCCAACAATGATTCTAATCCCCCTGGGGGCTGATAATGTTTAGCTCTCATAGTGCTTCAGATTATCCTCGGATGCCAATAAGCCCACGCGCCAAAACATCAGATAGAGTAACTGCAATATATACGGCTTTATTTTAAGTGTTAAGACCATGACACATTTTTTGAAAATGTGCATCAAATCAACAAAATCAATGCGTTTCAAAATGTGTGAAATATGTGTCGGCCTCACTTCCCCGTTGTGAACAATAATAAAAATAGCTATATATAATATGTTCAGCTTTTACTATGCAAGCTGCACATGTCTTGATTTCTTGACAACCTGCATCCACTCACCACCATACAAGGTGTGCCATGATAATTGATTCAGTATTGATCTTCTGATGACACACACTCTTTGTCTGCTCCACTACGCTCATTGCTCGTGCTGACTACCCAGAACGGTTTAAGTCTATTTAACACAAACGAGGCGTCGCTGCTTCTAGTAACAGAGAACTAACCTTAAAGGTTGTAGAGGATTTTTTTCAGATTGATAAAATGAGCTACCAATAATCACTATACACAGCTAAATACAGTACATGCTGTTTCTGTTTTAAGTTCATTTGTAACTTAGAGTGATAAAACACGGTTTTATAGGGCTGCATCACCGGAACTGCTTCAAGTTTGCAAGGAAATGTATTCTGACATCAAGTGCCGCAATTCTCCCAACCAAAGGCATTCATCTTTAGAGGACGAGCATGTGTGACAAGTGAATAGATATTCAACAAAACAACACATAGAAAGGACTGTTACTAACAAATGTCTTTTGAATGTAATATGGAAATGTTACACCACCGCATTCAAACTGCAAATAAATTATATTATTTTTTATAATATTATAATTAATTATAATATTTTTTTTCTCATCAATATTTTCCAAGTTCAACTTTTATGGTCTGTTACCTACTGCGGACTACATGGCTCAGTGTAATCGTACAGTAGGTACAGGTCACTAATGTATGTGTGTGTGTGTGTGTGTGTGTGTGTGTGTGTGTGTGTGTGTGTGTGTGATGGGGGGCCTGTCTTGTGACGTTAGTATGAGCAGCAGTGCAAAAGTAACACAGAGAGGATAAAAGGACAGAAAAGAGGAAAGTTGTCTTTTCCCTGATGATAATAGCCCCTCAGTGTCCACGCTCCACTGCCCGCAGATCTCTCTTAATTGACCACAAAAGGGTTGTAGCTAGCCATCTTACCCCCCAAATACACACACACACACACACGCACACAGGACATGGCACCCCCGCCATTCACCCGCTAACACAGTTGGCAGGGATCCAATTATCCTCCATTGACTGCAGAGATTAATTGAAAATAACTCATTACGCTGCGCGAGGACATTCCAAATGAGTCGGATTTCAATTTGACTCGTAAGCTGACCGCAATTTACAGAGTCTGACTGGAACGATCACAAGGCTTAAGTCATCCGGGTGAAAAGATGGACAGACCGGCCTTTGAGACATACAGTAGACACAGAGAGAGAGAGAGAGAGAGAGAGAGAGAGAGAGAGAGAGAGAGAGAGAGAGAGAGAGAGAGAGAGAGAGAGAGAGAGAGAGAGAGAGAGAGAGAGAGAGAGAGAGAGAGAGAGAGAGAGAGAGAGAGAGAGAGAGAAAAGGAGGAATATCTAACATCAAATCTGAACCCTGCTGGAATACTGTCCGCCAGTACACTTCACCATGTCTATCTACTTCTCCACCTATTTTCAAATAAAACAATTTTTTTTTTCTATATATACTGTTCTTAGCAATTCCCCCCCCCTATTTTCCAGCACTTCTCTCTTCTATGGGGATATGCAAGTCACAGGAATGTCAACATGCCTTTCTGACAACTGAATACTCTCTCTACTACTGCTGCTAGAAGCACACTGAAGCTTACTCTGTGCTCAGTGTTGTAGATAAGTGTGTCAGCTAAATTACTTATATGTAAATACATTCAGCAGGGAAGGTGGCAACCAAAGAAACACACATTTCTGTCACACAACTGTCTAGGACTCCAGTCACGTCAACACCAACAGCAACAATCTAAAGCTATAGTCACCTATACTGACTGCTGATATAAAGGGTATATCGTTATTGTGTTGCATCCATTTTAAGTAGCTCCTAGTTAAACATGCATCAGTTTATAAAAAAGTGACAATTGTTACGGATTACAACAACACTTGATTCAACAGGAAGTCACAATAGGAACTACTATGACATCATTTAGTCACAACTCTGCATTTCCTTTGTGTATCATTATAAAACTGCCTCCAATCAAAAGGGTTGAAAACATCAATAAGATTGTGTTAATAAATGATAAAATAACTCTTGAACAAATGACAAATCTTTGGACGCAAATCTCAAAAAACAGGCAACACTGCAATTCTGCGACATTGCAGCTTCTCTCTGGGGTAAGGGCGGTGGAGGGGGGGGGGGGTAGGCTGGGTGGATGAGTGGCAGGCCTCATCAGCGACAGTCCTGCTACCCAGACTGCCCTAGCCATCCAATAATACAACCCAGGGACAGGGTGGGGTGGGGGGGGGGGGGGGAATCTAGGTCAGTAGCTGGGGCACTGTCTGCATGGAGAATATGCATTGGCAATTTGGCATTGGTCACTGCTGGTGTGTTTGAAAAAAAAAAGCATGTCACAGTTTCTGTAGTGAATATTCAGTTGATTTATTTTTTATTTATGCTTAAAAAAATTGCACTTTCTTGAGGAAAAAATAAATCCTTAATCATGTCCACATTTAATACAGGAGCCAATGCATATGTCTTGCATGTATAAACCCATTTTCGTATTCATAGAAATGTGTCTTTGGGCCGATTTTTGCTGAGGAATAGCCCAAATGCAAGTCCCAGTGTATTGCCTTTTAGATTAATTTGAATTGCAAAACCGTTTCTGAAATACACGACCCCTCCTCCTCTATGAAGGGCAACCAGACACACACACACACTGAGAAAGCCAATTGGTAGAGAGCCACACAGCGGTCACATTAACGCAGACTAATGATAGAGGCAGCGCACTGCAAAATTATGCAAAGTGTAGAACTGCCCTGTGGACCAGATGAAAGGCAAACACAACATGCCTTCGACACTCGGCTAATGACTGAGTTCATCTTTTTTCTCTTCAAGTCAGCCAGAAACATAGCTGAGTCAGCGTGGGCCTCCAAACAAACGAAACTGAAGAAGAAATGCATGCAGACTTGGATGCTGCTCTATTTAACTCAAGAAGAAGAACACAGCTGAGGTCATCTTAAAATGATTGCGTGCGGCAGCCAGAGCAATATAAAGGGTTTGCTGATATTCTAGACTGATACTGGCCTTCGTATGTAAGATCAGATATGGTCTAGCGCTGACGTGATGGGGGTTTCTCTTCTGTTGGCAGCCATGGAAGATGGATTGAAATGTCTGTCTGCAGTGTCCCAGATTTCCCCCCCGCCCCCCCATCCCCATCTCCAAACAACAGGAGAAAGTCACCTGAGACTGCTTGGCCACATTAGAATTTAATTAGATTGGGTTTCAGTTAAGAGTTTTTCCCGTTGAATTATGGTTTGAAACATGTCGTAAAAGCACGCATGGCAAGATCATTTTGAGAGACACACTGCATATGTGTTTTGGCATACCATGGGTTATATAGAAAAATACATAAGGGATGCTACTGATGCTTATTTTCCTGAGGATTTTCTCAGTAAAGAATTCTATGAATGAAATGTAAAAAATATTGTATTCTCAAGGATCCTATCTTCAAATGTGTTATTTTGGTCCGACCAACTAAAAGCCAATGATACGGAAAAAAGTAAATGGACATTGGAGAAGCTGGAACAATATGTTGTTTGCGTTTGTCTTTCCCAAGTCACTGATTAATGCATCGCAGCTCTAACATATTCTAAAACCTATTGACAATTGGATTACAGAGCATATAATATCTTTAGGAACCTGCTTGAAGAAACACACACGCCCTTCAGTGTTGCCAGTATTCCTCCACTGCAGGCTAAAGAGACCCTACACCCTGATCAAGTGTTATTAACCCTGCAGTATGACAGCCACACAGCACACTACCAAACCCTTACACACTTCAACGATGCTTCTCCATTACCTTAAACATCATTTTGAGGAGCTATCAAAAAACTGAGATCCTTTGAGATGCCTGTAGTATAGCTGTAATGACTCCATGTATTCCCTGGTGATGGCTGGGTATGCAGAGGGAAATTTTCTGGCAATCTGTGTGGCAATTACGGAGATCTACTGAACACAGATGTGGCCAGTGCATGACTAATTATAGAAAAAGGGCTTTTGCAGAAGACCAGTTTGAAGTGGCAATCCCTATTAGGAGCACTTTTAAAAACACAGCCAGAATAGTAAGAGCGTACCTGGCCCATGTTTTGGACACAGTTCAACAGGAAGAATTTGACAGCTGGCACAGTTCCATTACATTACATTTTATTTAGCCAAGGCTTTTATCCAAAGTGACTTCCATTAAGTGCATTCAACAATGAAGGTACAAACTCAGAGCAACAGAAATCACCTAAGTACTATAGCTTCAAATAAACTAAACTACAAGGTGCCACACGTAAGTGCTACATGGAGACTGCATTTAACTACTCTATGCCTCACCTGGAGGCTCAACAGCTAAACGGAAGTTTCGACAATTTTTTGAAATTACCATTTATTTTACACTGGTCCAGGTCATAAGGCTATTAGGGAACTTTCACAACTGCCTTGTTTGGTTCGATTGCAACAAACTCTGGTTGGTTTCCACCTTTGCTGCAGCAGTCATACTTGGGTGTGCACCAAAAGCAGACCAAACAAGCGTACCAAGACCGTGTTGAAGAGGTGATCGTAGTAGGCTTTCATCAAACTCAGACCCAACTGCAGGAAGCGATGCATAACAAGCTCACATAACTAAGGGAGATATATACACACACATCCCCCGAAAATAAGCCTCTGGATCTATTTACTGACTTGTGCAGGTGCATTGCTCCTTCCACACTCCCCTCCTCATTATCCCGCCTGCATGCTCACTGTGGCCAGACACTAATCATGAAGGTTAGATGCCTGACTTCACCGGCCTTTGGTTCCACTATGCATAAACATACACTACCAACACAAGCAGTGTTACTGTCAGTGTAAAGATAAAGTCCCTGCTTGGATGATTTCCCATTTTGCAGAAACCAAATGGGACCCATTCCAATTCTAACAGGAACCAGATCAGATCAAAGAGGCCTCTCTGTATTTATAAGGATTTACAGTGCAGGTCATGCCACTATAATCTAGCCAACCAATTGGGAGACTCACCCAGTTTTTAGTGGTATTCATAAAAATAACAATCTGAACTCATCCATCAACTTGGTGTTACTCGAGCATAGACGTACTGTGTGAAATGTAAAGAAGGCACGGTTAGACATGAAGTTACATGTTTACAAAATAACAAACACTGTAGCCAGTCTCAGAGAAATATTCTAAGTATAGCAACATTTTAATGTTTACTTAAAATCACTCGTACAGTTTATTACAACACATACGAAGAGATGTGTCTGCAATGAGTGGTTCTCGCATGAGTCACAGTGTCTGGTTCTAGTTGCAGATAAGGTGGATGAACTTTTTAGCAAATGCAAAACATGTCTCCCACATGACAGATTAGACGTTTAAGTATGCGAGTAGATATCATCATATCGTCAGGCTTCAAAACACACCTATGGTTGGTTGTTAACACTCAAATAATGGAACCATTTACTACAGAACTGAGATATTTTTTTTACAAGAAAAGCTCAATTTCAAAATTTCATCACACCTAATGTTTAAAAAAAACAGATCCGCGGGGTGAGGACCAAATGAGACTATCACTCACACTCACTCACACATAGCCGTCTCTTTACCTCCAGCCAGACATTCAATCCCTTCACACAAAGCTCCCCAATCGTCTCCCATTACCAAAGAAGCATAGTGAAGCAGCCACGGCAACCTCAGCTCTCCCCCACAGCGCTGGAAGGAGAAGCAGTGTTGCCCAGACAGGCCCCAGAGAGCACAAGACAATTGGTTGATTATTACCAACAGGTAGTACATGTGTCACTTTGATAGGCAGAATTTTACAGGGATCCATTTCCATGTTTCCTGATAGTCATATGAGAAAGACGTGTGCGATCCACTGTGGGGATAAAAGCACCTTAGGTTTGTATTTATTTCTACCTTTTCTATGATGTTCAAAAAGATCTTTGCAAATCTGAGTGGATGACAGGTGAGTCGGAGAAAGTAAAAATATAGAAAAAAAACATACTGTCTAGTTTCTCGTTGATAATAATGTGTTGGTAATAAGGCAACGTTTCAATCAACAGACCTACTTCCTGTAGTACCTTTTCTATTATGTTAGTTTTTGATTTATGCAGCAGTAGGGATGGGACCGATCCAATCCAATATTGGTATCTGGTGCCGATGTGGCCATAATTCCCTCACCGGACTTCAGACTTCACCGACACACTTACAGATCAATGTTCAATAGGTTAAACCAGGTCTCTTCACTCCACACTATCTTGGATCAATGATGCTGTTTTTGTTCTGATACAACCTCATGTGACCAAACACATGATACCAACACATGACACCAACAACAGCAACAACAACTATAATACTGTTCAAGGAAAGAGCGCAAATTAGAATCAGTATTGGCAGATATCCAAATCAGGGTATCGGAATCGGATCGGAACTGAAAAAAGGTGGATTTATGAGTCTCTATTCAGCGGTGAAGTTCTGCTGTCTCTTCGTGGTTTCATATCTCACAGGTCAGCACAGCAAATGTAATGGTATATCACTCACTCCTCATCCTTATTGTGACCCTCCTGCTCTTCCATTTCAGCACATCTCTACACACAAAAAAACCAACAACAACCTAGGAGCCAAAACACCTGTCTTGTCAAATTATTCCATCTACATGTTAACCTCTTTAGCCCCCGTTGTTCACCTTTGACCAAACGCAGTCTGGATGAAATGTATACCAGCAGGCTGTGTCACGATATATATCCCCTCCCCACCCACCCCCTCACCCTTTAAAGATGGACAATGAAGCTGTCAGCCTCCACCCTGCAATAAATCTCCAGGACGAAGGCAGCTCGTAACATACGCTAACCTCTTCATCACTGACAACCATGCATCATGGACTGCATTAATCAGAGCTATCTCACTGACACAGTCAAAGTGGGGGGATGTGGTGGGGACTATACTCCCAGCCAGGCATAGTATATGAGCGCATGCTTGCTTGCTTGCTTGAGTGACACTGGCTTTAGTGTATGCGGAGCTGTAGATGGAAATATAGCAGATTTTTGATGAAAGGGTCTAAATCTATGTATCAAAATATATTATAGCCCAAATTCACATATAAATGCCACAACAACATAAGCGAAAATACATAAAACAATCCAACATCCATAGCCTATAAAACAACAGAAAATTACTTCATATAAAGCGTTACAAACAAGAAATATGATAAATAGTTCCAGATGATAAAATGCATGAGCAAGTGTATGCAAAACTAAACATAAAAACGATAGCCTACGCACAGTGACTGATTACATGTTGGGTTATCTGCATCCAAATTTACAGATGAAAATGAAGGTGAATTCCAACCCTCCTTCCACATGAAAAAGGGGGAAGTTTAAACACATAAGCAATAGGGAAAGCCAAGGGATAGGATAACTCACCTCCCCAGCTCGTCTCCAATTTCGTAAAATTCCTCAACATTTTCCTGGTTGAAAAGGCTCATGTTGTCCACGCACTTCCTCCCGACCATGGGCATGTCCTCTTCTCGGTAAACGGGCGCACCGGGCTCTTCACAGCGGCACCATCCCCTACCAGCAGCGGCCACCGGTCTGGGCTGGGTTACACACAGGCAGCCACACGATCCTCCTCATGTTAGAGCTGCCAAGAGCGAGAGAGGATAGGGAAAGGGGGAAAAATCAATTAGATCTTCGACTATTATGGCAGTTTTTGGGGGGGTTAACAGCAAGAAATGGGCGTTCAGTCAACAAAAGGAAACCAAACTGCCTAAGCAATAATGACCCTGCACCTTACAGGGCGACGTCACGACTCCTGGAGAGAGTGATCTTTCCTCCCAGTCCGAACACACTACGCTATCTCTGTTATTTGGAATTATTGCTAGGCTATAAAAACACAATAGTAGCCTAATATAACTATGTCAGTGTGTGTGTGTGTGTGTGTGTGTGTGTGTGTGTGTCACCACCCGGCTGGTTAGGAATGCAAAATAACCTCCCCTCCCCTCATGAAAGCTTGGTGTAGCCATGGGAAACACGCTATAGCCACCACCTCCTTCTTCTTTTATAGTCCAGCCAGAAAAATGACTGCTGAGTAGCACCGTCCTCTTTGAGAATAATGACCCTAAAAGACCCGGACAGGTGTTTCGCCCAGTTTTAACTCCCTCTCCTCCAAGTCTCAATCTCAAACACATTTTAGGCTACACTTATTAGCAAAAACTGTTCAGCTCTTCCCCTTCAATGTAAAAGATACACGTCTCGCGCGTGTAGTATTCCTCTGCAGTGTGTGAAATAGTCGCGAGCGCTTCTCTTGACCCGACAACATAAGACAGAATTGTGTGTATAAACTGTGAAGTAAAGGCTTTTTTCTTACGGTTTTCCCGGTGGGTATCCCCGCTGCCAAACGTACCCGAAAATTCATGCGTTTTTTTTAGTGGGAGCCTCTGAACCCCGGTTTCTTTTTGGGCTTACGTACCGAAGACAAAATGCTGCTGCCGCTGGCTGCGTGAAACGGGAGAAATCAACGTTAACAATGTAAAAGGCAGTCTGGCTCTGGCGCTGCGTTCAATGTCTGTGGGAATGTTTTGGAGACGCACGCTGGAGCAACACGAGTTAAGGCGTTGGGCGGTTCTTGTTTTTGCCGTAACGTAGCCTATATTAAACACTAACAGTAACATCAAACGATTACGCATATAACTCAAAGGAGAAGCAATGTAATATCATGTTATATGTCTACATCTATGGTTAGTTTGTGTGTGTTTTTTATTCTCTTTCAACAAAGTGAATGTAATGACCATTTTTCTACGTGCCGTAAATGCAGCACCAGTGTGTGTGTGTTGTGTGTGTGTGTGTGTGTGTGTGTGTGTGTGTGTGTGTGTGTGTGTGTGTGTGTGTGTGTGTGTGTGTGTGTGTGTGTGTGTGTGTGTGTGTGTGTGTGTGTGTGTGTTAGTTGGAGGAGCTGCTTGACTCGCACGAGGGCAGCAAAGCTTTCACTTTTAAGAACATGAACTTTGCGTAGTAGACTTTGTATGTCATGAAAATGTTAGTTGTAAATTAGTTATTTATTTTATTTTGATGGTAAAAATCATATCCATAAGGAACAGCCACATCCATGCCCATTTCTTGAATTGAAATAGGCTACTCTAGAAGACATTAATCATTCAAAAGCAATTATTGATTTATAACATTTTATATGAAGTCCAATCCTATACACCTGGCAATGTAGGCCTGCAGAGTGCATTATGTTGCCATGTTGCCGTCGCCTAATTCTATCGAAAAGAGAAGTAAGTGTATATTTATATAGTCTATCTATCTATCTATCTATCTATCTATCTATCTATCTATCTATCTATCTATCTATCTATCTATCTATCTATCTATCTATCTATCTATCTATCTATCTATCTATCTATCTATCTATCTATCTATCTATCTATCTATCTATCTATCTATCTATCTATCTATCTATCTATCTATCTACCTTATTGGTTTTCATCTGAAATAAAATATTACGATGTAGACCTATAAAATAATAATAATTGAAATATAAATAATTGATTTCTAACATTTTATATGAACCCAAGGGCAGTGTTAGTCACCTGGCAATGTAGTTATGTAATGAAGTATGAAGTACATTATGTTGCCCTGACTTTATTGTTCCTTAACAAAACATTGTCGTCCCCAATGATCTCATAGAGTGAGGATAACTAATTCACTGACAAAACCATCCATCCATTTATCTATCGGGCCATTTTTCTAAACCGTTTACCCCCTTCAGTGCTGCGGGGGTGGGAGTGGGTGGGGGGGCTGGGGCCTTTCCCAGCATGCATTGGGAGAAGACACAGGTCTGCATTGCATGTCCAATGAAGGCCAGGAGGCCCCCCGTTGACCTTTCACTCTCCGCGGCTCATTATCACGCTGATTGGTATTGTACATGCTCAGTCAAGGTGAAGTGTAAAACGCTGTTACCATCACATCTGATTCACTGTAAGGACATTAGATCCCTGCTAGAGTCCACAGCTGCAGATATAGTTGTTATTTTAATCTGTGGGTGATCTGCCAATTATATTTGAGATCCTTTCAGTGTGTACAATGTCAAAAAGTGTGCGAGAAATGCTACATCACAAGTTCTCAAAACTTCAAGATGTCGACCAGAGGTGGAGGAAGGATTCAGAGATTCAAGTAAAAGCTGCAATACAGTAATGTTAAAATAGTTCATGAAGTAAGCCCTAAATGGAATATGTCATTGCTGATGCATTCATGTGTCATTTGAAAAACTATGTTATAAAACATACTGTTGGATAGTGAATAATCCTAAAACTGTATCATATTTTATCAACTCATGTGTGCAAAATCTAAATCTGTAACATAAGAAGTAAGTACATTTGTAATATTTCCCTCTGAAATGTAGTAGAGTAAGAGTAAGGGAGGGACTATTGAATAGATCAATATTAGCTTCATTATTAGCACAATCATATTCAAACTTATTAAATAAAATTTTATGGAGATGATACTATCCAATTAAGCAATTCTTACAACTACAATTTATGTTCTGAGCAATTCATTTGTAACATGTCTTATCTTTTTTTATTTAATTTGGACTCAAATCAACTCAAATTGCCTTATTGCACCACTCTGGGAGAGTTCGAATGTTTTTATCCCTGTCTAATAATGTGCAGTTTGGTCTGACAACAGCAACATGACAAACCATTCATTTTAATCTTGTTAATGTGCTCCCTTTGGCTCTCACATGGGGCATATAAGAGCTTTGTAGTGATATACGACACTCAGTTCCATCCATTATATCATAAAAACCCTCTCTGTCCCACTCTTAGCATGACCAGCACGATAATGGCTCATAAATCATATTTTATTACACATATACTGCACATATACTTTTACCACTTGTGCACGCAAATGATAAAACGGATATGTGCAGTTTTAGCAACAATAAGTATCCATAGCTGTTGTATTCAAGCACAATGGGATTCCTTAAGGATTACACAATATATGGAAACATCAGGCTTGTGTTGTGTTGTTAGGGACGGAGGGATATTCCCCTGTTGACCTGTAAAAAAGTTACTACACCATCTGCTGGTGACGCGCTGCACAAGTATGAAACAGCATTTATCTGACAGCAGTCACATTGTTGTGCCTGATTTAATAGTTTAATTAGGCAAAGATTACTTAAAAAAGCATCTGTAGCATAAGTCGGCAAAATTGCGCTTTTGTGTTAAAAACAAAAAAGTGTGGAAGAGACAAATATGCCATACTTTGAAAGCAGTATTGAAATAGAAATATGTTACTGGACCTTTACATTGGTTTAAAAATGCTGCTTGGAGTAATATCGGTCAGAATTTTTGTAAAACCTAGGACCTGTGTATATAACAAACAAATTACAATTGCTTTTGTTACTCACATGTTTTTAAGAATAAATTCCATTTATGACAGAGAAACTCAAGATACACAAAGATTGAGAATATTACACATCTTATTTTTAATAGAAAACATGTACAGTATAGACCAAACATTGCTGATCTTTTAGATCATTTTATTGCAGCAAGAATGTTTTAAAGTACAAAACATTATACAACAGTTATCAAGAAGAGCAGTGATAAAAATCACTACATGGTTTGAAAAATAGTTCCCTTATGTTTCAGTTTCAGTCTTTGGGGCAAGAGATACAATAACAGTCGTAGTAGAAATAGTAATAAATATCTAAAGTTGTCATTATGGCTACAATCTTTTTTATGTACCACAGAAATACTGAAAAAGAAACTTTCCAATTCATTAGTGGACTGTGTAGTGGCTCCTCAAATCAAAAACTTAATGTTAATCAGTTGCAATATTTTACCAAACTTGCAAAAAAAAAAAAAAATCTGTATCTGATATTTTCCTTTTTCTCATTATGACACATCCCACAAGTAAAAAACATATGCCATATTTGTGACCCATACATAAGATTACAGGACTTGCATATGTATTTACTAGGCTATCCCCACCCCTCCTCTGTGTGAAAGACAATGCAACAGAATAATGGAATTGAAAACATGATCCTACACAAAACTGGACATAAAAGATAGGAAGGAAACTTGATTTTGAATTTGATAATTAAAATAAAACACTTGTAAAAAAACAGAACAGTTAACAAACATGCAGTCAGACTTTACAGTAAATAATAACCAAGTTTTTCCCACACTGACCTCCAGCATCAGATTCTGTGTGATGAGTGAAACCTTCACTGAAGAGTAAACTACAGTCTCTTTACATCTTTGGTTTACTAGCAGGGTTAGTGGTTGGTACATTACATTCTGGGCAATGACTTTAAAAACAGATTATCAGATACAAACACTATATGCTCTGACAGGTTTGTGATGTCACAGAATTTTCTTCCCCAGTCTTAAAGGTTTACATTCAACTGCAGATATAAAAATGATGAATGGATAAAAAACAGTTATTACACCTCCATGGATACCATGACACGGAAAAGTCATATATTACAATTGTTCAATTTTAAAAACAAAATCGCATTAGGACTATTCGTTAAACCTCTAAAACTCACCAAATAAAATGATTCGGACCTTGAGCTGTATATTTTCAAAATTATTTCAAATAAAAATTTTTGCTTTACTAAAACATTGCTAGTCATTGAGTGGGTCACATAAAACATCTTCTTTTAAAAATCCTTATCTTTCATCAAACATACTCGTCATTATTTTTTCTGTGTCCCACAAACCAAGAATTTAGGTAATATTTTCAGAAAGCTGATACAAGCGAACGTCTTGCTTTATTATGCCAAAATAACATGCTTTTGGCATAATAACTGAGAAGCATGATATGATGCAATATCTGATAAGATTATTTAAAAAAATGAGATTAACATTGATATGATATACAGTATATGCTGCGCAATTAAAAGCTCATGTGAATCGTTTGAGCAGTGTTTTTTTTAAGACCTTGATCACACTTCCAATCCAGTGAAATCCAATAACAAGCGAATGAAAACAAATGGTGTTCCAGCATGGACTAAAAGATCATCTTTGTAGTGAGTTTACAGTACGATTAACCTCTAAAACAGGTCAATTCGGTTTCAGACAACTTTTCTGTGTACAAGATTAGTTCATACACAGCTGTCTTGGTCCACTTGTATCACTGTTAGTTGAGGTCAAACTGTATTTTTTTAGTTTTTGTTTATTTTCCAGCAGACAGGCACAATCATACATCGGTAAATGCTAAATCTATATCTTATGAAACCATCTGGGCATACATTGGAATGGAATTACACACATTACAGTAGGGTTGAAGTTGCTATGATTGGAAAACAACTGAGGATGCTGAGAAAAGACCAAAACAGTGAGGCACATTTTAGAAATGTCATATTCTAGAAGATTTGGTACCACTTTGTAATGAAGCATTCTTTATAAAGTGTGGCTTTATAAAGAGTAAATGAATGCCATGTTGTGAAAAATCACTTTGGATTGTTTCAGTCTAGAGCTCAAGATAAGTGGGAACAGATGATTGGACGGAATACACAATCTATTCCCTCTGCCAGAATAACTTGCTCCTTCTTTTCACTAGTGTTTCAATTTAATATTCATACAGGAAAACTAATCCATCAGAAAGATTGGCCATTTGTAGAGTGCTTAATACATTTATTAAGGAACAACTTATTTGTTATCTTTATTTATCTTTTTTTTTGTAAATGTCTCAGTGTTTCACTTCTGTTCTGTAAAGCAATGAGATATTATTTTCTAGCCAAAAGGAAAACTATTTCTTACAAAGTATAAAGTATGTCTCATTGCACAGTGGTAGAGGTTGTAATCTTAATGTCCCTGTGTTTCTTAATGGATAAATGAAAAACATGAGGGACTTCCCGTTTTGCCCCAAAAATGAACGTTGAGATTATTTATGTTTTCCATAAACTACTACAAGAGGAAGAAATATTCAACAAAAAAAAACGGATGGACCAACAATTATTCCTGAATTAAATTTTGTTTTACTACATTCATGATCTTCATAAACATTCAGTTACTTCCCGCTGCCATGTGAAGTGCTAATATCTGCTTGTGCAGCTTTCAAGATAGGAAAATAAAATGTTTTTAAAAAAAATTAAATATTTCTAATGAAAAAATGGCTTTTGCTGGTGACATCCTCTGCACAAAGCCCTGCTATGCATCCATGACTCCCAGGGGTTGAGCCGTCTGTAAACATGATGTCACTTCCTGTCCTTCTCATGCAGTGAAAATGGTGTCCAATCTGAAGACGAACTGCTCTGGTGATTTGTCAACCTCTCGCCTGTATATTCCGCATTAGGCATGTTTTAACATGAACACTCACGATCTGAGAAGTCAGAAGTGGCTCTACACATTTAGCTTTTGTAGTTTCCTTTGGTACGATTTTACAAAATAAAATGCTTGGAGCAAATGTCACATAGTTTTCAATCCTCTTCTTGGGCAGACGAGAGACGGATCATGAAAAATCTTCCGACTATGAAGTTCCACGCAAAGCCAAAGCAAGATCTTTATGGGAAGAAATGTGCCAGCAGCATAGTGTACGTCCAGGTGGCTGAGAAGTCAAAAGTGGCTACACATTTAGCTGTAGTTCTCTTTGATATGATTTTACAAAATAAAACGCTTGGAGCAAATGTCACATGTAGTTTTCAAGCCTCTTCTTGCGCAGATCATGACAAATCATCGACATGAAATTCCCCAGAAGCCCAAGCAAGCTCTTAATGGTATTGAATATACCAGCAGCATACAGTACAGCTGTCCAGATGGCAAATATTCCTTGTCTGAGATCCCACAAAAATGTTATTGGGGGCGCTGGTGGTGTAGTGGTAAGAGTGCTCCCCATAGAGGCTCAGGTCTCTTCCTCTAGCAGACCCGGGTTCAAATCCTGCCCGTGGTCGTTCTCTGTCTCTGCATGCCCTTCCCCTCTGTACCCCACATGTCATCTCTCTGTACTGTCAAATACAGCATGAAAAAATGGCCCTAAGAATCTTTAAAAAAAAAACACCATGTTACTATCAAAGTGCTGGATCTCTGATAGTCCTGTACATCTGCAGCGAGGTCACTTCCACATCGGGAGCCTTGGTGTTCTGTGGTCGTCCGGTGGGGCTGTACCCGGCCGAGCGCCCCATGGGACTGAAGCCCGTGCTGGGTCGCCCCACGTGGGCCAAACCAGAGGACCGGGACACAGCCGGGCGCCGCAGGAACCGGCCCGACGTCACCAGGTCTCCGTAGCCCTGGGCGTGGGAGAAGGCGTAACCGGAGCGACGAGAGCTGGTGCGGCGCATGCGGGCGCGGCGGGGCGGAGGAGGGGGGGTGGCTTTGGCCTGACGCACCTTGAACATCACCTGGAAGAATGGGGGAAGAAAGGAAATGTTGGAATGGAGGCATATTTCTTCAAACACTCGCAGAACCATTTTGGGGATTCATTTTGGTAAGCTGCTGGGGTCTAGAGAAAGCCAGACATTTGAGATATTATGATCTTTCCTAAAACTACTTTCCTGCAGTCAGACTAAAAGTAAAAAATATGTGATAACACACCAAACCAACCAGTCTCTAGGCTATTTATTAAAAAGCAATTGATGTACGGGTGCAGCTGTATCTTAATAATCATGAAGTGTGTGTAGATAGAGAGCATATGTACCATGTCATTGATGGTGGGGCAGAGCTGAATGAAGAGGAAGCGGTAGGTGACAACAGGCAGGACACACAGCAGGGAGGTCAGCAAGATGGTCAGCCAAACGTTGGGCTGGTTCAGAGAGTTACGGGCTGTTCCTGGACAAACACACACATTCACCAGGTTTGTACATGTTGGCACAAGATCTACACTGAACTATCTGTGTATGTTACAGGTCATTTATGATTATCAGAGGAAAAATGAGACTGTTTCATAAACATTTAAGAGTCCCTCAATAGTCTCTTTAACTTTCAGTACTTGACAGTTTTTTATAATCTGGAGTTTTTTCTTGGTGTAAAGGTTCAGTACTCAGCTCTACTAATCACATGACCTTGGTTACAAATTACAGTAGAGACTGAGACTATCCAAAACAGGTAATATTGACCTACTGCACACACACACACACACACACACACACACACACACACACACACACACACACACACACACACACACACACACACACACACACACACACACACACACACACACACACACACACACACACACACACTGCAGTGATCACAGCCAGTTCTTGTACCTGGTTTAGCTGTTAATCAGATATTTTGCCTGTGCAAACTATACCAAACTATATCCAGACACTGTATTTGGCTGAGTAATTCAACACCGCCATATTTTATCTGGAATAGCCTGGTATAAAAGAATGAACAGAGCTTTCCTCAGTAGAATATGTAAATACTGGCCAAACAACAGAATGTCAGCCACCAATGCGTTGTCTGTTTGGCGTACTGATGAGATCACTCACTCACCTATGAAAGGGAAGGCGGACGGAATCATGAGGAACATTCCGTTGCTGTACATGGTGAATGTGACGGCGAAGTACATGGTCAGACTGCCCAACACAAAGAATGTGTTCACCGCTGTCCAGTAAGACATCTCCAACCCCAACTACACACACACGCACACACGCGCACACACGCACACACGCACACACACACACACACACACACACACACACACACACGCACACACACACACACACACACGCACACACGCACACACACACACACACAGAAAAACATGTTTTAAAACCTATATTCTCAATGCAAAGGAATCAACAAATCCTGGTTTGTCGTGAGCAACATTGTCTATTGTTTGTTAATTATACCATTTTACTGTTAACTTTCCTTAAATTCATTTATTGAGTCGGAACTTGTTCATTTAACATCAACCTGCAAAAGGGACTAAAGATAAGTATCAGCTACCAGCTATGATCATGCATATTTACATAAACCTGAATCAAGCGTATCGTCTTTGCACTGTCCCTATTTTAAATGGAAAAAAATAAAAAATAATAAAAAAATTTAAATAACAATAAAAAAATAGAATAAATAAATGAATAAAAAATACTAATTCTCAGAATGTGCTACCTGTATGGTGACAGCAAACAGCAGACAGGTCTGTGTGAGCAGGGCGAAGGACTGGTAGTCGGCCACGTCTTTGCCATCGTCCCTCACTGTGTCGTACATGGCCAGGTACGGGATGAAGAAGAGAACCAGAGAGGAGTAGCAGCTGTGGAGGACGCACTTGAAGAAAGCTTTCTTACTGAAGTACAGGTTGAGCTGACCCGGGACGTAGAGCTGAGGGTGCTGGAAGCTCCACACGTCATTCACGTCCTGAACAGCAGAGGGAGACAAAGATGATGGGGTGTGTGTGTGTGTGTGTGTGTGTCTTCTGCTCATTCAGCCTCCTATTACAGTTTTCTCTGAACACTAAAAGTGATTTTTGAAGCACATTTTCGCCATTTACATGTGATTGTACTTTCTTTACACTTAGGTTGCAATTTTATTACACACATCTAGCAAAGGTTTTATAAAAATTCTGCAATCAGACAAAACTGTAAAAGACACACACACACACACACACACACACACACACACACACACACACACACACACACACACACACACACACACACACTCAAATGGTTACCTGGTCGAACAGACTCATCCCCAGTACAGGTAGTGCTGTGTAAACCAGATTGTAGAGTGTTATGAACCACTCATCATACACCGTCTGAAAAAAGCAAAGTCAAAAACATAAAAAATCTTTCAATAACATCCTTATATTCAGTTCAATTGTAATATTGTAATGCTGTAGCTAATTTTTGCATATGTCTCTCACCTGTGCCGAGAAGCCGCAGAAGAAGCCGTACCAGAAGTGGACGAAGGTGAAGGTGAAGTTCTTGTAGAAGAAGTATCTGAGGAACTTGCACATGCGCAGGTAGGACCAGCGGCCGTGGACCAGCAGGAGGCGCTGCAGGAAGCGGAACTGAGCGAAGGAGTAGTCGCTGGACAGCACGGCCTGCATGCCCTCCTGACCCGAGATCCCCACGCCTATATGAGCCGCTGGGGGGGGGGGGGGGGAGGGGGGGAAGAGGGGGTTTGAATTTATATGTGATAAAGATAGTTGGAAATAAAGAAAAGTCTGTATTTTCGACACTTCATATCCAACAGATCATAATCCAAGTCTCAGCTCGTCATCAAGAATTTTCTGTTTACCTTCTAACCTGTGCATTTTAATTTGCCTGTTTTTGCTTTTTAGACTTCCGAACATTTGTGATAATTGTAACAAGCACTTTCTCTTTCTGTTTTCAGTCATTTATCCGTTATAAACTTGTCATTTCTTAATCCTCCAATGCAGATTCCCTACATTGGTTATCATCCGCTAATTAAAGATAAAGCCGTCTGTTTGATACCTATGGTCATGCTGACACACATTAAAAACAAAGCTATGAAGCTAGATAATCAGTTTTTCCACGCTGGTACCTTTGATCATGCTGACGTCATTGGCTCCGTCCCCTATGGCCAGCGTCACAGCCTTCTTGTACTTCTTAACGAGCTCGACCACCTGAGCCTTCTGCAGGGGAGTGACTCTGCAGCAGATCACTGCTTTACACATACAGGCCGTACGCAGGAACTCTAGCTCCAGCCCACGCTCCAGAGCATACGCCTGGGGGAAGGGATGAGAGGCAGGAGTTATACAACAGATGAAAATACAACTTAACTACAGTACAATGTTAGCATCTGCAATCAGACTTTTGGTCAAATCAGTGAATATCTCCAAACGATACGCTACCTGTCCTTACTGTGTATGTGCTGAAGAGGAATATAGTGTTGTTGTTAGCTACACCGAACTCTGTATTATGAATTAACTGACCAATTTTGGAGCAAATATGCTAAAAATATTTCAAATTAAATATGTTAGTTAGATATATTTTTCACACAAAATAAAGAAATTATTCTATAAACGATTTTTAGGGGTTAATGCCAAGTCCAAATATCACTTTTCCCCCTTCAATTTAAGTGGACAAGTCACAAAGGACAGTTACAAATGCATTGTAACCAAGGAAACATGTCATATCGTACCAGGCTGTGTCCGTTGATCACCAGTCCGTACTCTCCGTTCACCACCTCGTCTGACATCACTTTCCCCCCTTTCCCTTCACTCCCCTCGGGCAGGAACACTGAATCATCCTCCGCTGCATTTGGTTTCATGGAGGTCTGTGCATTTCTGACCCACAAAGAAAAGAAAACGTGTATTAAATAAATGCATGGCAACATTTCACCATCAGGTTGTGATAAAGGCCAATCATTTCCCGTATGAGTTCAAACCCTTTCTTGTAAACATCCACTGACCTCAGCTCAGTTCTGACATCATCAGGTGAGTTGCCCGTGACGATGAAGACGTTGTTCATCTCCTCCCGCAGTAAGTTGCAGGAGTAGCCGATGTTTTCTGCTGTTTCTGCAACACAAATGATCAACATTAGTACATAGACAGTAACCACGGTCGAACAGTGATTCTGATTAGATAGAAAGATAGCCAAAACTAGTAATAATAAACTGGTATAATCACATGGCACCTTCTCACATATGATTTGTTATTGTTTATGAAAAAACGGAATTATTGCACATAACCAAAACTTTCTAAGACTTGCTTTATGAATAAAGATGTATGACCCCCATCAAAAAAGGTTGTATAGTAAGTTATAAATAAAAATTATCTCTTAGTATTTGATATTTTGTACCTTGCTTGTCACCGGTCAGAACCCAGATTTTGATGTCTGCTTTAGACAGCTGTTCGATGGTCTGAGGGACTCCGTCTTGCAGCTTGTCTTCTATGGCTGTCGCTCCAAGCAGCTGGAAAACACATTCAGATATAAAATAAACACTTTCACACACATTTGACCAAAAACATTAACTGAAACATAAGCTATTTTTCCTTGTTACTTTGTATGTTTTCCTACCATAAGATCCTTCTCTATCTCCTCATACAGCTCGTCCAGTTGTCCCTCTCTGTCGTCCAGTGTGGTGCTGGCCTCATGGTGGCGCTGTTGCCACTGTTTGAAATACTCCTCATCCAGATCCTTATAGGCCAGAACCAGAGTCCTCAGGCCCTCTCCTGCAAACTCCTGCAGATCCACACGCGCACACACAGGCACACAGACACATACACAGACACACAGACACAGACACAGACACACACACACACACACAAAAAAACACACACACACACACAGAAAAAAACACTTATATTGACGAACACTGCACATGTAGCTTACAATTCACAAACACATAAATAAACCAAACACATCAAGATGGTATGTGAAGATATAAACAGAAGGCGCTCAGCCGGGTACATTTTGCAAATCAGGCAATAAACTCCAAGGAGAGAGGACAAACAGACAAGCAGGAGGTAAGGACCCTTAGATTAATCGGCCACTGATTTAAATTGGCTGATTTTCCACTCCAAATAACTCGAACAGTGATTGGCAAATTGGCCAATCGCAAGAGACAATATTTTAAATTGTATTTTTTTTTTTTTTTTTTTTTTTGCTTGTCTACAAAATGAACTGAACAAGAAAGAACAGAACTAAGTAGGAAATTAATTCAAGACAGTATGAGAAATCAGAATGGAAGGAGAGGAGGAAGGATACAGAACAAGCCTGACAGAAGCCTTGTGTCTATAGGCAGATTTTCTCTGTACAGATTGTTGGCCAGATAAGATTAAATTAGTCCCCTGCTTAATGGACAGACGTACACAGATAACAGAGAAATATGACTGACGTTAAGGTGCTCTGTGGTGACGTCCATCAGCTTGTTGCAGGACTGATGCAGACGCTCATAGATGATGGTGTCTGCGCCTTTACAGAGCAGAGACAGCTTCCCCTCTGGACTCCGAACTGCACACACAGAAACACAGATGTTTATTTTTCTACTTTCAAGACAAGAAAAAAGGTGGTGACCTCAATAAAGGAGAGACACTGCATTCAAGACTGTTCGTTCAAGCACTGGTGAATTTTGAGATTATGCTTCTATAACATCTAACATCTTCTTGCTGACGAGTATAAATAAAAGGTAGAAAATCTACATTTGGGTTTTTATTTTACTAAACCTTGTCTGTTTGCGTCTGTATATTTCTCTTACTTACAACCTTCTTTAACAGCCATTAATATCATTTCTGAAAAATATGTAGAGAATGCATTTTTGATAATCATACATAGTATTTTTGGATGAATAAATAATAACCTTGAGTGACATCAGTCTATAAGAGAAACCACTCTAAATTGTAGCCTTTGTCCCCCAAAATCTGTTCCAGGGCGATCATACCTATGACGGACATCCTCTTGCGGACGTTGTTGAAATCCAGGATGGACAGGAGGTCGTAGCTGCGCTGTTTGCCCATCTCCACGATGGTAACGCTGTCCGGAGTACGAGAGCGGAAGACAAAGCCAAAGTTTCTGGCAGCTGTCACCAACGCTCCCTCATCTGGAGACTGGGCCTGGTAGAAAATCTCACCTGAAGGAGAATTTAAAAATAAAAATAATTTATCAGTGGAGGAAGAAAGATCATTCTGCTCACTCTAGTTGATTAAGCTACAATGTGGTACCAGTGGCTTCGACGGGTTACAATGATGAAAGAGGAATATTTTGTTGTAGTTGTTGTTCTTCATCCAAAGAACGTGACAGAAACGTCACATTCTTTGGATTTTCGCGGAAAAAAACACTTGATTCGTTTTTATAGAAAAAAATGCACCACATGTTTAAGGCAACAGAGACCGTCAGTTTTCAAGTTACATTGCCACCTATTCACCCATATTCAATATATAATGTAAACTGTTTCGCAAATGTTACATAGTGGACCATTAAATCCTAAACTTGAGCTTGACTGGAATGTGATTTTTGGTCTTAAAAAACGTTGTGCTCTTGCAGAAAGACTTCCTATCTCTGCTCACCTTCCTTCTTCTCCTCAGCCATGACAGTGTGAGCTTTCACTTGAATACGATTTTGAGTAAATGTTGTACTCCCACAGAAACCATTCATCTTTCCTCCACATTCCTTTAATGACCGTCAAGAAAAAATCTGCTGTGTTAGTAAACTCTGCAGTTTATAAGACATGGCTTAAGAGTGTGTGTCCAACAGCACCAATGTCTCTGTTAGAAGATGCTATAAAAGTGATGTCAGAAGAACCTGTCTAAAAATGAATAGCTCATTGAGTTACATTGTGATGTGTTCAAGCGCTGTTCAAAGATTGGATGCTGCCCGACCCTACTGCTCACCTTCCTTCTTCTCCTCGGCCATGACAGTGTGGCAGAGTGCCAGCAGCCTGAAGAAGCCGTGGACCCCGTGGTCCTCCAGCTTCACCGCCTCCACCAGAGAGTGATCGTGGAACAGGAAGCGAGGGTCGGCCAGCGCGTTGAAGGAGAAGTCTACTGTCTCTGTGTGCTGGAGGGGGGAGAGGGAGGGGGAGAGGGAGGGAGAGAGAGAGAGGGAGAGAGAGAGGGGGGGAGAGATTCTGTTTTTTAAATGGATTGTAACTCAGCAAGGCCTATTCATTTTCCTATTACTAATGCCTTGTAAATAATAATACTAATGGATTGGATTTATATAGCGCTTTTCAAGGCACTCAAAGATGCTTTACAGGGTTCCAGGTTCCATTCATTCACACACAGTCATACTGGTGGTGGTAAACTACCATAGTAGCCACAGCTGCCCTGGGGCAGACTGACGGAAGCGTGGCTGCCATTCAGCGCCTACGGCCCCTCCGACCACCACCTCAAACATACAGCAGTCATACACATTCACACCAGGCAAGGTGGGTGAAGTGTCTTGCGCAAGGACACAACAACCATGACACAGGTGGCAGAGTGGGGATCGAACCGCCAACCCTTGGATCATTGGCCAACCCGCTCTACCACCTGAGCCACGGTCGCCCAAACAAGTAGTTGTGACAACTTGCTTGTATTTACATCACCAACTCACCTCAGTGATCTCCAGTCTCTGACCCGTGTAGTCGAACACCTCGCCTGAAGAAAAGAGAACAGAAACAGACCAAATGAATGACATGACGGATACAGTAGAAGGAAAGAAACAAATGATGATCATTTTCCTAGTTGATATGAGTGATTTTAATTATCATTAGCCCCCCCCCCATCCATTTTTAGTTTGCATTCAGTGTAATATTCTTTCTACTAAAGCCTATAGACCCCTAGTCTCCACAGCTGCTGATGTATTCAGAAGTGATAATGTTGACGGCACCAAAAAAACACCTTAAACAACAACAATAAATGTCGATGATTCTCACCGTAGGATTTCCCGTTGATGGAGCACTTGTTGAAGGTCATGATGTTCTGTGTGAGCGTCCCTGTCTTGTCGCTGAAGACGTATTTGATCTGTCCCAGCTCCTCGTTCAGCGTGGTGGTTCGAGCCTCGGCCGGCGTGTCGTTACGGGCGTAGTACATCTTACGGTCCCAGTCGATGTAGAAGCTGTTCCCCAGCCGAATGATCTCCACACTTAAGTAGATAAAATACATATATTTATACATTTTATTTGCACTATCATCACTTAAAGCTATGGTGTGTAACTTTTTCATTTAATTTAATGTTGGTTACTTTCGAGCTATCGCGGAACGAGTTGACACAAAGTTGATTAAGCCTATCAGCTCCACAAAACTCTCTCTGTATTTTCTCAGTATGGCAGCGTTTACAAATTGGTGTCATCCCCCCACCCCCCTGACACTGGTGCAGGAAACTCAGAAAAAATCTCAAGAAGCGCCCAAGAAATGTTTCAATTGTTGAGACTGCTAACAAAAACACCTGGATGTTGAACAGAAGTTATAAAATCCATGTGCGATCAACCACCGAAGGCTTTACCTTATGTAGATGTGCCGACAGTGTTGTTATAATTACTCAGAATTCCGTGCCAGAAGTTACGTACTATAGCTTTAAAACACCCACACCTTGTGTTGGATTAAAGACAAACATTGCTAACCTGACGTAGAGAGAGATGGGCACCACAGTGTTGAGGATGATGACGTAGGACCAGAATGTGAGGAAGGCGGAGAAGCCGGCGTCGTTGCCATCTTGTCTGGGCAGGAACACCGTGAACTGAGCCCCTTCGTTCATCTCCCAGAAGTAGTTCCCTATGGCCAGGACGGTGCACATGAAGGCCAGGAAACCAAAGATCTGAACAGGGATATGTTCACTATTGAGAATTTTGAAAAAATCATGCTTATACTGTATGATGTAGAAACAGAAAAACTACCTTTACTGGACAACGGAGCCCTAGTTAAAAGGTACCATACAATTAAAAAAAGGGGCAGAAGGTTCACAAAGCTCATAGAATGTTGTTAAGAAACTTAGACTGGGAGTCATTTTATAGAAGCAGTTCTTTGATGAAAACTATCTGGAAGCCGCAATCTATAATATATTTATTGTGCTAAAAAAAAAAAATTCTGTTTTGTTACTGTTCAACACCTCCTTTACTTTACACACTTACTCAGCAGTGTTGCGGCAAGAAAAAGTACTAATTAAAGATCTTTTCACAAGCTATTAATTAAACTTCAAACCCAGGCGATTACAAACTGAAAATGAGAAGCTAATTTATTAATCCTTTTAACAGTTGGCCATTCTGACATGAACAGTTAATCAGTGGAGTCGTAATGTGGACTCACACAAAGGACTAAGACGTTCATGAGCCGGTCTACACTGGTCCTCTTGAATGTGCTCTTCCCACAGTTCTGCATCAGCTTGGTCTCTGGACCTGCAGGGGAAAGAACAGGACAACTTACACGAGTTACATAAATAAACAATTGTAATCTTAACCAGGCTTTGGAACTTTTTGACCATAAATGCATCACAACTTCATGCCAATGCTTTTCAGACAGGCAGTATATCTGACAAGAAGACAAGCTGCAGACATCACTGGTTAGAGTGGTTTACAATTTCCATTACTTCCTTATTAAAAATAATCTGTCCCACCTCCGAACAGCACCAGTCCGAAGCACCACTCAGTGTTCCTCAGGGTGCAGCCTCTCAGAAGGATCTTCTCGTTGTCCAGAGGGTATTTCTGCCCGGCGACAGAGAGCGTCCCCATGAAGCGGTCCAGACGGTTGTTAGGGGGCTCACAGCGAACCTCGCCTTAAAGGAGAGAGAGACAGAGAGATAGGGAGGGAGAGAGAGGGAGAGAGAGGGAGGGAGAGAGGGAGAGAGGAGACAGCGGGTTTAGAGGTTGTGCTCAGATTGATGAATGAACTATTAAAGAACGTACTGTATGTAAATAGTCTATCGGTGAGTGCACTTTTTGTGATGGTGGAAGTTTTCGATTGTAGACAAATGAAAATCTATGTTGAAGGTGCGGTGTGAACACAATACTTGTCGTGCCTCTGCAGCTTCTCCAAGTTAAACAGGCAGTTTTTTTGCATTTTTAATAGACATAATATATTCATGATTTTTATTTTAGACCATTTCTCTGGTGGTCTTACCATTGAAGTCGGCCAGTTTTTCGATATCGTCTCCCAGGTCTCCTGTCACAGTCAGGGCCTGTCTCACCTTCAGGTTGGTCTCTCTGAGGAAGAGGAGCACATAAAAGAGAAGTAGGGAAGAGATGTGGCGGCACAAATAAACAGACAATGAATAACAATGTGCATAACCTGTTGGTGCATTATTTGCATTTTAAACGCATCATGACTTCACACAATAAAGAGCCTCACCCATCCAGTTCTGCCGTCTCTATGTAAACCAGGTTGAGAGGTTCACTGCTGGAGAGCAACAGGAGGTCGGCCTGGAATAACAGAGAGATTCATCACTGAAATCTGTTGTTAGGTTGTCATTCTCCTGGCCTGATTATGGAGAATGCTTGTTCTCAAATCACTTTTTGTCAAAATCTAGTAGTATTTCCTCACAATCTGCTAAACAATCTGTGTTAATACACAGCCTAGGCTCTGTAAACTGATATGTAAACAAATGGGGACCAACATTGCTAGCTGCCAGTATTCTCTAGAACTGTGACTCCACCTCTAACAGCAGGTAAAGGTTTAGTCACAGTTCTGGAGAATGCAGAACTAAATACATTTTGCTCTTGCTGACAGTTTTATGGGTTTTGTTTTCACAGAAAAAAAGAGAAGTTTTCCAAACAATGAATATTGCAAACTCAAAAAATAACGTAGCGATGCAACGATTCGATCTTTAATTATGTTCGTCAGGCAAACATGATACTTTGCTGTCTTTGCAAATGCACATAGACGTCGATTACGGGGGGGATGGGGGGTACATGTACCCCCCACTTTTCGTCAAGACTCATTTTGTCCCCCCCACTTTTTAAGCCGGACATGGAGTGCGTCCAGCCGTATTAAAACAGCGTTAAGGTCTCTCTCTCTCTCTCTCTCTCTCTCTCTCTCTCACACACACACACACACACACACTAGTTTGCACACCAGAGAAAACATGCTCCGAAGTCTCCGCTAGTTTGCACACCAGAGAAGACTGATGCATTTCAATCAGCAGCAGAGAGACAATGGCGAGTGGCTTTAAGTGTCCCGTTGTGAAGTGTAAACTGTAGGGATTACCATCCTCTATGCCCACTAATGACTGTTAATGTAGCGGACACTAACAGCAGCTTGTGTCGCGGCACATGGATACTGACGATGTTGTTTACAGTGACGTGCGGTCATGTAGGCAGTGCCTACCCTGGCGCCGTGTGCAAAAAAATAAAAATAAAATATTTTTTTTATTTAATAAACTTATATTTGTATTATTACTGTTACTGTTAATTATTTCGATCTTTACATGTAATCCGCGATTACTTTAAAAAAGTGTAGACGTTTTGATTCGAAACGTGGCAGTTAGTAAGTTATGCCAAAAAAATATTGTGCCTTTGCTGTTTCCCATTCATTGTGTACGGCAAAGAATCAGTGCCTTTGCGCCTATTCATTGTGGACGGCAAGAAAAAAGTTTTCGCGCATGCGCACTTGATTCTGTATTATTTAACATGTACGCAAATAAGCATAATTCTTTGTGCCTTTTTTACGTAAATGGTATGCCACATAAGCCTTTACATTACATATCATTCATGGACCAATTAAAATCGAGATATTACTAGACATTTACGCAGCTTAGGCCAACGTCATTACGTTGGCTATGCTCATTCACGTCGCATTACCCCCGCGGATTTTTAAGTCAACATTGCAGCTGCCGTGCCCGCAGATATTTCAGACTGGAGGAATTTTAACAAATTGGATTATAATTTAAAAAGGAACAGAATGAATAGCAAGAGAAAGGCCTGCGCCAGCCTTGGACGGTGTACAGCAGCAACAGGGACAAACAATGTTCGAGCATTTCAAACGGACAGGTAGCCTACATGAACGGAAGGATGCTAGCTAGCTGTGCTGTCAGTCAGAATGTCACTGGATTACTAGTCTCGCGAAGCCAGACTGCTTATTTCTACAGCCAGGGAGTCAGATTGGTGAGTCAGAAACTTTTTTGGGGTTTATTTAATAATAAAGTTGGATGAATTGATACCGAGTGCAATCCATTCTGTATTTTATATTCAATTGAGCAGTTGTGTTTTCATTGTTACTGACGGACAAACCTAAGCTCTGCAATGTGGATAAATGGTTACATTCTGATGCTGGACAGGTCCATGGGGCATATGCTACTGGTACTTTATCTATTAAGATAAAGTTTATGGAGTGGAGTTGCCATCAGTTATGCTGTAGTCCTACATAATGATGAATGCTGTCTTTTATTTTTAAGTTGAATAGAAGTAGTACCGGTAGTTTGAATCGGCGAAGGTTTGACTTGTTGCCTTACGTTTTTTCGGCCCTCGGTGTGAGGGACGGGTCCGTTAAATCGATGGATGCGATGTTTAATCATTTAGACCAAACTACAGTAGGCTACGGGCAAACCTGAAGTCACCGTCGTGACATTTCATATACGTCCCGTCTGTGTGTGTGAGTGAGTGAGTGAGTGAGAGAGAGAAAGAAAGGGAGGAACTTATTTGAAATCGGCCGTGCGTGCCTGTTTGTTGTTTATTGTTTTTGATTTAACAATATATAGGTTTAGAGAAATCTGGCTTTCAGAACTCAGTGCCTACCCACTCACTGACCTCACCGCACGTCACTGGTTGTTTATCAAGAAGTAATTGAAGCTGATCATGGCTATGCTACTAGCTAGGTTGCCATGGAGACCGAGGCGGAGTAATATTGTTGTGCGACAGTCCAGCCGTGCTTCGGCTCGATGTGCTCAGTCGGAACTACCTTCCCAAGCTCCTTTTGTTTACGTCATGTTTGGTTGGGCTACGGGGAGCAGCTAGTGGCTCATATGTCCGCTGCTTTTTGAAAATGCTTTTTTCATCAAATGTGTCAGACATCAGTGTTTTGTATACATTGTATTCATTAGTGAGCGGGTATGCCGTCTTTCAGAACCGTTCATTACCTGCACTAAAGAGAAAAAAAGATGTTTCCTCATTGTCCCCCCCACTTTTGAAAATGCACTCCAGAATGCCTGTTTGTCCCCCCCACTTGTTTAGCCAAATCGACGTCCATGCAAATGCAGACAATACATTTGCCATTATGTAAAAAAAAAGAAGCAAAAAAAGTAGAAAAAATTATCAGAAGAAAATGGGGTTAAGTAAACTTCTAAAAACCAGGTAAAATAATAATACCCTTAAAAGACAGGAATTAAAATATAAATCCAAATGGCAAGTGGTAAAACTAAATGTGAAATGCAATAAAGACTAATAAACATACTCACAGTAACAAACTGGTTGTTTTCCAGCTTGATGATGTCGCCCACCTGGACGTCCATCCACTTCTCACTGCGTAATCTGAGCACAGGAAACAGGCTGGTGAGTGGTTGTTTTGACTGAGTATGTGTGTGTGTGTGTGTGTGCGTGTGTGTGTGTGTGTGTGTGTGTGTGTGTGTGTGTGTGTGTGTGTGTGTGTGCGTGTCGTGTGTGTGTGTGTGTGTGGAAAGAAAAAGTATTCTTTTCCCTTTTCTTAGAGGCCTGTCAGGAAATAAACTCTCTGCGGGGCCATACTATACATAAGCACTGTACACCAAGGTCATCCTAATATTAGTGGCCCTCCTTCACTCCATGTTCCTGCCAGCTTCCTCTATTATCTGTCTGTATATACAGTACGTCTGCCAATAATAGCCAAAGTTCTTCAAACTTGGCAGGGATCCAGAATATTTGATGCTTTTCAGGAGTTTTTCCACTCAAAGTTTTATGCTGGTTATTCAATGCACGCACCAGACGTTATATACTGGTAAGCTATCTATAGTTTGCTAATGCGTCTATGAAAGTAACTTTGCACCGTATATATATATTTCCCTACAATTTACCTCATACACCGTCATAAATACCAGATCAACTGAGTTATTGCAATTAAAAATGAATACACTCACCAAATATGAGATTTTTTATTTTACATTGAGCACTAGACTCACCATATATTTTACACTTGTTCAATAACCCTCCATCAGGCCGTTGATACTAAAACTGAACCAGATTGATTTTAAGATGCATTTGGTAT